>NC_048412.1:9933629-9993544 GCF_013103735.1 Etheostoma cragini
TTGTGATCTTCTCTGCTGATGCACTTGAGTGTCAGCCCAGATGTCAATCATTTTCCTCTCATTTGGATGAATTGGAACTCCCTCTTAAAATGCACTTGTGTTTGGCTCATGCACCCAATCCCAGAGACAGAGCTCTTGTTGGTTGATCGCGAGGGGGGAAAAAAGTGCTCCCCCACCAACACACACACACACACGCTTCGTTTTTCAGCATGAGTTCTTCATTGAACACACCCTTAAACCCAAAACTCCAATCCGCACCAGGTTACCGAGCATCCAGAGTCAGTTGACGAAATGCTCCTCTTTGATTTCATGTGTTGCGTTCAGGTGGTTGGCCAGCTCTTGCGTCACAGCATCCTTGCCGATCTGATCGTTCCTCCTTTTTTCCATGATCACGTCCTCCAGGCTCTGAAACTCCAGGACGTGACTCTTCTTTTCTGAAAAGATTAATTTTAACTTGTACGGCTGCTTTCCTATCCTTATCTCCCCTCCGATTTTAAACTCCCGTTTGCCAAAGCGGCACCAGGCAGCAAAGCATTCAGAGTTTCTCCAGTACAGCTCTCTGTCTCTCGAGCCAACATGGTCCAAGGCGTTGCGCACGATCACCTCCGGCGGGAGCGGACGGTATCTGTAGAGACCGTTCACTATCCTGCCTTTTTTGCCCTGGCTCACATCGGTGAGAAAGTTGTTCTTTATCTCAGCCCGGTGCAAATGAACCACCTGGAAGTCCCCGACGTAAACAGCCCAGTGAGGATACTGTCCAGTTGCCACAAACTCCAGCAGGTCTCCCGGTCTGCACTTGTTCAGGAGACTTTCCGCAGAGTGAGCGGCGGCTCCGCGGTTTGTCTCGTAGACGCACTCCTCTCGGTAGGAAATCGCACACTCCAGCTCGTCCTGGGGGTCGTAGGGCTTCTCGTCATAGGTCACCGCGCGGTGGTTGTCCGATGAAAAGCGGTCCATACGTTCGTCCTGCTGGTGGTGGTCGTCGTCGTCGTCGTCGTTGTTGGAGAAAATGTAAGAGACGCCGATCCGCGGTCCGTCGTCGTCCGGGTCGAACCCATTCGGGTCCGCCGTTGGCACCTCTGCGTAATTTAAATGAGTAAGTTTCTCCACCTGGTTCCCCATAAAGGTGACAGGCGGATGAAGGGGAGCGGGGATAAAGCTGAACACAGAAACAGGATCCACCTGTTCTTTACGCACTCACTTCACCTGGGAGGAGAGACAGAGAGGCGCGCGGTGTCTTAACTAAATCCAAAGTGGTGAAGACGGGTACCAGTAATCCATGTCCGGCTGTAGGTTAGTTATCCTCCAAATGAACACCGACCTGCACACAAATAATAAAGAAAGGAGCTTAAACAACGAGTTCAAAGCCTAGAAGCCAATCTACAAGTTCTACTAGGCTACTAAGCATACATTCCCAACAGGTGTGACCAGACACACCTGTTGGTTCACAGTTTCCACACACTACTCATCATGGAACCACTGCTGTTTTTACTTATAACTTCACATAGCACTGTACCTTACCACCTACTCTCCTGCTGTCATGTTAGTTTTTCTCATTGAAGGCTACTTTACTGTTACACCTGGTCATTTTCTCCTGATCAGTGCGCAGTCGGCCCCGAGAGCAGACGGACTCACCTGCGGTTCAGCTCCTGGTGTCAGATCGGTAAAGGGAGCCGGGTTTGAGACTGTGTTGGCGGACTGCTGCTTCCTGTGTGCTAGGATGTTGTGCGGGTAGCTCTGCTGCACAGCCTGTCTGAGTGTAGTATGAACCACAGTGTTTGTTGCAGCGAAACTCACCCAGGACCCAGTGACTGCTGGGAGGTGTTGTCATTTAAAGAAACAGTTCTCCTTTACACCTCATTTACATATTCAGTTGATTTAAAACTACCCCCAAAGTCAGATTATTATGAGATTATTTCAAGGAGTTTGTCAAAGTAAAATACTGTAATTAATTCAGGTTCAGTATACTATTGGATGAAAATAAAACAATTGTTTTTAGGGATAGGTTACATAATAAATAACTCACCTGTGTTTATTACAAGTGGACTTCAGTGTGTGTAGTACTGGCAGTCCAAAGGGGGGGAATAATCCTTAATGTTTATAAACATACAGCTAAATAGATAATGATGAACAGGTTATGTTGTTGGCAGTAATTTGATATAATGTATATCTGGATTATACGCGCAAACTTTGTAATTAACAAAAGCATTCTTCATGCATCTTTACTAAAGAGGTGAGTCCATAAATAAAGTTAATAAGGAAATTATAAAAACATCAAACTTCCATGAAATTAAATTCATTTTTATACAATAACAGTGTTCTATTGAATTTAAATTTGCATCATTCTAAACAACCAGCCATAGCTTTGTACAGTCAAATCCAGACTGATTATATAATGTCATATGGTTCCTTTTGTATATTAGCTCTGCAGCATTTTGCCTTTAAAGTTGTACACATCACTGATGCCAGCAGGGATATCGAAACAGTGATGCTAAGTATCTCCGAAATGCACTCTGCCTAAATTAAACTTCACGGAAGACCTGTTTTGTCCAGTAGACATTTTGACTTGTCACAGCAGGAAAAGCACAGGTGGCACTAATTAACATTAACAATGGCTCTGTTCTATACCAATGTCCCGGTAAGCCATGACAGAATGACAGGGAGTCAGCATGCACAATAGCAGGACCCTGAAGCTAAGGTTAATGTAAATCAACCATCAGTCATTGTATTATTTACTTCTGTGCTTTCAATACGGAGACTGTCAAAATGTTGGTGAAAATGCACATTCCAAGTTTGCAATTTATGAGGAGGAACACAGGAATCCCAACAAGGGATAATCATGCAGCTACAGTAGTAGTAACAGTAAGTACAGTAGTGTTAAGCAACGTTTTGTTTGTGCACTTTTCACACAACTTTCTTTAAAGTTCTGGTATGAATTGCAGTCTTTATAAACAATTAAAGTCAATTGTTCCATTCATTTCAGAGGGGAGATCATGTTTAGCTCCAAAATGCAGTGGGAGAAGAGCATGACACCTGACCAGAATTTTGGTGTACCAGTTTGATCTGGGACCTGCTGTTCTCCTCTCTCTCCATCCAGTTCTGGCGCTGCCCCGGTCGGGATTCTCGTGCCAGGAAGTGAGACTATGCTTACTTCTTGCCAAAAGGTAAAATCCTCCTTGGACAAGCCAAACACTGAGGCTCACAGTGTCTCACTCAGCCATTACACCTACTGCTTGGAGCGTTTGAACAGATGGATGTGTATTCCAGATCAAACATAACCAGAAGAAAGCAAACATCTCTGGGGAATTGACTGTATATTTTTTTTTTTCTTCTCTGTATATACTTTTTTTCTTCTCAGCACTGCATGTCTGTACAATATTATGATTGAATTTCTGAGGATATTTACAGCTCTGCCTCCCTCTAAAGAAACAGCTTAATGGCTCTGCCTGTGATATGGTGAATGCTCTGCTGATGCGTGTTTGAGTGCACTTCCTCCCCACAAATTGAACTGTTGTTGTGAAATTACCGGTGACTTCACATGTTGCGCAGTAAACAAGATTAGATTTGCAGAATGCTAATTCAAAATGAAGCAGAGTGGGAAACCGCATGAGTCCACATTCTAGATCATTTGTTGCCAGTTAATATCTTTATTGGCGAAATGCTCTTAGTGCTGCGTGACACACTCTTTGGAGGGGAAGAGTAATTAGAGATTTTTTTGAAAGTGCCTGATGCAAGGATATTAAAAGATTAGCTTCACCTAGTTTGATCACAACACAGGCTACGTTTGTTTCTCTTTGGAACAAAGACCATTCACAAGGAGCATGGCGTGCAGGAAGGGAGAGATTTCATCACGTAAGTGCAAAGTGCATTCCCGCAGATGTCCAAGAATGGTTTGTTTATGGCTCAGTCACAAATCTGTGTATGAGGAAATTAATTTAGTCTCAACAGTCTTATTATTAAAAGGAGAATCACAAGTTAAGATTCCAACAATTCCAATTACTTACCTAAAGAAACTCAAATGAGGACTTCCGGGATGTATGGATGCCAGTAGTGATCACAACTCAACTACTAATCCTCCCTAAATGTAAATATGAATACACCAAGAAATAGCATAAATCCTGTGTCCTCACGCAGACACTGCTCTCTTGTGGTTCTTTCAGATTACTGCATCATGCAAAGATATTGAGATCTACCCATACTCCCAATTAAAAATACAAGTTTGGGCATACATTTATGAAAGGTCTGTGGCTTTTATTTACATTCAACAAGACTGGAGTACGCAAAAAATGCTCCAGCGGAAATACAAACAAGTCATCACTTCTGAGGTACAAATCTCAGAACGAAAAGTACATTTTCCAAACGAGTACTGATGAAAACAACTGTCTCAAATTACTGCCAACAACATAACCCGTTGATCATTAACAAATAAATACCATGACAGGTTTATGATCACAAGGTTCTGTCAATACAAACTTTAAAAAAAGAAGAAAAAAAAGAACTATGTCCGGTTGTTGTTTCTCTTTTGGTGCTGGATCTTTCTTCTCAGCATTGCATCTTGAATCAGGTCGCACTGTTTCACATCTGTATTCCCACAGCCCACCACAGGACAGCTAGACAGAGAAAGACACAGACACTTTTAACATGTTCGAAAGGCGCTAAAGACACAACTAAAATATGCAAAAAACTAAATGTGAGCAAGCACAAGTTAAATCAAATCTTGCATTGACACCGACAGGCCAAACAAAGTGTCCTCCACCTAATCACAATCAGAAAAGTCTTCTTGAGCATTGCTGCTAGAATGTCCGTGGATAGCGTGCACAGTGACGTGAGTCAGGACCTAAGACAATAAGCAGGTGTTTTTAACGAAAACATAGGCTGGCACTGGAATTTCATCAGTGTTCCTTTAGGAGCTGCCACATTTAATTTCCTTCCAACATCAAAGCAGTGTAATAAAGAAAATGTAATTTGAGGCAGAGTGCTGGTCCCACGCCAGCTCGCCAATTGTTTACTGCTGCGAAACCTGACTCAACTTTCTAACAGTTCTCCGAGGGAAAGTGTCTTACCGGCATTTCTTTTTCTGGCTGTGTCTTGCTTTGATCAGGCCCAGTATGGCTGCTTCATCATAGTGGTGGTTACACTTCTCATTCTTCATTGGGTTCACCATTTCCACCTTGAATAGAAATTCACAGTGGTGTGTTATGAAATGAAACTCAGAGACAAAAAAATAAAACACAATTTAGCTGCTAAAACGTATCAAGGTGAATTTCTATGTTTTGGTGATTCTGAAACAAAATCAAATATGTTATCAAGAATTAGGTGGAGATGTAATAAGATGGGAACATTTCAAAATATGAAAAAAAAAAAAAAACATTCAATGGGAAGAGGTGAATTAGTAGAATAACACATCAGCAGGCTACCTGTGTGAGTGGGCAGGTGAAGTTGACTTGGCTCTGTGTAACTGCAATGTCTTCATCAAGCTCCTCCGTGTTCTCTGCTGACTCTTGGTTGGCTGAAAACACAACATACACACAGTGAGCTCCCAAATGTCCAGTCACAGTGATCAAGGCCAGCAGGCAAGGAAATGAACTTGGCTGAAATTAGGTTTATGCAATACAGAAACATGTCCCACTCAGGTGGTAATACATTCAGAGTTATGAGTGTTATTAAATGCTTTTTCAAAAATTACACATGAAGGATTTGTGGTTTGCCACATTTCACTACCATTCCTAAACTCTTACGTTGACACACAGCCAAATACATTCATTGTAGCACATCCTTAAGACATTACACCAACAGATTTTACCTACCTACATACACACAAAAACCTCACCCGCTAACACAGATATCTAACACAACCGCCCACACATGAGAACCTAAAACAGAGCACCTAAAAATATGGCATTGTCTCAGTGTGGCCGCATTTTTAAATAAAGGCTGCAATAAGGACAACAATTATAAAACAGATAATTACCTCTACAGGGTGACAGGGAAATATAATTATTCAGAAGTAAAGAAAGGGATTTGCGTTAAAAAATTAAAATACTTATCTTGAAGAAAAAAAAAAATATTCCAAGATTTCTCTCTCTCCTTGGCTGAGAAGCCGTCCCACAAACACAGCTATTATCATTGTCTATTATAAATCCTAAATACATTAAGCCGAGCAGTGCAAATTTAGATTATTTCTCCTATCTGCCTGGGCCTTACCTTGGTTGAAAGAGTTCTTGATGATGTCCTTGAAGGCCACCACTTTCTTGTGATTCTGCAGATCAGCATCAGAGAGCCCGTCTATTCTCTCTGTGAACCTCTCCTTCACTTTGGCCGACAGGCTGAACATAGCCTCTGGCTGCTGTGTGGTATTCTACAGAAATGGTAGTAGGTTAGACTATTTCCTTGACCTATACAATTAAAGTCAACTTCAATGTTTTCTCTGACATTCAATACTAACACCTTGACATTAAGACTTGCCACTCCAAAAAATCTGGGTGTGCACAGCGGAGCAGAAGCCACCATGATTGCTGACCTTTCAAAAAAATCAATCATCTTTATGTCCTTTTGTATAGCCCTTATCTCAGTAATGCATCCTGAGGCTGACCGGTTCAGTTCATTCCGGTATGAATGTGTAACTGTGTGACTGTAAGTCATCGTTGCAAATGAGAATTTGTTCTCAGAATCAATAAATAAAAAAATGTAGTTAGGGGGTTAGGGTGTTTTCCACTTATACGATTAAACCATGCCAGGTTGCTCTCACCTCTGTTGTGACTTGTTGCACAATATCAACAAAATAGTTAATCTCTCTGTCCAGTTTGGCACACTCCAGGATCATGGCCTCCATCTCTTTGATGCCAGGGTTCAACTCTACATCTGCAACACAACAGCATGCAGAAAGATGTATCATTTCCCTTACTTCATGTAATATTGGCAAATAACACACTAAAAAAATACTTCAGTCATATAAAACCCTTGCATTCAAATCCTGCATGTGTTATAAAACTGAAGCAATAGCAACAGACGTATAAAAAGGAAAGCAAGTGCCACGCAAGTATATTATATTAATGGATCATACTCATTGACTAACATGCAAGTAATACTTAAATGTAACGTTATGTGGTCAAGGTGGAGCTAATTTAACATATTTAAAGTAGCATAAAATGTAGCTAAATACCCAAGTAATTTAACGTAATAGTAGTAGCAAATAACTTAGCTCAAAATTATAGCTAACATTACCGCTAGGTAACTAGGTACCTAGGTAAATACGCTGGCAAAATTAATTTTCTATCATTAGCTGGTACCCTCATTCTCCGAATTCTGGGAATATCCCGGGTATTCACAAAGAATAAAACGAAGATTGAACCAAGACCAGCAAAGCAACTGAGGGTAAAATTCATAACGTTACTGAGAGTGATTGTAATCTTTACCCTGACCCTGAGTTTCCACCAGGTCCATAGCCACATCTGACACTATGTCCATTCCCGTCCTGATGTCTGTCTGACATGACCGCAGGCTCGACAGTGTTCCGTGAACAGCGCTAAGAGACATCCCGGTGGATGTGTTTTACCCTCTGGGGATACCACACTACAGACAACCCAAAAGTTAAGCTATTTTACGTTAGCCTAGCTTGCTAACGTGCCCTGCTGCTGATCTGGTACGCGTAACGTTAGCTAGCAAGCTAATTGAGGAGCTATCCTACGAGTGTGTGAAGTAGCAATTTCTTAATCTCTGCCAGTTTTTTTTACTAATGATATAAGGAAGATAAGAACCAAACGTGAAATACGTTAGTTAAGTTACAAGAAAACACCAAAATCACCCGCGAAACATTAACTGTTAAGCTAAGGTCCGACTTCCAGGTTTGATTGTTTTTTTCAAAATAAAAGCTTTGACCAAAACATCAAATGAAGAGAAACGACACAACATTATGATAAATCGTATTTATTACTGAATTTCATTTTGAAATGGCACAGAGCGATCATACATAAAGTCGGCATTAGATTCTTACAATTTTCTATCTATATACAATCTATCATTAGTGCATTAAACATTAATGGTCAATGATAACAATTCAACAGGCTTTTGGTATACATTCATGGTATACATTGGAACACTGGTGTAAATAATAAAATGAATGAAGGCTGAAATCCATTTAGCTGCTTCAGTTTCGGGGTCTTGGATTGTGCATGGTGGCTCACTGACACAATGTCAAGGATTACTGGAAAACATCAATGTTATTAGTAACACACCTATGCTTTTCCTAATATAACAAGTTAAAATGTCTTCAGTGAAAATAACCTATGGCAACAAAAGCATACTTTTCTGATGAAATGCTTCATCCAGATCTTCACAGTATTGTTCTGAACTCATCAAAAATGAAACTGGGCACATGGGCTTCTGCCACCTTAAGAATACAGAGAAAAAATGAATAATAAACACACTATCCCACAGTAAAACCAATAAAAATTTAAAAAAGAGACATAATGCTTAAAACATATCTATAGTCTCATTCAGGGCATGTTGTGTGTGATTAACCACTTCTTCCAGCTGAAAGGTATTATATCTTCCTGTATAACAATACAGTTAAAGCTAAACATGTCAGGATATAATCCTCAAAAATCAAAGCTATCCCCTGGTTAATGTAAATTATTACTTAATGTAACTAGCAGCCTTACTAGGCTACTTTCAAAGTTATCCTACCTTGCGTGACAGTTTTGTGTACTTGACATAGTCTTCCAGGAACATCAGAGCTCCCACCACATCAGAAGGCATGTCAGGGATCTTCTGACTATGATGGGGTCAAATGGAAACTCATACGTGAGTACATAAAGCCACAACAGGATACATTTCATCAAAGTATTCGGATTAAGCAAACTAAAACAGAAACATTACATTTATTTAAAACTAAATATTACACTTTTATTTCATACTAGTCAAGTCTGTTTTGTTACCTTGTGCACTGCTCCATGATAGAGCGGATGAACTGACCAATGAGAGCCAAGAACTGTTGTGTGTATCTTGAGTGAAACTGCTTGAGCAGGGTGAGCATGCCGAGCACTAGCGGAGGCCAGTCAACTGGATCTGTGGCTTTCCTGCAGGTCATTCCTGGGAAAACACAAGACAGTTGTGCAGTCATTTATATGTTGATGCATTGTTACATACCAACTCTAGCATACTGGCCATCACGTCATTTATCACTATTATAACAAGATTGGGAAGTGCCTACAATCCTTAAACATTCCTTGTCCAGGAAGTGACTTTCTTCATTTCCCAGTATAATGCTAAATGTGTGCAGTACAGTAAGTAGCCTACCCAGTTAAAACTACATCCAAATAGCAAGAGATAGAGCACCCATTAATGGGTGTTATACCATGTGGTAACAGTGATCTGACCTATTGCACTCACATTTGTACAATTTAATAACTCACCACCAACAATACGATAAACCTGTAATATAGTCAAATGAAAAAAGTAATTGCCTTGGTTTTTGTTGTACTGAAGTTTGGGCAGCTGAGCAATAATAAACAGAAAGTTGATGATGGGGAAGTAAGGCAGGCGCTTTGTGGTGATGTAGATCTGTGAGAAACATAAATGTGTAAAGAGTCAGAGCGTTTTGCAATGCATAACCACACAAAAAAGACCAAGAGAGTGCAGTCAATAAACTAGCTTCAGTTTGTGATAGTTTACGAAAATCAATTTGGTAACACTGATCACATGTGTGGAAAGCAACGGCCATTATCTCCAGACCTTGTTGAGTGGGTTGTGAATGCCGGCAGCCTCCAGGTAGGCAGTGATATCATACAAAAGAGTGTTGTCCTCCTTAGGGTAGGGTAGCGATGGATCTTGGTAGTGAGCTTCAATGTCTGCCAGCAGAGACCTGGCAAGGGCACAAAGAAAATAGACGTTTTGTAGATGAAGAAAAGAGTTTGAAGAAAAATTAAAAATGAGAGCAATAATCAGGTATCAAGTAGAAAATGTGCTTAAATTCTAATTAGGAAAAGTCACATCACATATTTTCTTCATCAGCAAGACTATTAACATCAAGTCATTAATATCGTACTAGTACTAGCGACAACCAAAAAACAGTGCAAAAAATTGTTATAATTAATTGGATACATACACATGTATCATGAGTCTAAATAAATCTAAACAACAGGTACTTCTATATGATACTGAAACAAAGCATTACTTTCCTCAAAACAATATGATAATAATTACACTATTACAGATATATCAGAGAGGTGGGGAGACTTGACTTACTTGTTGATGTTTTCCAGGGCAGCACCCAGGTGTTTGGAGTCAAACTTGCAGGAGTAGTTCAGCTCATTTGCAATCTGCTGTCTGAGAATCTGCATCTGACCAACCTACAACACACATTTATTTAACATTATTTTTTACAGTATCATGTCTTTATTGGCATTGGCAGATGAGATCTAGTGGCGGGATTGGAGTGGAGGTATTTATTAAAAGATGTGTTAAAGGCTTTTGCACTCATGTTTTATCTTTACAGAAGATTTATCAAAACAGCAATTTTTCAATAAGTATTTTCTATTCACAACATTAGAGAATATCATGGATCAGTACTTTCATGATGGCCTCCAGGTATGCACCCCACATCTTCTGCGTTTTGGCCACAGCATTCGCGTAAACTTTGCTGGCATTACCTGTTACACGAAAGAAAAATAAATAAGGAACAAAAAGATCCTGGTGGATTGTAGGATTTCCTAAATAAGTACTTACCCACAATACCCTGGACTGGGTTGACAGCCCCAAGCATGGCTTTGAAAACATCCACCACAGCTTTGTCCTTCAGGATGGTCCTCTGAATCAATATCAGGAAGTTCTGATGGGAGAAACAGGTTGCTAACAGTCTAACTATATGCAGGTATGCCTACTATGATACCATAAAAGCCCTTATAGACCTGAATTCCTTCATTTTTTTTTCACCAATTAGAGCCTTATGGTAGCTTTGTTTGAGACTTTTTAATATGCTAATTACCTGAAGTTCCTTGACAATCATGAAGCAGAGCAGACGGTCTAGTCCATTGAGGCCAAATGTTCCCAGGGTGTTCTGGATCTCAGAGAACAGCCTGTTGTTGGTAACCTCCTGGTGGCTCTTCAGGTCGTACCAGGTGTTTAACTGGTCGATGTAGCACGTTACCCTGTGGTAAGGACCAATGTTTGTCAGGGAGCTTATTGTCCCGCATTGCCAGACCCCAGACCCAGATCTCCACAGCGCTGTGGAGTAAGGTCTGGCTACACCACACATACATTCTGCAGATATGAGAGCAAATGACTCTGGGTTTTTTGCATTTCTTTAAACAAATCACAATAGTCCTGGCCGGCGCTAAGTTCCGGAAGCAGCGAGCGTGGCTCTGCAGAATATTCTTGGAAATACTAAATTTAGGGTAACTGTTCACACAATACAGTAACATATTGCTCCTACCAGTGTATCAGCATGTATATATTGTTCATAGCAAATCCCTGCCAATCATTCCCAAAACGTCACAGTTAAAGAGCATATGCCTTAAACATATTTCTTCCGAAATAACCAAGCAGGCCTGCCTTATTGAAAAAAACAAATTTTCTTCAAAACATGCCATTTTCAGTGTGTAGCTTTCTAGCTCGAAGTTTGTTGTTTTTTTCCGAAACAAAGAGCCACATACTTGGGATCAGTGATCCGGAGGATCTCTCTGCACAGACGACCGATGAAGGTGGCAGACTCATCCACAGAGGGAAACTTTGGGATGGGGATGTGGGTGGACTGGTGCACACTCTGCCAGTCCTGGATCTGATTGGAAGCAAGAAAAAGAAAACGATCAATCAACTCCCATTATTGACAAATAGACAAACAAGCAGCGTGTTTCTTGTTGATTACAGAGGGACAAGCTGATGTCGGTGCACCGTTCCGGGATGTGATCAGAAACTGTAAAAAGCACGTGACTGATTGAGCCTTACCTTGGCCCTGAGGAAGCTGTTGCATTCCTGTTCGACATTGTAGTTGATGATACGGGACACCTCCTCCTGCCAGATTTTAAGGCCGTAAATGCTGACGTAGTCCTGGATGTACTCAAACGACCTGTAGAACCCATCCATGGTGGCCGCCATCTCCTTCAACTTGGGCATCAGCTCACTAGGCTGAGAGAGAGAGAGACAGAGAGAGAGATGTTTAGTCTCATCTTTAAAGTTCTCACTGCTGTTATCCTTGATTCTCGCAAGGCAAAAGGACATGTACATCAGTTTGCTTTAAAAAAAAAAAATCATTACAATGAGCCAGTAAAAAGATGTTCTAAGTTGTATTCCAAGCAAAACCTGTAATTTTGAATTGCTTATTGTTTTTGTCTTGTGTCCTGGAGAAATTTCTCCACTTCTAGTCCACTTCAGTGATTTAATGTAACACAGTAACGCACTGTAAAATATAAAGATAAAAATATTGAGCGATCAACAGATCAAGTCTGACCTTAGCCTTGGGGTTGAAGATCAATCCCTTATGCAGAGCATAAGCCACCCTCTTCACCAGCTCCTTCCTGATGCCATCCTCCAGAAGCTGCTTAGGATCCACCTAAAGCGCCACAGTGTGTTGGTAAAGTAAAATCTACTACACTACACACTAACTCATTCTTCAACTGCACTGTGGCTGGTCACCATATTCCTGCCTGCGAGTTAAAACAAACAGAAATGTGTTTTAATATTCAATCATAATGTTAGGGTAGGAAACTTTACCTTAATGATCCCAACAAGAGTGGTCTTCATCATCAGGATCCCCTCGGTGAAAATGGAGATGTCGTGGGTGAGTTTAGCCACCTTTTAACACATGAAGAAGAAGGATGTTTAGGCACACAAATGACAGATAGAATCCAGTGTGCTTCAAATTAAATCATTCCAATGTCAAAGTATTAGGAGTATTAAGTTAAAGACAGAATATTCTGCATGAATTTGTATAAAGAGAGATGAATGCCAGCAGACATTGTACTTGGACTACATAAAAAGACATCTGCCAGGCTGTATTGTTTAAAGGTTAAAATTAAAATTCTAGTCAAAAATATATATTAATCATGTTGGGATTTCAAGACATTTGACAAAATTTAAAAATTCTCAATAACAGCAAATTCTAGTTTAGTAAGTCTCTGAGCCTTCTTTTTCAAATTTCTAATTGCATCAAAAGCTGTAAATGAGTTCAAAATGTTCAGAAATGCCAGCTAGTATGACGACCTCAAATAACTGCTCTCCATGTCATAGATTATCAAAGGATTATTTTCATCACTTCAATGACATTCTGAACAACACTCCAGGAGCTACATGCACGTTGTGAAGTGAACAGTTGTTTTACTTCATAGCGAGCCCCGAGCTGCGAGTAGTCCTTTAGCTTGTCCTTATCTAGCCGTGTGGGCACCTCCATGATGTCATGGATCTGAAGCTTGATGATCTTGGCCAGGGAGGTGAACATACTCTCTGGGATGATCTGCAGCACCTGCAAACAAGAATATAAATAATCTTTAATATCTAATACCTTTGAGATCTTTTTTGTCAAAACAGAAGAGTCGAGATTAATCTTTCAAAAGCAGATGGTCCACAATGCTGTAGATGAAAAATCTCGTGTTCAGCTAGTGGGAGCAAATCCTCTAACATAAAATAACATGGCATGTGGCTGATGAAACCAGAAGGTAAGAGCAGCTTTAGTCAACATCCACTAAGTGGCTGTTTTGGGGTAAATTTGCC
The DNA here is from genome assembly GCF_013103735.1 of Etheostoma cragini. Taxonomy (NCBI): domain Eukaryota; kingdom Metazoa; phylum Chordata; class Actinopteri; order Perciformes; family Percidae; genus Etheostoma; species Etheostoma cragini. The sequence goes on from NC_048412.1 coordinate 9,947,334, forward strand.
AAACAGATGGTTGGAGAAACATTAATCATGACGGCAGGTGTTTACTGCGGCTACTGAACAATCATTTACAGCATGCAGGGCTCATGTGTAAAAGTTGTCAAACCATTATGGAAACCGTGTTCATTTGTGAGTGCCACAGGAAATGTCTGCTAAATAACTTTATAAGATCACAGGTGAAAACATGACTTTATAGGTCCTATGACTTGCTGCTTTTTGGATGCTTTTATATACAGTAGGCCTTAGTGGTCCTCAAATACTGTATCTGAAGTCTTAAGAATTACAGCCACTAGAGCCGGTCCCACATCGAGCTTTCCTAGGACGTGCAATTTCTGTGTCTGTTGTTAAATGTTAAATGCTAATGAAGAGGAGAAAAGCGGGGCAAGGGGGAAAGAAAGGGGAGGTAACCTTTCCCCTAATGACGACCTACAGGGAAGATTCCAGATTGGCCCATCTGAGCTTTCATTTTCTCAAAGATAGAGCAGGATACCCAGGACTCGGTTTCTAGCCACTGGGGGACCACAGGTAAGCTGGGGGAACTCAAATTAATGTTAAAAAACTCATAAAGTGACATTTGCATGCCATAGGACCTGTAATATACTGTACCTTTCTGACATAAGCCACCAACTCTCCAGAGTAGAACTGTGAAACACTCAGCAGGTCCGCACTGTTGGCCTGGTTGATTCGCAGCAGCGGAAGGTCCAATGCAGATGCCAGCTGTTCACACACAAACACAAAAGAATTCTTTAAGTTATGGGAATCATTTTTCAATTGTTAATGTTATCTTGTCTTTGTGTGAGCATGTGAGCCTAGTCCTCACCTTCAGAAATGTAGCTCTCAGTTTGGTGACCATGGATGGGTTGACTCTGATGCTTTCCTGCATCATCAATGTGAAGCTGCAAAATAAAACGTAAGCCAGAAAGAACCGGTGAGTTCTGCTGTGCAGACAAAAGCTAAACACAACTAAGCTAAATAAGTCAAAACAACTGCAGCACTGTGGTCTGGCAGAGTGTCTTCTTGTCTTTGGCTGACAATGTAATACAAACATATGTTATTATCTCCATGTTATTGAGGTGCTTCTAACTGAACATTATGTGAAATTACAGTGAAAATCAAAATATGCTAGAAAATGAGTATACATATATGTTTGCTTTACCATGTTCTTATGTACCAGTATTTTTTTGTATGGCTTTAATGTTTAACGGTAAGTTAGTACCTGTCAATTATCTGCCATGCGTACGACAGGTCTCCAACTATCTGCATAGTAATGAGGACTTCTTCTTTGATGTTGATGGTGCGGATCATTTGGTGCAGAAACTTCCTGGTGTCAGCCAAGAACTGGCAGACCTGTAGGTTAGACTCCAACTGGTGAAACTCCTGGACCTGGAGACCAAACAAAACAACACCACATTCACATACCTGTATCCAAGGAATACTCGCTTGGCAGTCTCATTCTCCATTGGTGTTCCTTCCATTTCTAGCTCCTGAGGATAATTTGGTGTTGGCTCAGAAGACTGTACCAATGAACTAGCTAACTGTGCAAACAGTTATTAATGACCGAAAATCCTGTGTTCTATTTCTTATTTTACAACAGACCGTGGTAGGACAGACAAGAGCAATGAGGGCATTACAACCCGCTGAGCCAACGAGACATTTCAATGTATTCTGACGAGTGTCTATATGGCAGTTATGGTTGTCTCTTTGTTCTCCTACCGTTTGCATTAAGTGTTATTGGATTTGCATTTTAGTTATGCATGACGCTAAGGCAATCAAACTAAATAGTACAACGTTATTCGTCTAATGTTATCAAATTATGAGGTCTAATGACTCCAATGATGATTTGGAAAATCAAATCTTAATGAACAGCCCTGTCAGTTTAATGAAATGTTTTCATCTTGCTCACCTCAACAAGAGCCTGTATGAGCTGAACTGTCTTCCTCCCAGCAGCTGTGGAGTCCTCATAGTTCAAAGACTCAATCTGCTTTGAGATTTCTCGGAACCAGGCCTGTAAGTTCTCTGTGTGGAGAAAGAAGGTCATCAAAGTAGTTTTCACAAGTGGTGGTTAAGGAAAATGGGTTTCTGCTACTCGAGCTACAGTCGTAACGACCGAAGTAAGTACGACTGATGTGAAATGTGAATTGAATCCGCCTCTCCCTGCATGTGTGCCCTAGATTCATTCTTCCACTACGTTTCTTCCCTGCCTAAAAATCTTTCTCTGAACAGCTTCAAGCTCAAACTCATTGAAGCATTTGCGTTCCACTGAAAGAATCCATTACATTCGGAGCATGACACAGTCAGCACCCCCGCGTTGCTGTGTGTGTAATCCTTTTGCCTTGTCCACGCTCGCAGTGTCACTCACCATTTTTCTCAACCCTGGTGAGAGGTTTGACGCCCGAGAAGACTTCGGCCAGCTCAGTCATTCTCTCTGATCCCTCCTTCTTAAAGCTCTCCCACTTGATCTGCTTCTCTGACAGCATCTGCTTGAACATCTGGAAGAGGGACAGCACAGACGCCAAGTCAATGCGGAGGGATTAGTCAGATGCGATGTGTAATGAGAACATTACATTTGTGTCTGCTCCAAATGACAGACTGGATAGCCATATGCTGTCTATGCTAAAAGACAACAGAGAGGACACACCTAATGAGAAACACAGTTGGCTTGATCATGGATATTTCTGACATTCATTTCACACTTTGACTCCAGCAAAAAAAAAAGAGAAGAGACCAATATTTTTGAAAGCAACTTAACAACCCAGAGTCCGTCCTCCTTTGTTTAACATCTCCCACAGTATTAATGAAGTGGCTCCTTGTTTTCTTTCATATGAAATTGATTTTTTTATAAAAGGAAATATTAATTATCTAGTATTGAAGAGACTCCCTCACCTCTTTGAGTGTGAACTCAAACTGAGCAGTGTCTAGCAGCAGCTGGAACAGGATCTTGGGGTTGTACTTGGAGTCGTTGAGAACTTGATCTTTGATTTGGCGCAGTCGCTTGTTGTTTGGATCGTAGGCTGTAAGAAAATAACAAAGAAAATTTGAGTTTCTTGTAAATGAAAGACCTAGTTTTATTAGGGGTGATCCTAAATAACTGAGCAATCGGCAATCCGATCTAAGGAGCATGTATGGACAGTTGAATGGTCGCAGTGGTGGAAAAATGTGATTAAAAAAAAGGATCCTTCCATTCAGGCTGTATCAGGATATATATATAGAGAGAGGCTATTTTGCAATACATGTATTAATAAGAGAATTCAGATAAGAACATGTGACTATACAATATATTTCTAAAAGTCTGTGTATCGCTCACTCTGTCTCTGTTTAAGTGCTATGTACAACCTACACCTACAGACGCCTTATCTATTTTTCTATGGATACAAAAAGCTTACACAGAGCCGACAAAAATAAGGGACCAGCTAAACTTAAAGAAAAAAACGTAATTTATTATTCTGAAGTCATTTAAAGCATTACAAGAGACGTTATGCATTCCACCTGTGTTCTAAAGGACAAATCTGCCCAGTATTCTCACCTGACTCTGCGGAGTGCAGCATCAGCCAGCGGATAGCAACATTGCAGTCCCTCAGACAGTTCAGGAGTTTGGGGATGTTGTCCAGGATGATCTCCTCCCTGAGGAAACCTTCTTTTAGCAGCTGCTGCACCTGAGGCCTCAGGCTCTCTGTTCTAGCTGCATATCGCGTGGCCTAAACATACAGTGAAGGTGGTGGTGTTGGTTGGGGGTTATACGGTTAAAATCATCTCGGATGATAACTAAATCATTCATTCACTCCTACAAGTGGCATTTAGGAAGCATGGCAATGTCTGCAGATGACCCACTAAACAAGGATCATTCAGTTGCCACCCCCTGCTATGGCTGCAGTTTTTCCTGACTATGACACTGCACATTTTTGTTAGTATCCGTACGTCAATTTGAGCTTGCGTACATTCACTATCTTTTACCAAACTTTTCAAGATAAGTTTACAAATGCTTTCTAACAGACTGATTGGATTAATAACCTTGTGTATCAATTGAGAATCTGTAATGTCGCCTTGGATGACTTGGGTGCAGTTATCAGTACCTGCATACATTAGGGTGCCACACTCAGAGACACATTGGCAAAGCTGAGGTCTGTGTGACAATAAAGCCAATACAATTGTTTGAATACCTGCTCTTTGATGTTAGCAGAGTCAAGGGTGTAGTTGAGTGCCGTCTTGGCAGCTTTGTATGGTTCCCAGGCCTCCACCAGGTTCACTGTAATCCCCATGTATATACTGATAACCTACAGACAGACACACACACAAAAACTGAGATGAAGCAAGATAGAACACTTAGCGAATGCCAAAACACATCAAAGTAAATGCCAAAACATCTACTGGCATTGGTGCTGATTAAGCCTACAGGACGACCAGTGAACAATCTCACCACGCAGCAAAGGGCTTACCCAGTTGTCAGGGAAGTACTTGTCCACTATCTCCCTCATCTTGGCCTGCTGGGTGTGCAGTATAGAGGGGCTGAAGTAGAGGCAGACATAAAGCATGGCTGCCTGGTTAGCCAGCGCTGTGCTACGATGCTCTGGTAGAGGGTACGCAGACACCTGATGGAGGGGAAGAGAAGTGAGATTTTTGTTAGGTCCCGCCCAGGACATTTGACACAAAATCTGTCATTTTGGTCTATCAAAGGTTCAAAAAGATGTTTGACTAAATGTTTCTTACTTGGTTGTATATGTCGTCCGAGCGCAGCCTCCCATGGACCATGCTGATAAAGGTGGCACTGATGGGAACTCTCTGGAAGTAGCTCTCTGGGTAGTTGGCTGGCCGTTTGGCTCCAGCGTGACTGGAGTAGCCCGTACTGCGCATTAGCTTGCAGATATCATCCAGGTTGGAGTCAGCTGATGAACGGGCAGCACTGAAAAAAATGTGAAACAATAAAATAATGGGAGACAATTTAAAGATTGAGTCAAGGAAGGACAAAAGTAGCATGTTATTTCTTAGTATCACTGGTAAAGCATCGTTTAATTATCAAATAATTTAGCCATAATAAATTGCTTCAGTTTATATTATCTGCACACCTTGCATTCCTGTTAATGTAACAGACAAGATAAGATTTTTCATGTCATTCAAATATGAAGATGTTAGAGTTAGGTTTCTATAGAAACTAATCTTTTGATGTGAAATAATGTCTGATACAATTCAGAATCAGTGAAGATAAAATAAGTGCATCCACATTTTTAATTATATCACATTTCAAGCATATTTACATAAAGGGATGCAACGCAACTGAGAAGGAGAGGGATGAAAAGAAATCAGTGTGTGTGTGTGTGAGTGGGTGAGTGAGTCACAAGCACACCTGTATCTATAGTAGGAAACAAGCATCCTCTCTCTGACCTCCCCTTCAATCTTTTGGTCAATAACCAGCAACATGACTCCGTAAAGGTAGAGAGCCTCGCACTGGGTGGGCGAAAAAACAGACACAATCAACCTCAGTGGTTTCTTCTGGGTTAGTTTTAATGTGTAATTGATGAAAATAAATGAATCCGCAAATCAGTGACACAGCCCGATTCATTCTGGTATGAACTCATCACAAACAGATGTTATGTTAGCTTGCTCCTGTAATGTTACAACATTAAAACTGAAATCCATTTCTGTTACTTACTAAAAGCTGTTTCCCATCCTCATTTAGAAGCACTGTCTCCAAAGTCTGCTGAATATAAACACCCTCATTTAGGTCATCCAAATATCTGAAGAGAGGAGAGAATAATAAAATATCAACTTCTAAAACAAATTAAAAAAGAGATGAAGAAAAGGGGTGTGTGGGTCAAGTTCAGGGACTGTGTTTTAGTTGTTTATTTCAATAGGACAGATAAAAATGTGTTATCCTTTTCTGAAGAACTTTTACTACATAAATTTACTGAACTTATTGTGAACTGAAAATAAACCCGAAATAGACCATTCCTGTCTTACCTGTTAAGATCCACTATATATTTGTGGACACTCTCAAATGCCAGATAGAACCTCGACAGAATCTCAATATTGTTCTCTCGAAACTCTTCATCTAGGTCTTGAAGCTCAGGCTTGGCTTCCAGCTTCCCTTCATAATACTCTGGACCCTGGCGAAGAAGCAATATCGTACAATATCAATCAATCTATACTTGTGTCCCAATAAAAAAGGTACACACCGCTTCTAATAAAGAGACAGGGTTGAAGAGCTGTTCCATAAGAAGGCATTTCATTTCAGAGCTAAACTGTTTGTCCTGAGCTCTAGGAAAAGCCTACATCAGCCCACTTTCTTCAAGTCTACAAAATAGACATGTAAATAGGTTTTAATGTAGCTTGTATGTTAAACAATGACCCAAGGGTGAGACTATAACTAATTGCCCAAAGCCAAGCAGGTCTTAGAACAGCTGCCCTGATGAACTCCATACCTTAAAGTAGCTGAAGTCACAAATAATGTCTCCGTATTTCTGCTGCTCGCTTTTGTCCTTGAGCCTGAAAACTGCAGGGATGAAGTCAGAGAGGCGCAAGAGCTCTGCAATGATGGCGTTTCCTCTGGAAACTATCCTGAGGATGGCCTGGCCACACAGGTTGTTCTCCGCCAGGAAGTCCACCATGACGGCTGGAGAAAAAAAAGAGGATGCTCAAAACTACCACCCTTGACCTCTTTGCTTATGACTGACTGCTTGAATACTCCAGCTGGGGGTAAAAAAACAAAGAAAACAACAGGTAGTTTGATGCAGTTTTTATTTTTGTAATCCTCGCCCCAATGAATGCCTGGCATCACCTAGACTGGTTCTGCTTAGTACTCCTCCTGACAGGGGCAAATACACACAGCATGCTCCCAAGTGGTTTAGGTAATAGCTTATTACATTAGTATTACATTAGTCTTACCTAGCAAATGTATAGTACTATTATCAAAGTACTTTATGGGAGAATGGTGGTTTTCTCACCGGAAATAAAGTGCGACAAGCATTAAGATTGCTCTACTGCACTGCAATGTTGACTAATTCTAACGTTATTCCTATTATGTCTGTGTTTGTAACATTTCAAAACTCATAGATATCGAAATTCCTATGTTTCTTGAAGACACATCCACACACATTGCAACCACTCATTGACTGATTGTTAAACATTGAATGGATGAATTTGAGGAGTGTGACGGTAGTTTATAGTATATATTATTATGTGCATGCTAACCTTAGCATATAGTCTGCTAGCTACTTCGATTACCGTTCGCCTTGATGCTGCAGACGGCAGCACATGAAAAGATGCAAACGAATGGTAGCAAACTAACTCGTTTACATCTTGCTAATGTAATTTACATAGCCCGACATTTTAAAAGTCCTAGGTTGTAGTAAAAAACGTACCTGCTTTGATCTTCTCTTCCCTGTTTACTTCCTCATGACCAACCATATGACTCCACTGGGTGTGTTTGATTCTTGTCCCTCAGCGCGCCGGAGAAGGGCGGTAACAAGCATGGCCCACTTTTTGACTTTCGCCACAAAAATTTGCTAGATTTTCGAAATCTGTGTTTTTATTTCCTTATTTTAAACGATCATTTCCCAACAAACCGTTTGATGCGACTCGCAGTGATACTACCTCCTAATGTTAATCAAATAGATACATATACATATATTAGTCTGAATCACTGTAAACTACATTCCACAAAGACAAAAAGGGGTCAGGTGCTGAGTTTAGTAGGTATGCGTTCCATTTGCACTCGGAACTCAGATTTTGTCTTAAAACTCAGTAAGGGGTGCATGTTTCTCTAGATGGCGACAGAGATCCACTATAGCTTCAGTTTATCCGTCTCACTTCTGCTCTTCTACACTGAGTCTGGGAGTGCAGATTTCTGGCTCCACGGGGATGCAGTGATTTGCAGGCATCGACTAGTGAGAATAAGCCTGAACTGAAATTAAACCAAGCTACTGTGTAAAACCACAGAAATAAATCCACAGCTAAGATATGTAACATCCCGAAGCCTTCAGCTTGACACAGTTTCTCGGAGGCCTCTGAAGGGACTTTGCAGTCACTTTAACAGCATCATTATTTAACACATCTATAAAATCAATTTGCCTGGAGAAATAATGGACCTTGCTTGGAAATACTGGAGTCTACCGCCCACTGTGTCTGCCACGGCTGAAAAAACTGACGACCAACATGTGGTCAACGTGGATGAATAGCCTAAGCCTTAGCTCTCATGTTTCCTTTAAATTCAGACTTTTATTGCCAATAAGTCTAACAGGCTGGCAGGCACTTCCTGTAAGCAGTGTGAGCCAGAGGTTATTAACAGTCATATGGAGAGAGCTGTTTGTTTGACCTGTCACCTATGTGTGTGGCAGAGCGAGTTTCATCTCAATCTTGAGCCAGTTAATGTCTCGGCGTACTGTGGCAGGTCTGACTGTCATCTTCAGTCAATGTTCATCTAGAAGGCAACACTATCTTTTCATCCACCACTGCTGCATTATTTTAATTGCATGTTATCTTTGATATGCAAATGATTCCCTGCTTCAGGGTATTATTATTTTCCTTTTACAGATTCTCTTCATATCACATTTACTTCAGTCATTAGTAAAGAGTGGTGATTAATAAGGAACTTGGAGACGGAGGGTGTGACATATATTTCAAGGTGAGCTGCCATTACTGTAATGTCCTCGCCAGGCCGCTGGAGCACCATTACTTCAATGCATTTTATAGAGGGGACAAGGGAGGAAGACAGACAGGTGTAATTTGGATTCATAGCTTGCCTCCTCGTTGACCCGGCTGTCCACAAACTACATACTGTGTCCCTGCCGCCGCTGGATTTATTACCCGTTTACCATCACACCAAGGTCACATTCTCAGCGGCACCTGGGTCATATGGCTTTTCTGGGAAGCCTCATGAAAGGTTTGCACTTAATGAGGTCTCTTACTGCACAACTTCTTTGAACCTTCTGGTGCCTTAAGGGATTTTCTCTTCTTGTTCTTGAAGAATCTCATTTGAGAATAGTAGAAAAACTAGATTGTTTGTGATGAATAAAATGCTATTCAGGCGAAGGTCACCATATAATACAGCAACAGTGCAATCGTATACCATGGGGAAGTATTCCAAACACATATATTCATTTGGCTGTTGACTGAACAGTGACCAAATGACCCTCTGCCCATTAAGAACACTGACAGATCTCAGTTCTCACTCCCTGAGTCGCCTGGCGGCCATTGACTGTTGGATCGGGTAATTGTCATTCGTCAGTGAAACGCTTCAGTTGGCTGACAAATGAAGATTGCCTTTTACCTGTGAGCTACTCTGTGTGCTAACAAACTCCCCAAATTAGGGGCTTTAGATAACATTTTTCATGAAAGACTGTCTCTGAGTTTTAATAACTGGAGGTTGTTATGAGTACTCAGCAGCCATAGGGGTTGATAATAAAGTCCTGTTTGTGCATGTATGTTGAAGATGATGTGAATGCACAAATACAAGGGCGTCCATGTTGTGTGAGTGTGTGCGTGCGCGGGGGTATAGGTGTATTAGCAAACGCACGCCTGTGTACATGTGTTCCCTTAGGCCCTGAGTGCCCTTTATTAGCAGCAAGTTGACTCTATTCAGCCTGGCTAGTGATTAAACCTTTTCATGGCGGGAACTTTCACACCGCTGTTAACTGTGTGAGGTGATTAAAGGCTGCTCAATTTGTAGTCCAGTCCCACTGCTATTCTTCCTTATTGATCTTTTTCAGGCCCTTGAAGGGAGAGCTGCTAGCAGCAGGCTCCTTTCATTGGAATAAGGCCGGCTACATACTCCATTCCTCCCCTACTCTTTCTGTCTCACTGCTCTCATTTCAGGAAATATTTCACAGACATGTTTCAAATCGAATTACTGCTCAAATTAGCTGCCATGTAAGGCTTGGATTTAATAACGCTTATGTGATTAACTGTGTTGTGTTTCCTTTGATATTGTTACATGACTTGAATTAATTTCCTTTGTGTTGAAGAGTATTTATGATTTCATATCAAGCAACATTCTATAAATGTGCTCAGAGTGCTGACCTTTATAATATATGATACATAACTCAAGAGGAACAAATGTTGAATCCTCAAAACCATGCTAAATGCTAACACCAACATGTTGCTAATGACAATGCAAGTGTAGTATTTACCATATTCATGGTTAGCATTTCAAGTTAGCATGTTAGCATGCTCACTTGCGGATTGGAAAGAGGCTGATAAGAATGTCATTAGTCTTACAGGTATGTGTGTGTGTAAATGTCTGTTCCACATTTAATGGCAAATGACAGTTGCTTAGACATTTCATTCAAAACCACAAATGTCAACTTTGTGGAAAAGTTGCCGAAGTCGTTCAGATTCATCCACCGGAGAGCATGAATGTCTGCACAAAATGTATTTTCAATCCATCCCATTGTTGTTGATATTTTGACTAAAGAGGTGGACCGACCGACTAGCCCGGAACTGCCATCGCTAGAGCCAAGCCGCTAGCATGACTAAAACACTTTTTGACTGGAACCGATCAGGTTTTTCACTCCGACTTTTGTTTTAAACAAATGACACCTAAATGTCTGCCTATCCTGGAAGAGGGATTAATCCTTCCTCTGCTTTTCTTGAGGTGTGTCCCTTTTTCCCTATCCAAAGAGTCTAAAGGTGGAGGGTATATTGTTGAGATTTTAAAGACCACTGTAATAAATTTGTAATTTTGGCCCAAATAAATTATATAATAATAATAATAATAATAATAAGTTATTACATCACCAATGCTCGATGCCAAATCACTTCCCACAAGGAAATTTGATTCTAACAAGTGGTTTTAGGACAAATAGCAAAGACTGATTGTGGTAATGCTCTAATATCAGATTTGATCAAGCAGCAGATGTATTTTTTATTGCAAGTCATTACTGCTGTCATACGTATTAGCATACAAATGGTTTCTAGGCCTATGGAGACCTAAAAGTTAATGCATGTGTAATTGAACCTGATCTCTGCTTTGTGATTGAGATGTTCCAACACACTCAAGTTGCCGTGCACGATTGCACTTGGACACATACACACACACACACACAGGCACACACACACCGCCAGCTGGTTGTATTTTTCTCTGTTCTTCTTATTTAGTCACAATCCTTAGAAGAGGAAGAAAAATAGGAATTGATCAACACAACACACAAATCTTTTGTATACTGTAGAACAGTTTTGATTATGAATACCACATAAATGATGAAACCTGTCATTTTTCTCTTCATTATATATATATCATAGATGTATATATCTCTGTCCCTCTTGAATGTGATCCTAAAATCAAGCACTTCACTGGATGAATATAGAGTAATGTGAATGCAAATAATCATATGTTAAGAAAATACTGGATGCAAATGAAAAAGGAAAATAGCAAATATTCTGTATAATGTTCTGCCCAAGGATGTCTTTGTATTCTTTTCATTACCAAGAATGATTTAATACATTTATAATAGTGTGTGGGAGCTTTTAAGTGCCACCACTCAAATTTATGTGACAGGGCCTTATGACTGTAGGACATCACATTACTTATTTCTAGCGAGAGTAGCAGACTTTCAAAATTTAATTTAGTCAACCTTTTATTTTGACCCTTATTGGCATTTTTGCAGCTATATTAGATTGAGATTCAACGTGAGGCACTAAGAGTTTCAAATGATCCATGAGCTGCTTTTGCTAGATATTTTGTTGATATGGCAATGCCAGTCCACCACTTTGGTCAATACTATAATATCTCAGACATTCATGGTCAGCAGAGGTCGAATCCTACTTATTTTGTTGATCCCCTTCATGTGACTACACCAGTCAGTCAAATTAGTAATGTCTCTAATAATTTATGACTAAATATCTTAAAAAATAATAGTATTTACACCACCAGCTATAATTTTGTCTTTAGTACTAATATTAACCTAATTCGGATTTAGGACCATGTATGTGATATCAGTGAACAAGTGATATTCAATCTTGGAGTGTAGCCTACATTTGGTTTGGATGAATTTGCAACCATCCTGTTTTGACCTCAAAGCCTTATTGAATTGCCATATTATACTATGTACTATTTTACCCTCTGATCCCTGAAATGACCTTATAGGGTGAGAAGTTATTCATTTAGAACAACTCTATTGACATTGATGACTGGCAGCAATCATTACTCTTTCTTTGACTTCATTTATTTATGTATTCAACAGGGACAATACTCATTAATCAACAGCAAAGCAACTGTAAATGAGCCAGATCTTTGAAATCAGTAAAAGGCATATTTTAATGAATTGTTGTTGTGGGAAATACACTTGTTGAGGGTCTGATGACAAGATTGTGTCCCTTTATCTGTCGGTAAATGTGAAGTGACAACCAGCAGCTGGTTAGCTTAGCTAAACAACTGAAAAAGGGGAATAGAACTGGCTCAGTCCAAACCAAAGACTGTAAAAAATATAATTATTTTTGCAATCTATGTTCACTCTATGGTCCAAAAATGTAACACTTTCTATCTAGTTTGTTAAATCTGTAGGCCTACATAACCTGTAAAGTGTTAAAACAACAGGTTGGGGGGTTGTGGGCTGAACAAGCTAATCGGCTGCTGCAGCTTCATGTTTAATGCACAAACATGAGAGTGGTATAGATTTCCTAATCTCACTTTCAACAAGAACATTAATAAGTGCATTTTCTCTCAAATATCGAACTATTCCTTAAATCAAAACAATTTTGGGAGGCTACTGGACTGTGACTTGAGAAAACATTAATTTCCATGACTTGTTCTCACTTGAAAAAAGTTACCATATTTACACCATATCAAGCCCTTTAATATAATACATGCATGGTAGCCCTCCACTTAAATCCTCGAGGGGGATCCTACTGGCCCTCTCCGCATTGGGACACTGACAATTCTCCGCATTGGGACACTGACACTTCCATTTGTCACATGAAACATTAATTTCACTGGGAGACCCGATACACTTATGGGATTTGTGCACTTGAGCGTCAATACAGATGGATGAGGCTCCGTCAAGAGGGAACATTAAATTACCACAACCAAGGCTGTGCTCTACATAAAAGAGCCACACATACTGCACATAGCATTCACACATATACAAATGACTGTGTGCCTGCATGTGTGTAATCATGCAAATGTCTGTATATCCCTTTTACACACCACACATATTTTTATCTGAATATGTGAGTGGGATTTTTAACAACAAATTTGCAATGCATTGCAGATATATATAAATAAATGAATGACCTCAAAATCTACTCTGAAGGAAATAATAAATCTCCATTTGGCTGTTTAGTTGCTTGGCTGGCTGACACACTGGCTGTCTGGGAAAACTATGCTGACCTGGGTGCATCCGAATTAGATATTGGCATGGTTGCGTGTATTACATAGTGGGAGTGCTGCTCTGGCTCAGTCACCCTGCTGCTCTAAATCTGGCCAGTGCTCAGCTCAGCAAACACAATGCAACAGCAGGGAGACAGCATCTCCACAGTCCCATTAAGCTGCAGATAATAGTTAGACAAAAGCAGAACCCCACAGATGTTTATGAAATGTTTTTTCCCTCTTGAATCCAATTGCCTACATTTTTGTTGATTTGTCCTTACACTTTCATCACGTTGGTTTTGAAGTGAGGCATCCAAATAAGCCTACTGGAAGTGCAAAAATAAATTCCAGACTGCAAGTGAGGGACTGTCACAATTACACATGGATAGACCACTTTAAAGAGCTTGGATTAAAATTCAGTGACATATAAACAAAGCACATCTGATCATTCTAGTGGCAAAAGCGGAGGAACATCTATCTATTCACATCAGTCACCAGCAGCACCCCCCTTGTAAATTGGTTAAAGGGATGAAAGAGAAAAAGGGATGGGTAAAATGGCCGAAAGCAGCAGAGAGGATGATAAGAGAGGGAAAAGGCAGGAGTGGGGTGAGAGAGACCGAAAGAGGAGAGACAAAGCGAAAGGGAGGCGATAAAGAATGAGGAGGTGGCCATCATATCCCTCCCTGTCTTTGATCAGTGGTCCATGGGGAACCGAGGCCGCGCAGATAGCTGGTCCACAGCTCCTGAGGAACGCAGCTTCACATTCCTCCTTGCTCTTTCCCCGCTTCTGCAAAATCACTTGTAGTCTTTCAGACCACAGCAGCTGTGAAAACACATCATGGCTTACTACATGCCAGAAAAGACCTGGCTAATGCACTGCAGTGCCATTGTCCTGCTGGCCTTCATTCAATGGTGCAATTCCTCCTCTCAGTGCAAACTATTCTGTTTCTATCATTGCATTTCTATCTAGGCTGAAAATTATGAATTTCTCTTCTTGCGTAATCCTCGCAAAAGAAGGGTCAGACTTCATGTTCAGCAAAAGAGCAGCACTGGTATGACTTGGTGATCCAGTGTTTTGCTCAAGGGCACTTCAGCAGGACAAACATGTTAATAAAGAACCAAGAAAGCATCAGAAGGTCTAGGAATGCAACAGACAAATATTGCAGATATCCTGTTTTTTTTTTTTTGAAATTCATAGCCAATCTCTCAGCGGCAGATCACTTCTTAATACAGGAAACTTAAATCTCATTGGCACATGGTCTCAGTCCACCAGTCCTCTGCGTGGATTGTTTATGGTGACAGTACTGTAAAGGGTTTTACTGCAACTGCTTATAGTCATCTACCTCAGAAGTTAAACAAACCAACCAATAGACAACAAACACTGGAGTACAGTAGGATGATGAGCTAGACACAACTGATTGTATCTCCTGCATCATTAGGCACAACACTTTTGTCACCATAACATAAGTTATGTAAAGTGCAAATAGGAGTAATATGGCTGTTTGGATTTAGGTGATAGTCATACCTGAAACATGTTTTACTATACACACCTACCTACACCTCTATTCCTTAGAAGTACAGCCTGTGTGTCTGTAGGGCATTTCCTGAAGTTACCCATAGTTAACCTCAAAAGCAACATGAACATATGCATATTAAAGGAGAGCAATTCCATTTACATTGATTTCTTTTATTTTTTTCAATGACAAATATTGTTATTTATGCCAAAGTTTCAATATGCATAAGAAGTATTTCAATTGCAAAAAAGGAAATTTGGTCTAAAACTGCGCAAACCCCATCTTCTCACGAAGATTCTGTAATATGATCTTAAGTTCCAAAGCAGCTATTAAATGTACATAGAGGTGAGATCTCAATGTTTTACTCTAATGTAATAGTTATACTGTATAGGCGTACATTAAAAATGGACTTCTGATAGCTCCCCATTTAACTATCATGGATTGCCAAAAAAAGCTGCATCTAGAAACACTTTTCAATTTTCTCATAGTAAACCACAAACAAACCACAAATCTCAGATCATAATTCCCTGTCGTAAAGTAGTCCCTTCCCTGTTCTGTTCTCTGGATGTGAATGGGTGCACTGGAAGCCCCGCCCACCTCGGATGTGACGCGGGCCAATGGCAACGCACCGTGCGCCATGGAAGAACGTCACATCATCAGCCGTCGTTGTGGTGGGACTGCCGCTGCCGACTCTGCCCCCCTTGGCTTGCAGTCTCCACAGCACCTCTTGTTTTTGTGTGAGAGCCACCACTTAAACACTTCACACGCCTGGAGACATTTACGGATAAAGTAGCCTGTCTGCTTTGTGGAAGGAGCTAAGGCTAAGTTGCGGATAAATGAAGAGACAGTGTTTTTAGAGGTAGAAGACCGACGGCTTCCCCGTCTTTACTTCCAACCAGCGTTAAATCTACTTTGATGCAACCGCTTAGCTTACAAGCTAACAGGGAATGTTTTCAGAAACTAGCTAGCCATTCGGTTAGCCTGTTAGCTAGCTAAATCGGATGGAGAAATTCGCTGTATAGATTTACCAAACAGTTATAATGATACTTTATTGGTCGGTACATTAGCCAAGTGAAGAGCTATGGCAACGTCTCAAACTGGGTATGTTGAATGTTTAGGGATCCAGTGCCCGCTTGGTTTCTAAAATTAGTAGGGACAATAGTTCAGGCAACAAGTCTGGCACACACTCCTGTTTTAACGCTAGTCAAGTTTGTACTCTTTGTGCTATGTTGTTATTTGTTACCGTTTAGTTGTAGTTAGTTAAACACGAGCACGCTGTGGTGAAAATTAGTTTTTTTTGCAAAGAAAAGGTAATGTTAATCAAAGAAAAGTAGGGTGCCACTTTAATGTGAGATCCTCATTTTAAAGTGGATCGGGTCACTCTGGTGTAAAGGAGAAACCGATGTCAGTTAGTCGATACAACTGTTGACGAGGAGGCGAAGTGGGTGCACATTATAAATCGCCCACATGCTTTGGATCAGTTCCCGGACTTGTGAAAGGCATCTGAAGCAGAAGGTGGGAGACGTGAGCGCACAACTCTTGCAGCCCGGGGGAAGATGGCGGAGCGTTCCCGCAGGAGGTGGTGAAACCATAACTTGGGGACTTCTTGGATTTATCGCCACTTATCTTACCCCAGATCGTAGGACACATGCAGGCCAAAAAACGGTACTTAACTCTGTTCTCCGCCGGCGCTTGTCTCATTCTGTTGTTTTGTTTTGGAGGGATACAAGTCCCGCTATCCAGAAAGGGTCCGAGCCGGCGTGATGACCGCAGTCTCGCCGGTTATCATCCCGGGGCGCGGTGGCGTCGCTTCTCGGCGTCCCTGCAGCCTTTTAGCTCCTGGGAGAAAGACCAGAGCGAGAGTCACAATGAACACATATCTCCCAGACAGAAGAGGGACGCTATCTCAGGCGTTTACACTGGAAAACGCTGCAGAATGGAGACCTGCTTTGATTTCTCCCTGTGTCAGAGGAATGGATTTAAAGTTTACGTCTACCCACAGCAGAAAGGGGAGAAGATGTCAGAAAGTTATCAGAACATTTTATCCTCTATCGAAGGATCCATGTTATATACGCCTGACCCAGGACAGGCATGTCTGTTTGTTCTGAGTTTGGACACTCTGGACCGGGACCAGCTTTCCCCCCAGTATGTACACAATTTGAAAGCAAAAATCCAGAGCCTTCATCTGTGGAATGGGGGCAAAAACCACATCATATTCAACTTATACTCCGGCACCTGGCCAGACTACACAGAAGACCTTGGCTTTGACATCGGCCTCGCCATGTTGGCCAAGGCCAGCATCAGCACCGAGAACTTTAGGCCCAACTTTGACGTTTCTATCCCTCTTTTCTCTAAAGACCATCCTAGGACAGGAGGTGAAAGGGGCTACCTGAAACATAACACCATTCCCCCTTATAGGAAGTACATGCTTGTTTTTAAGGGGAAGAGGTACCTCACAGGAATAGGTTCAGACACTAGGAACGCTTTATATCATGTTCATAACTCAGAGGATGTGGTCCTCCTCACCACCTGTAAGCATGGGAAGGACTGGCAGAAGCACAAAGATGCACGCTGTGATAAAGACAACGCAGAATATGACAAGTAAGTACTATCCAGTTAACTTTACAACAAGAATGTCTCTTTCCTTTTTAATATACACTATACTATACTTCTGTATGGGTGTATTTTTTCTTCTCTCCACTTGGCTTTTCATCTTGTCCTAATGTTTTGTCAGTATTTTACATGGTGTTTTACTGCTTCAGCTCACACTCTAAGCCACTCTACACATCCTTGATAATGACAAGGTAAGTGTTTAGTGTCATGAATGTTTTGACAGAACATTTGTTTCCTCCTTGTATTGGGTCTTAGGTTTTCAAGATGGGCTCTGTAACCATTGGATACTGTAAGCAACTCTAGGTTACTGGCTTCAAGGTATACCGCGGTTTCAAAGCCACTACATTTTTCCATCATACCGTTCTGGTGCTATGAGCTGTTTTTTTATAAGTTGTCGGGAACAGAAAGTGCAGTTTTGAAATCCAGCTCCCTGTCAGTGTGACGTTTGTTTTAAAATAATACATTGTGTTCAGGGGGGGAAAAAAACTTGTATTTTTACTTAGATTTTTTTCAAATACATTTAAAATGACTAATTGCAATACCATGAAACAGGTATATTTTTTATGAAGGTTATCATACCATCAGAATCTTACCCATGCCTAGTCAGCTCATACAGTGGTATATACAAATTGGCATGGCTCTTCCTACGGCACCCTTTCATTGTACTGATAAATATTTTTCTGATTCTGGATCATATAGTCTCGGCATGCTGTTGTTGAATAACTTGCTTTCCTGTTTTGTTCAGTGTTGTATTACTCATTAAACTTCCCAGAGATGAGGCAGTACACATATTTATAAATGCAACTTGGTTGGAGGGCGGTCTAGGTCCTACTTTTCCCTGACTTAATTCTTCATTTTGTACATTTAATAAACTCAACAGCAATAGAAACGCTTTAGTGGACAACAGTGATTTGTTGCTTTTAATAGTCCTCATATCATATGACTTTATTTACCAAATTACTCATCGAGGCACAGATAAGTAGATTTGCTCTAATGTCAGGCACAAGAGCCACTGTATTAACATAATTCAATTGATATCTCCATCTGTCTAAACAGCCTGCTAATGTGGATAAATCTGCTCTCTTGTTCTCAACGTTTCCAACTTATTGCCCTTTCAGTGTACTGAGTCCTGATCCTCCTTAATGAAATTGTCAGTACAAAAATGTAAACACTGAGCTAACCGTTATCATTTAACACAGATATTTTTTTAAAGCAAGTAAATGGGGAAATTTGCTACAACTGTAACATACTGACAAGTTATAAAGTCCTCGGTAATATAGTCCCTGTAAGTAGTCCCCATTCCTGCAGAAGCCAATATGGCACAGATCTCTATTGCCTCAAAAAGTTGCTCCGTGATCATCGCTCATGCCTCCAGTTAAGCCATGCTGTCTTCTGTTCCCAAATCTGATGAGCAAACTGGCGTCTGTCTCCGTACTGTGGCCAGTGGGATTCATTTCGTGTCCCCCCAGACTGTGCTGTGTTGTTACTGCTGACTGTATGGCGCTGGGTGTTTGACTGTGGCTCTTTGGAGTGGATTAGTTGGGACAAAGCGCTGGTGCCAGTAAGGGGAAGCTGTTCTGGCCCCTGTTTGCTCAGTCATTTCCCAGACAAACCCAACTGCATCAGCCAGGAATGCCCTGGCCCCATCTCGTGTCCTGCATGACCCCTCCGTTGTTTGGGGCCTGTTGTGATTGACCCCCGTGTAAACTCTTTACAGCATTATTGTCAGTTGTTCCGTTTGGGCAAAAAGACATGTTCAATGTAAAGCGGTCTGCTATGAAACCTGGCTGCAACATGGATTAAAGTGAGAATTCAGTGTTTTCTTTCAGTCGTCATATCATAAACTGCTTTGGATGTGCTTTCATATGATGTCTAATGTTTGCTTAGCATTGATCCTCAGAGCATTCTCATCTTAGTGTCAGCCTGTGTAGGTAGGTATCAGCTTATGAGGTTCATTCGTTGGCTCAGCAGAATAACATTCTCCATATCACTCTAAAGACATGAGCTGTCTGCTCTCTCTGCTGCCAGGGAGTGATTTCACACAGTGAGATGGGTGGCATCAGAGCCATAACCCAAAGGTAAAATGAATCCTCCTGTCATTAAGTAGCAATGGGGGAGAAACGGGCTTTGCATATCTCTCTAGCCCTCGTCGGCTTAGCTTCATTGCATAGCTAGACTCAAGTATTTTCAGTGGTTCTCAGTCGGTATCAATATCCTCAGTAAGCCACATCCCTATCAGCCAACAGGCTTTGGCTTGATCCCAAGTCCACTGCACAGTTCCTGTTAAATGAAGCTAAATTAAATTAATTTACTGTACCATCTCACTGAGCTGGTATCTCTATATAAGTTTAAGTCTGAATGTCACTTAAACTTGTATGGTTACAAACAGAGGTGGCACGGAGGGAAGCCGTACAGTTGACCTAAACAAAGATGACACAGAGCCCGATGGAAGTCTGCTCTCACTCATTATGATCCAGTTAGCCAACAAAACATGCTGAAGTAGTCTCTCTGTGTTGTTTGAATCTCAAACTGGACGTATTCTTGGCATTGTTACTGTCTGCATCATAGACGGTACATCTTTTTGTCTCTCTCAGATCACAATGCCTAACTCGGATTTCTGCAGGTTTACACTGAAGTTTAAAGTGTTGATAGTGGGCACTTCTGATCTTTTGTATCTAATCACCACATGCCTTGGTCTAGGGCAATGACTCTTTAATGTCTGTTGTTGGACGTTCCGTTCCATTTAAAATAGGTCAGCAGGTAGAATAAAGCTGTGTGTGAGAGTATCACTTTAATGGCCCATTTGTGTTTCCATTGTGCCTTTGTGTTTTGTCTGATCACCGGAAGGTTACGTGATTGGTCACAGCGGTGTGACTTCAGGGCTGCGTTTCTCAAAAATTGATTTAGTTTTTAACTTTTCACCACAGGCTTCTGCGTATTTCCCTGGCACCTCCACTGCCTCCGCCTAAACGCACCACCCACAGTAAAATGAATGGGAGGCCTGACGCCTGATTTGGTGTGAATGCAGCCTAATAGACACATTTTTGTGGGTAATATGCATAACAGAGGAAAAGTGAAAAGTTCATCTCTGAACCAGATATACATTTTTTATGAGAGGTTTGTTTGGTCTGGATGTGGTAAAATTATCTTGCTGTGTACAGTGATTTTACAGAACACAGTTTGAGGCTATTGGGATTCATCTATTGCAGTTTCCCCTTTTTAAATGTGTGTATGCACTAATAGCCCTCTCTCACATTTTACCTCCACTGGACTTTGGTGTCATACGTGTTTTATCCCTTTTTTCATTTGTGGAGGAGAGTATAAGGATGCTCCAGAAGTGGTGGGTCCAGTAATATCAAGTGTAATCAGTGTAGATGATCCACTCTACAAGTGTTTGACGCTTATTTTTGGCAGTCTTTTTGTAAAATAACAATTTTCCTGATTCTCTTTCTGTATTAGGCGTTATGAATAAAAATTATTTCTTTGTACTTGTTACCAACACAGTGGGCCATGAACAACAGTTGGGTGGGGGTTTTTGGGGGGGGGGGGGAGAAGAGAAGCCAAAAACTTGTCTGTCGGGACCGATTCATCTCCCATTTGTACTTTTTTTACACACTAGTTAAAGTAGGCCGGTTGTAGCATGCTGCAAATGGGAAGAAGATATGAAATGATCTGAGCTCCTAATAAATATCTCCGTGATTAAGCAGCTATTTGTTGGACAAATTTGACTAGTTAAGACATTAGCCACTTTGTAAATGTGTTAAATGTTTTAATAAAGCTATAGATAGATAGATAGATAGATGGCACTACTTGTATGCCCTTTCCATACAGTGTTCTGTCACTTACATAAAGCAGAGATCAGCCTTTTATCCTCAGATTTTGCCCAAATGCAAATCTACTGTGGGTAGTACTGAGCTCTCTATGCAGGTTGTCGTGTATAATTGTGAGTGCGTTGCACTGTCCAGTTACACTGTCCAGTTACACAGCCCTATGGGTCAGACAGTACAGTCTGTGGTCTAACTGGGTGGAAGTAATAGTCTCTGTGCTTGGCTGTGGCCCTTTGTGCAACAAATCCCTCTTGTCCTCTCCCACTGACTACAAGGAAGTTGTGAAAGACTGAATGCAGCCTCGCACCATAATTACCATGTAATGGCCATGTCATTTTTGTGTAATAGTTTAGACTTGATTCTCCAGATGTTGATTTGAGAGTATATGGGGTTTTATGCACTGTGTAATGTATATACATGTGTTGTCTGTTTGTCATCTTGACAGTGCATTGCATGATACACCTTATATTGTATTGTTTTGGTTGCAGTTTCAGTATATTGTCAGCTAGTGTATACTAATTATAAACAACATTTTATCTTAACGGCTTTGTTAACATACTACATTTTTTTATTTGTGTCTGCTTGTGGCCATTGTAGTTTCTCTTTCTTTATCTCTGGAATTGGCACTTCACCATACCTGTACATTAGATATGTGGGGAAGAGTCAAGGGTCGTATTATTGTGTTATTAGTCTGGATAATTGGAGGTACATTTACAGAATACAGTAATTGCCTCACAGCCAAGTGAGCCGTGTCCTTCCGCTCTGTGTGTGTTGCCATCCTCAAAATCCCATAGCTTTAGGGAAACAACAACAAATTTTAAGCTAGCAAGCTTTCTAACTGGGATGTTCTGGGACTGATTTATGAGGATTGCTATGAACGAAGTACACACTGCAGTTCATTGGTTAGAACAAATTATGTTTTACCATGTATCCAGCTAATTTAAATAGCTTATGATACTGTACTGTGTGAACAGTTCAATTATTTAATATTGTATGTGGCACTTTCTTTTGCGGGTTGCGGTTGTTCCACCGATACAAGTTCCTTCCTGAGACCGCTGTCGATGCGTCCGGAGCGTCCGAACCGCGTGCTCCGCGGTTTTGTTCCGTCCTCCGCCAGGCGCCACACCACGCCAGCAGCAGAGCGTCTTGTCTGCCTGACTTTCAGATTTTGTCTCTACAAGTACTTGAAAAAACAGTCCCGGGTTCATTAAGCTAGTATCTACCTTCCACTTCAAGCACTCCTGCAGTTAAACTCCATGCAATGTCGTTTTAAAAGGATCTGTGGTGTCAAACTGGTGTTTTTCCACCCACAAGGTGAATCCCTCAGCATCCATGGTGTTGTAGAGGAGACAAAATATTATGGGCCTTAAGGTAAATTGACTGGCTACTCTGCTGTTTTACTTCTTGCCCTGCAGTTGAAAAAAAACCTGCCGCAAAGAGCTGCTTCACGTATGCTTCTGGGGCGTGCCGTGACGCGACGCGGGTAATGGAAAATAGGGCTCAGCACCGTCAAAAACGATTGTGAGCTGTGTTAAAAACAAACCAAATGCATGTTTTTCTCTTATCATAGAATGAATGGGTGGTGTAGCTACACTCCGTATTTACACATCCTCCTTGAACTATCTGGATTGATAGGGCATGTTGTAGGAGCATTACACATGTCATGTTATATTCCACTTATTTGTGAGTTGTAAGTAAACTACAGCAGGTCTCCATTGTGCTTGTTTGCCTGTCAAGTCCCTGCTGTTTCCAGCCCGTGGGTAGAGTCAACGTTTTACTTCCCTCTTCACCACACTCTATCCTTCAGACATCTGCACTCAGCCACTGTGTACAAGCCTGTAAAACAGCCAACGGAGAGAAGAAAAGATACAGCAGGAGGCAGGTCAGATGCAATTTTAACCTCAAACTGAAAGCCCTCTCACAGCTTGTTTCCAATTAAGAGGCCCTGCCAAGCGAGAGAGTACAAGATGGATAGAGTGAGAGATGAAGGGAGTGGGAAAGACAGAAGAGTGGGAGACCAACAGAGAGTGAGTTACAGGGAAAAAAATAAGTACCCAAAGAGAGTAGTGAGAGTGAGAAAGTGAAAGACAGAGGGGGGGCAAGAGAAAAGCAGGAAAGAGGACAAATCCATGCCAGCCATCCAGCAGTGAGAGGTGAGTGCAATAGCTGGCTGGATGCTGACGTTGGTCTGCTAGGTGTATTTATAGACTTGCAGGGTTTTAATCCTCAGTATTGGCCAAAGCCCCTGGCAGAGGGCTGCTAGCCAACTTGATGCAGGCTTTACTGGGCTTGGGGAAAAGGATAATCGTTGGGGGAGGATGGTCGATCTCTGAGTTCCTGCACATTAACTTGAAATGCCTATTTACTTTTGATATTGTAGCCTAACTTGTTTTCTGAGTAACTGATCATGTTCTGTACCGTGCATTATTTCAGATACTTCCATTCGGACACTTACATGTACTACACTGTGTACACTATACTCAATTGCGTATTGCCTACATTTCGACAGGGTTGTCTCAAATCGCACACGGCTGTTATGCACTTGAGTTGATGATTGCGACATTTGACTGCTTCTTTTTTTTAATTGGGAATTGCAACTGGGCGGTGCATTACCACCACCTATTGTTGCCCACCAAACGATATGCCGCCTTGGGAAACAAATAGTATACTTGCCGTTTTAATTGCATCTGCTTCAGCTTATTTGCCCCCCATTTTAACAAAGTGACCGTTTGAGTGCACCATCCAGGTACTCATAGCCAGCATTTTGCCATACTCAGTTTAAATGCACTCAGAATGGCAAGTGTAAGTATCTGGATCTTGCCACAGGACTAGTTTGACACACATTTTTGGGACTGATTGCTTCTAGATAAAAGTTGCACTGACATCTAGATGTCCGCCTACATGCATGCACGTTGTGTGCATGCATGTAGTGTTCTTTTGTGTGTTTTTTTTAAAAGTCACAAAAGTAAAAACATTAAACAATTTTTTTTAAATGTACAAGTTCTATGTTCAGACTACTATTTTATCCGATATGTCTGACAAAAAGTTACATATGGCACTGTTTGACAAAGGTTTGTGTTGTCTATTGTTTTTAGCTTGGTAAAGAAAATGAGAAGGTGAGAAAGTCATAAAATCACACTAAAAGGGGGAAATGCTGAAAAGCTAGTTAGAAAGTACCCTCTACTAATTTGCGTTGCTCACTGTACACATTGCAACAACTGCAGGCCATGTTTGGCCACAGTCACATAACGACAGCCCTGTGGTGCCGAGCGGGAAACAGTCGTGTCATAGCCCTTTATGTGTCCCTGGCTAGATTGCGGGAGATGTTTGTGAATCACTGAGTGATGGTCGGGATATTCAGTTTTTTCTTTTGTGTTATTTCCATCTGCTTGGTTTACAATACATTATCCTTTTAGGGCGGCTGGTAGACCAATGAGCTTCTGTAAAATGAAGGTACCTGGGGTGATGCAGTATTCCCATTTTGATAGTGTGCTTTCTTTGGACTTAAATTGAGGTGTCATTTGAAAAAGAAATGGTAGATCATTATTCTTTTGTTGGGGATTTCTGTGTTAAAGTGTTCAAATTGTTCGTTTACCATATTCATTCTCTTTCGATTATGCAGTGGGTTCGGCTTATGTCATTGCAAAAATGTGATTCAGTAGGTCTGTGATTTATTCTGTGGTTTATGAAAAGATCCCTTTTTTTGGAACACTCCTCCAGGTGCCATCCTTTATAACTCAGCTCTGCCAGGAAACCATCGGCAGTTGGCCCTGAATGATACAGCAGGCCGCGAAGGAGGCTGGTAAACCACAAAACCACTCCGCACAGATTATGTGTGTGCTCTACCGACGCAGGCCTCTAAATAACACTTACATTACCACACAATCATTTGGAATGGTCATTGTTTAAACGTGTTTGGCCAGTTTCTATATGAAAGTGAAATCACAGGAGTCTGAGCAGTTGAGAGGCCTTTAGATACAAGAGGGCCCAGCAGCCCAGGTTTCTCATCTGTGTCCCTTTTCCTGAAGTTGCATTAGTCTCTTAAGCTTGGTCTTGGTTTACTCTACTGGTGCTTACTGTTACTCAGTTCCAACTATAACCTAGTAAGTTCTCTTTTCCATTCATCTTTAATGAAGACAAGATTAGCTGTATATCGGCATTTATTGCCAATGAGCTTTTACTTCAAGAGTATACTGTATCGTAGCTCATCAAACAAGCAATATTGAACTGGCTGTTGGACTACGTTTTCCAATACACTACGTTGTCAGTTTAGTTTATGTTGCTAATTTCACACCTGGCTGTTTATTTCCCTGTGTCTTGTCTCCAAGGCTGTAAAAAGGTTGAATCCCACAGAAAAATGGTGGCACAGTCAGCCACTGACAAGGATTAGGGTGAAGTCTTCTGCACGCTGTGACTGGAAACACCTTTCATATATTTGTCTGCTGATGTTCGTCTCTTATCATGATTATGGACAAGAGAACCGAAAAGTTGTATCTACCTTTCTATTTTTTGTGGTTTCAGTTGTTTGCTTCTTGGTGAATGGCCTGTTTGCGTATTTATATGATAGTTGTATGTTTGATGTTCTGAACTGCATATGGTATATTACATCAACCAGAATATGGGCATAATACAGCTTCTGGATATTAAAAACTGTGTAAGAGAGGATTTATTTCTCCTATAGGTCTAATGGTCGTTAGCTTTGTGTTAAGGGAGTAAAGGGATAATCTAAATAGATTAAACACAGTTTCCTATAGAGCCAGGGATAACAATCTGTTTACAGTATAGAGAGCTCATGGTAAGGGATAGCTATGGAAACAAATGCATGAAAGCAGGTAAACAGAGCAGCCACGCTATCACATGGCTAGCATTGTTATTGCTAATAACAGTGTCGTGTCATGCAAAAATGACTAAGCCGACTCTGATTTTGAGGAAAGACGGTCACATGGGGTTGACCTATTGATCTGAAGCTAATCCTGTTTACCCACAACATAATTGGTTTGAGTCAAGCTGAGAACCTGTGCAGAATGTCATCACCTTTTAGTCCTCTCACTTTTCAATGTATTCTCAGTGTAAGAAGACATCCTATGTGTGAATGAATGTCATATAAAACCATTTGAACTCCAAATAATTAGTACAAACATTTCTAATTTTAGACAATTGAAATGTTAATCAGTTGTAAGTAAACCAAATGCATTTTAATGTGTTTCGACATGATGTATTAAATGTGTGTTTTTTTATTTTGATTTACAGATATCTCCAAAATGAGAGACTCTTGTCTTCTTATACAGGAAGTGTGTTTGTGTGCTGTGTAGTTGTATACATGCACACATGCCCGCCCAATCCAAGAAACTACCAAAAGTGAACTGTTTCCCAAAACCATGCAGTCTACTCGCCTCGCAATTGCTTACCCTTTCATTTTTCACTACCACGATTTATAGAGAGAGAGGTCGAGGGTGTACAGAAGGTATAACCATCAATGTGCACATCTCATCACTCATTAATTACTACCAGTGCCTGAGAAGTAGCTAGCTCTACCTTGATGTCGGCTCTTGGCTGTTGACTTGGTATGTACCTGGTTAGCCTAATTTAAGAATAATCAAAAGGGCAAAGTGTGGCATTGTTAGTTGCCATTTTAATCTTATGTGTTTGAATGGCCCCTCTCTCTCTCTCTCTCTTAGTTTCACACTCTCTTCTTTTCTGATTCCAATATGCTTTATTTTTTTGAATGTGTTTTAGCTCTCTCTCTCTTTTCAGGCTGTGTGCTCCATTTGTTTGCTATGCACCCTCTCGCTCATGTCCTGACAACATGATGTATGTCTTGTCCTTGGCAGACATGAACAGGTGACGCTTTCCTAAAAATGTCTTTACAGCAGCGCCTCCGGGGCTCAAATTGTTTGTTTGAGGTGCTCTTTGGATGGGACAATCATATGTAACAAAACTCCGGAAAAATCCAAGGCACTCTTACTGGAAACATCAAAAAGCCTTTACTGTCATGGCTTAGTCATCTTAAACCTTTAAAACCAACTCTGACAAGTTTCGGTATTTTAAACCTTTAGGTTAGTTGATGTTTTCCTCTTGGAATGCTGGGAGAGTGGAATAAACAAAGGGACGTTCCAGGCACAGAGTGTGGTCTATTACAGGAAGCACTTTTTTGTCATCATGTGGAGGCATTTCCTAGCTCCTTGACAGTAATAAAGTTGGGCTTGATCAAACCCCAGGATGAATAAGATAGAAGGCAGGGGGTGGTAGCAGGGGGTCTGCCAACAAACTTGCATCTAAGGGTGTGGAAAACTTGAAACATGGATGGTAATGAATAGGGATGGGAATCTCTGGGCACCTCACAATTTGATTTAGAGGACAACGATTCGATGCTAAACCGATTATTATTGATGCATCTCGATACATTTCCATGCGTGATGTAAAAAAAAAATGTGTACAGTGTATATAGTGAATATATTTAATAACTACATATTGTACAGCATTGTTGTAGAGAGAATCGCAATGCATCTAAAAATCAATTTTTTACCCTTACCCCTACTGATGAAACACAAGCAGCCTTTTATGGTGATGGAGATGAACAGGGGGACCTTTTGTGAAGGGTACTAACAGACAATTTATCTAAAATCCACTTTGATGGTGTCTTGACGCTTTCACCTGATTAGAGAGAGTTTTTGTGGACCTGAGGCAGCTTTTCTGGTACACATGCTTAAGTATTCTATCTGCGAGGGTGTGAAGAAGTGCTTACCGGTCCTCCTGAAACCTACACTGATTTGAATAGTGCAATTGGTTGATTGTGTATGAAAACAATTGGACCAGATCTGAAAAGACCTTTTAGTGATATAGAATGTGATAAAGAAGCTAAGAAATGACAGGGTAGATTTAACATAAAGTGCCGCTGGTAAAGCATCTAGAGACTTATAGCTTTTAGCTGATGCTAAAGCTAATGGGGATCCAAATACAACAAACCAACTTTATGGATGTGATTCCTCATTCAATAAGCCAGTGTTTGCGGGATGCATTAGGGACATTTACAGTCCCTTTGACAGAGTCTTTCTCAATTATTTCTCATGTACAATGAAATGTGTTGAGAGCTACATGCACAATTAAGCGGCTCTCTAAAATCAAGGCCATACAAATCCTATGGGCTTTTAATCCTTCAGTCAATGTGGAGAATTAACCTGCCAAGCACCCGGATATAGACTCTAAATGTCTGACTCTTGACTCAGTGCCCCTTTTTTTTATTGTTTTTGGAATGGAGGAGGGACAACAGTACAATAATTTGTAGCTTAAGTATTTCTGATTTGGAGAGGAGCGGACTGATATGTCCCCAAGAGATTGACCATATGAGTGTTATTGTCCTTATATCTTCTCAAAGGTATTTTGGCAATGCATCATCGTCATTGCCGTAAGGAACCATGTTGTGCTGCGTTGGCGTAACCATACTCGGCAGCAACGAAATTACCAGCCACCATGTTGCAGAGCTCGTTGCACACACACACACACACAGACAGAGAGATGGGATCTCTCGCTGTCCTCTTTGGAATCCACTTTGTCAGATAAGGGCTTTAACTAGCACTGTGAGAGGAAGGGAAGCTGCTGCACACATGATGATAACCCTCAGTAGGTGATAGTCTTAACTCTTCCATGAAATTGTGGCCTAATTCAGCCGGTTATTTGTTGCAGTCTTTAAAAGTATACGTGTCCATTTAGACACACAATAAACGTATGTCAAGAAGAAAACGAAACAGAATAAGGGGAAAATGTGGAATTGGTGGCAACATATTGACACTCACTTTCTGATTAATCAAACGGGCATGTGGTTCAAACTGAAATGACTTAGACTATGATTTTGTGCCTGTGGGTCTAAGCTTCATACAGTTTCTTTCCTTCTCTCACCCGGTGAAATCTGTGACTTCCTCTTGCGAGGTCATAACCAGAGGCCAAGACAGGAAGTGTTGTCTTTGATCTTTCCCACTGTTCAAACTAATTACCTGCCCACAGCACCAAGCACTGCTGGCCGTGGGATTCATTAACAGATGGTAAAGCTTTGTTCTGTGCCGGTGTGTCTGCGAGGATACGAAGGAATTCAGCTGCCTCAGAGAGGGTATTGGTGTGTAGTCTACATTCCTCTCTGAGATCAGGTTAATTTGTCCTTGGCTGTAACAAGGGTTGCTACATACCTAAAAGTAATAATTGTCTAAATGGCTTTTAGTGTTAGATTGTCTAAAAACCCCTTGGCTGATGGGTAAAAAAATGACCTGAGTGTAACAGAAGAGGTTACTATATGTATATGGCAGGGAGAAAATAAATACTTAATCAAGTTGATTATGGCGGACATTTGCACTCTTTCAGAGAGTTGCAGCGTGACTGACCATGAGAACTCTGCAATGGTTTGTATGGTGTTAATTTGGTAGATGTGGTGTGCATGTCCTGGTGTATAAAAGGCGATGACTGTGACAGGCTATGACAGCGCCTTAAGTGACTTACAGTAATAACAACCCATGTCAACTAATCTTGTCCTCCCTCTGCCCTCCCTTTGACCTCAAGGGCTTTCCAAGGCTGACACTATCACCAATTTAACATCATCTGTTGAGCAACAGTTTAGGTGTTTTCTTTTTAAGCTGTATTATAACACATTATTACCTTCACCATATTTCCTTTTTTAGATATTTTTGTAATTATCTGTAAAAAATAATTGAATGTCAGCCAGCCTGTGCTCAGTAGATCACCTTACTTTTCTGTAATCGGTGCATGAAAAGTTTTTAAGACGTAAGCTTGTGCTCTCAGCAGGGTCTCATTTGTTCTCAGTGATAACCAGTAGATGTGTAGGTGTCTTTGTGTGGTGTATTGTGCTAACTGGATAGGATTAGATTGCCCTCCCCCATGGTCATCACATTATGAGCGAGGGTTTATTAGATAGGCGGATGTCAAAGCTGGCCCTCCATTCAATTTAAGCCTATGTGGACTGTGGTACAGATCTGTGGTGCAGGTTGTAAACGCCACGTCATACAAGTCAAAAGGGTTTGTATTCAGCCACTTGTTTTGGTTACCATGTTTGTTTAACTAAACAGCTGGTTTATTAAATCATTTGACAGGCTTGGTAGTATTACATGTCAGGAAAAAGTAGACACATAATGTTGAACTGAAATGTGCTACATTGTGCTGCTGTACTGAAATAGAAACTTGTTCAATGTCTGTATGGATGTTGAGGTTTCAATGCTTTGTGAAAAAAAAAGATCTCAGCAGCAGACAACATCCATCAAATGAGGCATTCCCTCTTCAGCTTTTTATTTTGAAGAGCATTGCCAGCGCTGTAGCCAAGTGCCACACATTTCTGCTAGTTGCTGCAATTTTGTGTATCCTCTGGGATAAACTGCAGTCTTTTTTCCTTCCCCATCATCATTAGTACTGCCGCCACCCTGCAATCTCTCTTTCTGTCACTGAGGCAGTAGGGCTTCTCTCTCCTCTGTGGTCTCGTAATTGTGAGGTAATCATCTTTTGCCTCTTGAGAGCTAAAAGACTGTGTTTACACTTCGTTTTTGGCGGCTTGACTTGGTGAGACACATTTACTCTCTCATTACTTCACACTGGCTTTGCCAATATACTCCCGGTGCATTTGAGGCTAGTTGTCATCAGCAGGTTCAGTGAAATCCTTTTTCTCTGTGTTTCATGTGGCATTTTTAAAGGGTTGGTTTACTCAAATTACAAAATAACTACCTCTAATGGTATCTATCCATCCACTTTTGTATAAAGGCCCTGACACACCAAGGCAACTGTCGGCCGTTGGTCCAAGTTGGGCCTTAGTTTGTGCGGTGTATCCCACACCGTTGCCACGCGTCGGCCTTCATCTGCCTTTTTTCGGCCGATTCAACCGGGCTGTGGGCCCAACAGCCAATTCTTCTGATTGGCTGTTCAGCTTGAAAACCACAGTAAGGAAAACAAACAAACAATGTGACAGCGCTCACAAGGCTCCTTTTGATTTTTGTTCAAAAATTAATGAATGTTCTTTCTAAAAAAAAACACAGGTTCGAACAATTGGAATATCTATTTTTGCACATTATGACCATAACACGGAAGACGTATAATAAGATATACATAAATACTTGTGTTGGTATATTTATAGACAATAACATGTCTTTTAAAAGATTTCTACATACCTACACATTACTAAATAAACAGTTAATTAACTAATATCCCATACGTGACATATAAATTTAAAAAATTGTAATAGACCTCCCTCACTTTCTCTCTCTGCACCGCTAAACAATTAGCTGCCTAGCAAGCAAGCAGGCTTACTAGCAGCCGGCCAGCCTGTAAATTAGGAAAATGTTAAAAGTAACAACTTAATCTTTCATTTAACCCCTCCTGCTGGTATGGAGCGTAATTTCGTCTCAAACGTGCGCAGAACATACATGGCACTTGGCCGTCGGCTATAGGCTCTGCGGTGTGTTTCAGTGCGAATTTGTGACCAAGACAAAGGCCTCTAGTTCTCTGGCTGCTGGCTTGGTGTGCCAGGGCCTACGTTTCGAGATATCAGTCTCTGAGATTTCAGCCTGCTCTCCAACATAACGGAGGTAAGGGTTGTTTGTGAAAAGAAAATGCATTTAAAATAATTGGCAGCAATATCTTTTTTTCCAGAGTCAATGTCTTGGTTGCTAATAATAGTAATCTACTGAACACCAGTTTGTTAAACTTTCATTTCCACTGGAACTACTTGTGCTTTCTGAGGAAATAGTGCTCTTTAAGATGGTTTTACTGAAGTCGCAACATCAGCAACTTTCCTTTTCACAAGCTTGAACTTCACATGTTGACTTGCCTCTCAAGGTTGTGTGGCTTATGGTTCAAAAGTGCAAAGACCAACAGAGATTTAAATGGAAACACATGTAAATAACATAACCTCGCTCCTTTTTCTTCCTCTCACTACTCCATCTATTCATCTCTGTCCCCTGAAACACTTGCGTAAGGCCATCCCCTGGTATGTCCTAAAGAAGCCTAATGCCTGTACACATTCCCACATGTAAATACCCACATACATGATCCAGTTCGACACATTACCCCTCCGATGTCCCAAATCACACCCACACACAAACACAAAATGCTTCAAAACTGACTGCTCAGCCAGTCCAAGCAGATTGCTAGTTGCAGTTAGACGTCATCTAAATCCCTCTCTCTGCATGATGGACTGGATTAGATCAGACATTGATACCAAATTCGGTTGATAACACGCCATATTTTGAACTAAGAGGGACGTTACAAAGCCCCCTTCTCTCTGTCATGGCTTATGTCACGGTTGCTTTGCCATCTGTGAGCTGACAAGGTTATTCACCATGGTAAAAAATTGGTGTTTGAAAAAGCTTTCCACAATCTGATATGTTTACAAAACTCCCAGGTATGTTTTTTTCCTGATTATGTCGACCACATTATTCTGTTTTTTCCTTTGTTTCCTTCTTCTTAGCATCTGTTATTCTCCTGTTTCCCTACATCCCACCCTCCTTTCCCATTCACCCCCCTCAGTTCTCATCCATTGATTACTCCTTTCCTATTGCTCTCCGCTTAACCTTCCATGTCTGTGTCTTTCAGTCCTTCTCTATTTTTCATCACTATCTGCCTTCTCACATCGTTCCATATCTTCCTTTTATCTGTACCTGCTTGGCCCAGGATTAGAGACATTCCTGACCTGGACTTATCTCTTGTGCAGAACAGCCATGGTAACAGCAGCACCAGCTAGGCTCCATCTCCAACTGAAGTCATTTACCGGCTGCTTGACAGCATACTTTCAAGCTCAGGGATCGCTCAGATTAATCTGCTCACCTTCCAACGTTGTTCAAAATCAAACACACTTACTCAGACTTGTGTAATGTGTTGTTCATTTATGCATTCCTTCATTCCTTCATTTAGTTAGTCATTAACCAGAGTTATGCTCTATGTAGTTGATAACTGGACTAAGAAATCTGTAAATTTGTTTCTTAGAAAAGTTAGAACAGTTGGTTGGTGACCCCCATGGATCCAAAATGATTTTTAATTTTTTATTTAACATTTATTAAAGACTTAACCTAACATTTTATTTAAGACTCATTAAGATGCAAAATCTCTTTTTAAGAGTGCCCTGGTTAAGACTGACAGCACAGTAAACATGGTTTCAGACATAAAACAAACGACTGAAGACACACGATGACAGGCGGATAAGATATCAAAACATTCTTCATCGTTCAAAACATCAACAGCCAGATGGGCCAGCATCCAAGTAATTTATAATCACTTTAAATGAGGCAATGAACTGAACTAAATTAACACGGCAATAAACTGAGATGTAACACTAACACTTTGCTTGTACAAACAAAGATAGATTCGAGTGATTTTAGAACAGCTAGGCTCAACGCAAACCTGAGTCAAATGTAAAATAAATTAAATAAATGACAGCATGCGATTAAAAATGAACGCATGATGCTCAGCCCTTAATCGCATTGTGACAAAGGCGTTAATGCTGACAGCCCTACTTGAAAGGTATACAATGAAATCAGCTCCTGAAGATTCAGGTGGTTTTGTAACCAATTCCAAGCCGAAAGAGCAGCATACTTAAACTTAAATTTGTACATTTTTCCCAGTTCAGTACTGACTTTAAGGAAAGTTAGAGAAAAAATATCCGGGGAGGGAAGACAGTAACTTCTTATACTTTTTTGAAGGATGTAGGTAGGAAGAAAGCAGTCGGAGAACAGCCTTATAAATAAGAATATG
Organism: Etheostoma cragini; assembly: GCF_013103735.1. Taxonomy (NCBI): domain Eukaryota; kingdom Metazoa; phylum Chordata; class Actinopteri; order Perciformes; family Percidae; genus Etheostoma; species Etheostoma cragini. The sequence goes on from NC_048412.1 coordinate 9,981,314, forward strand.
CTGGTGTTAAAATCTACGGTTAGATGAGGCCAAGCATACAAAAAACAATGTGGAGTAAGGGACTTGAGATTTGTGCTAAATCTCAGTGCTCCATGGTAGACAGTATCCAGCATGTGACAGCATTGTCACATGCAAGTTGCATGCTTTTGTACAACTTAGCCATAATACAGAGTATGGTGCTGAAGTTGTGCTGTATGTTCCGTAAACCTGACTGAAAATCTGATTTAAAAAAATTGTTAGTAGTTAAAAACTCTAACCAATGTGATTTTGTCAGTGTCAATGGAGAGATTTGAAAGTTCAGGCTATGAAAACATTAAGGACTACACCATATTACTCAGGCCTACTCTCCTGTTTGGGAATACATGAGATGAAGTAAGCGTATAACCCTTTGCAATTATTCACAGCTGTTGCCAAAGTTTCTCCCTGGTTGCTGCAGTCAAATAATTTGACTTGAACTGAATCTTTCATCTTTATGTTGCCTGTATTTTCAAGTCAGCCTTGTCATTCCATCGCTAATGGCTGTTCCATTAACTAGAGTCATTTCATTATCTCCAACACTCCCTTCTTCTGGTTTTTGGTATCCGGAGAGAGCACTTTAAAGCCTCCTTCCCATCAACCTCATCAAGCTGACGGATGGCTGATGAAGATCCCCTTGAGATGTGGGCAGCTTCCTCCAAATTCTTCAAAGATTTGTTGAAATTCAGCAACTCTTTTATGACATAAACATTTTCTGGATAGATGTTGATACATATTTGTGTGTTGGTCAGTTTGTGTTGCGCCTACTGGAACAAATTCAAAGGGGTGTATGCCGTTGAGAGAGGGCTTAAGATGGATGGAGACAGAAGGGAAATTAGAAAAAGAAGTGTGATATAAGATTCAAAGCATAGTAATTAGGTGATTTAACCTGGGGTCTTTTAGAACTGTGGTAGAACTTGAGACCCCCCTCTGTGTGTCTGTAAATGTTTTATAAAGCTTTCTTTGAACTTATTAACCAGAAGAAGATGAGTGAGCCGAAGGTGCCTTGGGGAAATAAGCAAAGGCTTTGTTTTTCAGAAAGTCAAACATTTTGGCTCTATTAACTCAGGGTGGAGCAGGTAGTGCCTTAAATCCCATTAAAGCTGCAGTGGGTAGAAAGCAAAACACCAGGATCGGAAGTAGAGTGAGACCTCTTCCTGCAGCTTTCTCCTCTCTGTCGTACAGGTATATGCATAAACAGGAAAGCCAATAGAAATTACCTGTGATTGGCCAAAGTCTAGATTTTCTAAAGCCTGAAAGTGGAGCCATGGGGAAATGCAGAAGTCTTGTTTTCTTTCAGACCACTTTTCAGACACAGATCAGATTATTATGGAATTTTTGCCTCTACAACGCCAAAAACTAATTGATTACCACAGTTCTCACACATTGGAATAGTGTCCCCATTTTTTATAAAGTGTAACAACCATGCACTTCTATCTGTTTATGTGTACTGAAAACAAACACATGCAGTGATTTATGTGCAATTAGTACACTTATTTCCACTCATGGTTACAAATAGGGCTCAGAGAAATTAAGCAGTTCCATCTTCCCCATGTTCAATTGCCTCTGATTTTGTTTGCCTTTTGCTTAAGGCAAGTTGCAGTGACACTCTTCGTAGTTATTCTGTCCACTATGTGTGTCTTCATCTCTTAAAGTTTTTAGGTATAAGATGTTGCATTGTTGGAATAAGTATTACATTTCAGCCTGTTCTTATGAACCATACATACACAGCTACAAAAAGTAAAGCAATGTAATTCATATGTATTCAACATGTTTTTTGCTGTATGAACCACATTAGCTGCTACTGTGTAAGAAAGCTGGGGGCCGCATAGGAAGTAGGACGGGGTAGATGGTGTGCATAGATTTTTGTACACAGACACACACACAGGCACAGTGCGTCTCACTATCTTTGTGGGGACCAGTTATTCACATAGCCCCTTGTCCTAACCTTAACCATCACAACTAAATGCCTAACCTTAACTCTTATCCTCACTCTAACGTAATTCTAACACTAATCCTAAAACCAAGTCTTAGCCGTCAAACAGCCCTTTAAAGTTGTGGGGTCCAGCCCACAAAGCTGTCCGCACACAAGTATACTACATTCCCGGTTTTGGACCCCGTAAATGTAGTTAAATGAAAACACACACACACACACACCACTTTCCACAGAGGTTTCAATGCCAGAGGCCAGTCTGCTTTCTAATATTCATCTTGATGGCTAATTAACCTCATGGAACATGAGTTTGAGGGGTGATCATTAACCCTACATTAAAATCAGCTCTTAGAGATCAAAACAGTCATTACATTTCTTTGCTCATGCCTGAAAACACATTGTATGTGTTTTCATTTTTAAGTAAGCAGGTCTAATGCAGGTCTTCCAAAAAAGAGAGTCAATTTGATTTTATTTGATGTCAGTGTTTTTTTGCCAGCATGAGTAAAAGATGCTAGCATCCCCTCCTTGGGCCTGTCACTATGTGTGTACATGTCTACCCCTTGGTGCCCTGTCGTGTCAGGGGAAAGAAAGCAGCTGTGTCTAAGAGTGTCTGGCGGTGTCTTGAACTATTGAAGTTGCTCTGATGTGTGTCGAGATCAAAATCAGGCTTTATGCGCATGTTTGTGTGACATTCTTTGCCATGGGTGGCTCTGGCTGTGTGGGCCTTTTTAATACAGCATGCAGTTGTCAAAACTGCTGTTTTTTTTTATCATTCCCTTTCTCATCCGATGACAGTCATTTTCACTCAATGCCTTTCAGGCTGAAATTCCTCCGGCTTGAACTCATAGTCCTGGCAACAGCCAACTGCCGATCTTCTCGGCCTAACTGTGACAGAGAAGAGGAAGTAGAAAATGAGAAATGAAGTTAGGACAGGATGGGTGTAGGGCGAGAGAGCAGGATAGTACTAGAGCTGCCATCGTTTTCCCCTCGGAGGCTCATGTTTGGGAACTCACGGTTGTTGAGGATTCTTTTCAGGTGACCATTAAAAAGCATAATGTTTAACTCAACTAAAGTACATCTGAATTACTATCCCGCTTCTATTGCAAAACAATGTTTTCTTCTATTTATTTGAGCTTCTTCAAGTATCCTCATCCTGGTGTAAGTTTGTTTTGATCAGGATTTAGTAAAGTTACATTTTCATTCTTTTATCTTATCATTGTAATACCATTAGTTAGAATCCCTCTTGTTGTGAGATAATTTGTAACATTTATAAAACGAATACAGGGAAATGCCATATTCTGAATAAATATATTCATTCTTCATTTACTTTGCATGTCAGGGCTTAGGAGAAGATGTTCTAAGAACAAGCTGAAGGTGTGTAATGTGTGTAATAACTAACAAAGTGAAAAATGTAATTTCCCCTCGCGGGATTAACAAAGTATCACTTAAACTTAATCTAATTGGATGAATAAAATAAAATGGAGCCATAGTCCGTGGTGGACACGCTATCCCAGCACAGAGCACTGTGGCCTGTCATAGAGCAGCTGTAGCAATGCCTCCTTTGATTGCAGTCCTCTCTATGAGTGGTCATGTTGTAAATGTGTGTGGTCCACACAGATTATGGGAGACAAACACTTTGGCTGTTCTTCTGAGTCTCCTCAGGCACTTAACAGAGTGAGCCATGCATTCTCTCTTTCACGCCATCCTTTCTTGTTGCTAGGAGACTGGTTTTTATTTTATTTTTTTTGACCCAACTCACTTCTTGTCATCGTTTTCTCTTTCCGTGATTCATACTTTGTCCCTTTCCTGCAGTTATAATGAATGCCATTTAATTATATCCATGAATGAATAGGTATACGGTACATAAACACTTACACTGCATCAAAAGAAAAGGTGATGGTACATTTTACCGTTGGGTCTTTTCTCTTTTTTTTCCCCATGAGAGATCTAGAAAATTGAATACCAAAATAGACTATTTATTGTTGATCTGATTTGTGGTGTTGACGGGATGATGCACACAACAGTACACTTAGATATTACTCACTGGAGCCTTCTCCTGTAGATATGCTTTTAAATGAGAATGTGGTGCTCACATTATACCACCATGTCAGGTAACACTATGTTGCAATTTATAGGAAACAAGTCCCAGTGAGTCATCCTCCATGTTTTCATCACGGCCATATCTAAGCATTGAGGAAGCATAATGTTCATGACAAAGGCATTATGTCACAATGCTAAAATGTCATAGAAATAACTCCAATTCTGTGAGTAATGTCATGCGTAGCCCCTCTAATAGACTTACCCTTAAATATGTATCTCCTCTTTTATACATGTTCTAACTGAGAGTGATCTGGTCCTGCCAACCTCTTCTTTAGAGTCTTTACTTGACTTGCAGAGGGTGCATGGAAAGAGTTTCTCTTGCTTGCTATAGAGATATTTTGGACTAGTCCGTGAGCAGTAACAATTGATAATATAGTGGTTGGAATACATTTTGGGGTCTTGCCTTTCCTGAATGATACCCTCTTCTTCCAGTCACTGTCTCCAGTAAACACGGTATGAGAATGACTTTCTTATGTCACTGGAAATGAAGCTCCTAAAAGCTGTTACCCCTCTACAACACAGAAGACTTTAGAGTTATTTTTTTACTTGTCTTGATGTATTTTTCTCCCTCTCTCTCGCACTTACAAACCCATGCAGCGTTTGCATAAACCGTAAAAAACAGTGCACAAAAAATAAGAGAGTCACATAAAAGAGCAATCATTTCTAAAATACGGTAGTTTCTAACCAAGAGCAACTTCATGGTCAGGAAATGTCAACGGTGTGGTCATTGTGTGGTTTGAACAGTTATTTAAGGTTAAATCCTTTGTGAATGTGTCCACCATATACATTCTCTCTGCTGCTGTAGGGCACAGCTCTACAGTAGGATACTGTGCTGTTTGGATGATCTTAATTTCTTAAAGTGGGATTGAGATGACAGATTTATTTATTCATGATAATGTGCATAAATACCCTTTTTTTTTTTTTTTAAGGGCAATGATGATGCTACAGTAGAATATGATGGTGCTGTGCCATTTTTAAAGCCTGTTGGACAGTAGTTATTCCATATTAGACCTGTAGTTTTAATAATAATTTTAATAAAGTAAGTTTATTGTAGTATTTTGCACTATATTGTTATAGGAAGGTGGCAAAAAATAACAATCAAGCTCAATGGTGTGCTTATTCAGTGATGACCAACCTGCTACTGTGAGACTGCTCGCCAGCAGCCATCTGCATGTTACGGGAAATATGGGACTCGGCAGGATTTACCTCTTATCATGTCGAGTTAATAGCGGATGTTGCTGTGACTAACTCCACGGACATCTATTCTGATTCCTTTCCAGTGAGACCGATCTGTTGAACACCTACGTGCATGTGCAATTTTCAAATCTGGGAAAAAATAAAACAGAAAATGCACACGAAGACAGGAGTTGGGTTCGCGTAGAAGATATTTTTTAACACTCATCCTTAACATTTCCACTGACATGTGTTGGCATACTGTGAGACTGCTCCTCCCCACAGGCAGCCATCTGGAAGAGTAAAGAAAAATGGAGGTATGCAGGGAGAGAAACATCTGGTCTCTTCTGAGTTTGCACTGTCAGGGATGGATGGGAGATTTACACCCAGCCTGGCCCAGATATGGACCTATACTTTTGTTTTTATAGGCTTGAAAAAACGGTCATTTATAACTTGCCTCTGGCCTGATTATTTGTTTGTCGTCCTTAATGAGAGCTTGTCGTATCTTTGATGGCGTCAGACTGGTTAATCAAATCGTTGTTTCATAATGGATGCACAGATCAGAGCAGCATCTGTGATGTTACTTAGCCTTCAGTCTTTTTTATTTTAACCTACGGATATGTGCATAATAATGGATAATGGATTGCTGTGTGCATTACATGGTGTTACTAAAGCTGGAAGCAAGCTTAACTTTAGCTGTTATGCTTTTTATGGCTGTTAATCTCTAAAGTCACTGTAGGGGCTGATTGTTGTAAACGGTATCTAAAGTGGGTTTATCCAAATAGAACACCGTTAATTAAACAAAAATTGCATTTGATATTTTACATTTTTTCATTTGTGACCGCCATACTGTATAATGTAGAAGAACAAGAGAACCAGACTTTGTGTTGGTGTTAATTCATGCATATAATAATAATAATGCAGAGCTGCTATTTATGTGAAAGCTATTGAGAACTTGATTTCCTGCTGGCTTGGCATCCTGTGGCCTCTGCTGAGTGAAAGGAGGTATAGATGGAACCACTTGTTAGCAGATGAATAAAATACTTCTACTTTCAATATGGAACATGGAAGTACAGTAAAGACAGCTCTATAGTTCATGCATGCTTTTCAACCATGGTTAAATTAATTGCAAGATGGCCCAGAAATTATGAATGGGAATCAATTGTCTTATGTCTTTATGTATATTCCTCTATTTTATATATTTACATCAGTGTGGCTTGTTTGTCTGCAGTACTCCCTAAGATACTGGGGTTAAGATGGACCTTCTCTTCATTGCTCCATAAATGACTTGGATCATTGAAAAAACACACAAGTATATACTGGTCCGACAATTTTTTGGGATACATTTTACTTGAATGTGTACATGTTACCTAGAATGTGTTTCAGATTGATGCACAATGGCATAACATGGAAAGTACTTATAGTGTACTAAGGGGGAACTACATCTAAATTGGTGTTCACTACCATTAAGCAGTACACTTAGAGAAACAGCCTAAGCATAATAAACCTCTATCCAATAAATGAGGGTGTAGAAAAATAGCCCCAGGCGGCCACACACTATGTGTACACAAATTAACACTCACCTTTACATCCATATTTGCATTTTTGTGCAAATGTGGTCACACATTGTTTTAAATACAAGCCCACATTTGCATGAATACCCTGAGAAATAATATGTGCACACTTTCAGTTTCAGTTTTCATTTCAATCTAATGAAACCCGGTCCAATGCATGACAACCAGGCAACATAGAAATGCACACTATTTCACACTCTCTCACATTCACACATGTAATATTGACTGAAGGAATTCCAAGCAGCTCCTTAATCCTAGCAAGTGCTGACTGAGGCTTAGATTGGATGGGGGGGGGATAGATGTTGAGATGAGCAGGTGAGAGGGCAAGGGGTTTAAGATTGGGTGGGGAGAAGGGAAAAGAGAGGATTCAAGATCAAAGTATGGGATTTTTCCTGAAAGTACTTGTGCTTTCCAGGTATTCCATTGTTAAAAAGAGGTACCTTTTTGGTTCTGTCCTCTGCTGCTGCACTGAGTCAGTTTCAGGAAACAAGGGCCTGTGTCAACAAATGCACTGGTGGAAGGACACTGCTAGTATACTGGATTTTTGAGTACAATTTCTTAGTTGCCAATGTCTTCTCATCTTTGCTATCGTCCTACAGGTATGACTACAGAGAGATGCTGTACAACTCGACGTTCTGTCTGGTACCTCGAGGACGACGGCTGGGTTCTTTTCGCTTTTTAGAGGCTTTGCAGGTCAGTGACACACAGATGCGACTCATCACTGCTAGGCTCAGCTGTTAGTAAATCAGAATCCCAGTAGGTGCATTATGGGGACTCGGAATATGCTCACAATGTATCTGCTACTCTCTCTATCCCATCTTTCCTGTTGCTTGGTATGAACTAGTCTCGCATTGCCAGACTTATCTCCACAACGCTGTGGCGTAAGGTCCATTTCCACCACAGATACATGCAAGGATAGGAGACATAAATGCTTGGGTTGTTTGCATTTCTTTAAGCCAAAAGCAATCTTCTTGGTCGACTGTGGCACTTCTCTGCAAAATATTGTTTTGGTGGAACATTTGCACACCACATAAAATAATTAATGACGTTAATGTAATATAGTAATGATGTGATTTTAAATTAACTGGATACATGCTTAAACGTAATTTGCCCTATCAGCGTGCGCTCTTCGTCCTTAGCAATCCCACCTATGTGTCCCGAAACGTCCCAGGTATATATTAAATGCCGTAGACATGTTCTATTAAAGACTTTACAAACGTTCACTGAAATAAACACGCAGGCCAGCCAAATTCCACAATCCAATGAATCACAATGAATATTTTCAGGGTGTAACACTAGTTTGCTAGTTTGAGGTTGTTCTTGTCTTTTCCCGTAGCGAAGGGATTTTAACACACAGATAGCAGCAGGGCAGGTGCAAAGCTTGTCAGGCTTTTCCTGGCAATGTATGTCTGTGTCTGTACTGAGTCTGTCACAAACATTTTGAAGAATTTGCTGCATAATTTGGACCCAAATCAAAGTCTGACCCACATAGATCCTTATGCTTTAAGTGCTTTAGTTTTGATGGACTTTATTTTGAAGTGTCTATTTCGTTAAGGTACTTTTTGGCAATTTGGTTTGGCAGCTGAACATAATGACCAATCACAAGCTGATCTGCCCTGAAGCTGTCGTGACCAAACAATAAATCCATTAATAGTGTGGGGAGAATGGAAAAAGTGATGTACTGAGTTACTTCCAGTAGCCCTCTCACCCACGTCACTTTGTTAATGTTCAGCCAGTGTTGCCACAGCTGCCTCTGACTCAGTGTCTTCACTGCTGGGCCTGTCATATTTTCTCTCTCGATTGTTTTCCTACTTTTTACATGTTTTTTCATGCATCTCCTTGAGTCATCCTCTCCTCTAACATTACACTTAAGCCATAATTTTACTGTGCACAAGGGTTCACATGCCGTATGTTCTCATAGGGTGTTGTGCGAGTAGGCTTTGTGCAGATGTCCGTTTTTGTGACTGCGCGGACATGTCTGGGCAGCCATTTCCCTACTTAGTGCTAGCATAGTGATCCACTCTGTATGTGTGCAACACTTTCTCCACGTGGATAGTGTGAACAGACCTAATATGCACCTGTGGGGTCCACAGCTGTCCGTGTACCCATCCCTTGTGGAATATAACCAATCCTTTTTCCGCCTGCTCACTTGGGGTAATAATAATAATAAATGGAATTTATGTAGTGCTCTTCACAAACTCAAAGCACTAGTGTTCAGCAATGTTGAAGCTTCTTTAGTGATTTAGTTTAAGAATGGGTTTATTTTAATGAACATTCTTTAATGCTTTAAAACAAAATCTGCTTTATTAGTGAGTTCATCTCAATGCAGGCTAATGTAGGTGAATGATCCAGTAAGCAAGATTTCAACACAAAACAGTAAATGACCATACCACGAGTAAGTAACTGCTATTTATGATCACAACAAGTATCATAAATCACTGGTGTGTTGAATTTGACATCTATCATTGAAGTTGCAGGACATTTTGAGACAAATTTATTTAGGCGGTGATTGTTAACACCAGTGAAAAACATATGTATATATGTGTGTGTGTGTGTGTGTGTGTGTGTGTGTGTATGGGAGAATGATTTAGTGATGCCTCTGTGTACAATTAGATTTTTAGATTAGATTTTTTCTTTCTCCAGTCCAGTGATTTACATTGTGCAACATTGGAAAAAGTCATTATATTGTCATTAGAAAATCAAAAGCAACCAAAGTCATGGTGTTACTTTCATTTGTGCGAGTTATGTTTAGTGTCAAGCACTGTAAGTTGTATAGTTCTGTGGAAACAGAGAAAGAGAAGAAGAAAGAGAGTTTTGAGCGAATAGGCTGGAATGGGGAGATAATTGCACCACTGGGGAGCCAGGAGTGAGGCAAAGTCAGACAGTGGACTGATGACCAGGTCGACACAGGAAGAGAAAGCCGTGCAGCTGCAGTTGAGATAGCCATGCAGATGTTGGCTAGAGAGTAGGGCTGGACCATGGCCTGGAGGTATTAGTGTAGTGTGTCTTTTCACTCACAGCCGTATGCGGTATGCAGGAGCACAGTAGAAGGGCAGGCGGACACTTGAGAACGTGGGGGCTGTATTAGTTACATTGAGTATTCTAACAGGTAAGATAGGAAGCATTGCAGTAGTCGAGAGCTGAGATTGAACTAGTGCTGGGATGGGGGGGGGGGGGGGGGGGGGGGGGGGGGGGGATTGACTGATTTGGCAGATGATGGAGAGTGCAATCTGGCAGGATCAGGTTGTGCACTGCAGATGCCATAACATGCAGGAGAGTCACATGTTGTGCATGTGTGTTTGCAAAATGTAGGGAGTTCAAAGGTGTGTGTGTGTGTGTGTGTGTGTGTGTGTGTGTGTGTTGAGAGGATTGTGATACAGGAGGCTCTAGTTGATTAGTCTGTGAGAGCAGATAGGTAGGGGAAGAACGGCAGCGTTTCAGCAGATTGCTGTCTTTGCTAATGACACCGAGGAGATTACACGAGCTCTGCAGCACTCTGAGGCAGGAGCGTTTGTGACTGGACGTGCATGTGTAGTGCGTGACCATGGCCAGGGGGTGAATAGTTCCCCGCTTAACAGATTATAGTGCCGGTCACTGCAGGCAGGGCGCTGTGGCAGCGCAAACATGCACTTACGTTTTGCACACACCCACAAACGAGTGATTGGATTCACATGGACATTTACAAACATAGTTACACACTTCAATGCAATTGCATTAATCTCTCAGACACGGTTTTAATGTTCAAGTATGTTTTTAAATGTATCTTCCTTTCCACTGAACATAAAGATCGTTTTTATGAAGCGGCACTGCCTAGTCACTTTGAGAGTTAGTCATCGAGGTACTGCAGCAGTTCTGTACTTAATGGAAATATGTTGGAAGATATGTTGCCTCTATTGGTTAAAATGCCTAATTTGATTGCTTGTGAAATGAACCCTGTACAGCGATAACATGGGTTTGCAGATCATAAGCCATTTAGTAATAAACTCCAGTTTTCTCTTCTCTCAAGTCTGTCTTTTTTATCATTGCCCATAGCAATACAACCTACAGTATGTCTGGTTGTTCCCTTTGAATGGAACTATTTCAAGACTAACGTTGCATGGGACGTGACAATGGCAAACAGATGATGCTCCTTTCCCATCTTATCCACACCACTGATTTAATACATTCATTTATTAATGCTTTATTTCTAGTTGATATCTGCATATTTATCTGTTGTGAGCATCACAGGTTCCGCAAAGCAGTTTTTTAAGACAATTAATCTCATTACCTATTGTGTGTGTGTGTGTGTGTGTGTGTGTGTGTCTGTGGATAATGATGATGTGTATTACTCTTACAGGCAGCTTGTGTGCCAGTGATGCTAAGTAATGGCTGGGAGCTTCCCTTCTCAGAAATCATTGATTGGAATACGGCAGCCGTGATTGGGGATGAAAGGCTGCTGTTACAGGTAGGTACCTCTCCTCCTCCAGTAGAAACTTAAAGGTATTCTACACTGTAGTCAACACTGCTAAAAGAAAGAAAGAAAGAAAGAATATGACCACAGAAGGATTTTATCTGGCTTTATCTATGAACAAGAATTAGCAACCCAATGGCACCATGCAGTTGTTCTTTGCTTCTTACTCCAGTTTGCATTGTTGCCACCCAGCAAATATCGGAGACTACAGTCTCCTAAAGCTACTGTATCTGTATAACATTTTACTGTATATGACAGCTGAGGCACAGCGTGCACTTGTTCTGCAAACAAAGCATGTTGTGGGTGAAATGACAATACCCTGTGTAATTCCACAAGACTAAAGTTTTTTTTTTCTTGTTCTGTCTGGGGTAACGTGTATTTATTAATTTCCCAGATCCCCTCAACAGTGCGCTCCATCCACCAGGATAAGATCCTGTCCCTTAGACACCAGACCCAGTTCCTATGGGAGGCTTATTTCAACTCTGTGGAAAAGATAGTGCTGACCACACTGGAGGTACGCACAATACAAAAAAATGTTTAAAATGTTAACACTTTGTACAGATATCAGTATTTTAACACAATACTGTTTGGTTTGTTTTGCTTCCGGTAATTTGGAAATATAACTTGTTGTTGGTTTATTCTGCTATTTTTCAGTGGTGAGAAAACCGCTATGCGCACTTGCACGCAAGCATATAAATTCAAATATAACGTAATCCATTCATTGTCATGGTGATGATTTTTTTTCACATCATTTTTCATGTCACTAAATTCTGTTCATCGTGGTTAACGACTTTGTACTGACAAGTGGAGACTTTGTAGTTGCAGACACAATAACCACAATGAAACTGCTCTGGACTACAGTAGATTGTAAACCTAGAGGGATGATATACAGTCAGGTCCATAAATACTGGGACATCAACACAATTCCAATCTTTTTGGCTCTATACACCACCACAATGGATTTGAAATGAAACAAACAAGATGTG
>NC_048412.1:9993644-10025891 GCF_013103735.1 Etheostoma cragini
GTGGAGAAGGAAAGGAACTGCTCATGATCCAAAGCATACCACCTCATCAGTGAAGCATGGTGGTGGTAGTGTCATGGCCTGGGCATGTATGGCTGCCAATGGAACTGGTTCTCTTGTATTTATTGATGATGTAACTGCTGACAAAAGCAGCAGGATGAATTCTGATGTGTTTCGGGCAATATTATCAGCTCATATTCAGCCAAATGCTTCAGAACTCATTGGACGGCACTTCACAGTGCAGATGGACAATGACCCAAAGCATACTGCGAAAGCAACCAAAGAGTTTTTTGAAGGGAAAGAAGTGGAATGTTATGCAATGGCCAAGTCAATCACCTGACCTGAATCCGATTGAGCATGCATTTCACTTGCTGAAGACAAAACTGAAGGGAAAATGCCCCAAGAACAAGCAGGAACTGAAGACCGTCGCAGTAGAGGCCTGGCAGAGCATCACCAGGGATGAAACCCAGCGTCTGGTGATGTCTATGCGTTCCAGACTTCGGGCTGTAATTGAGTGCAAAGGATTTGCAACCAAGTATTAAAAAGTGAAAGTTTGATTTATGATTATTAATCTGTCCCATTACTTTTGGTCCCTTAAAAAGTGGCAGGCACAAATACAAACTGTTGTAATTCCTACACCGTTCATCTGATTTGGATGTAAATACCCTCAAATTAAAGCTGAAAGTCTGCAGATAAATGATAAAAAGATACATCTTGTTTGTTTCATTTCAAATCCATTGTGGTGGTGTATAGAGCCAAAAAGATTGGAATTGTGTTGATGTCCCAACATTTATGGACCTGACTGTATATTGTTAAACACTGCTGTCATGTCTCTGAGGCTGTTTCTTGCTGTGGTTTTGCTATCAGTCGTGTCAGTAGTTTGTTCCTGTCAGACTCTATTTATCTGTGTTCTTTCTAGTGAGAAGCGGGCTATCTTTTACTGCTCTTGGGCTCAAATTACAAACAAGTAAAGATGAGAGCAGGGAGGAATGAAAAAGGATAAGGGAGCGTGACAGAGAAACAGAGAGGATGTGAAAGGCTAGCTGTGTGTAAGGACGGATGTTTCACTGCAAGTCTTTGTGAATCCCATAATTCACCAGCCAGTATCAACAGTGGACCTTGCAGTCGACCAGAATGTAGAGAAGATAAATGTATCATGTTAGTTTTGTTTAATGAATGTTTAAATCTTATTTTAGCAAAGGTACCGCCAATTTTTAAGTAGTATTACATGTCAGCCTCATTGCTGCCTGCAGTTTACACCACAGGTAGTGTTACAGAGGCCTCGTCCCAAGAGGAAGGAAGTCAGGGCACCAGAAGGCAGGGATGGGATTTCTCTGTAAGGGTAACGTTACAGCCCCAAGAAGCTGATCTTCGATCTGTTTACACTCTCAGTATCTTAACCTTGTTCCAACACATGCCATTGTACAAGGCCGGTAAGAGGTCAGCATTTTGGCTTCAGATGTAATCCATAAGTGAGCTGCCATTAGCAAGGGATTTTACGTGTTTTACTGTCAACCATGTAAAGCTGCACCTAAATAATCTGCCTATTACCAAAATCCCTACAAGAAGTAAACAGGGTTTACTTTGCTCTGTATCTGCCCCACAGCTCCTTAGAGTGCTTCCTATTTTATTAAGGTATCCTCTCCCTTTGGAAGCGTCTTTAGAGCTTTGGTAGAGCGGGAAACAGTTGATGCTTTGAGCCTATAAAGCATAATGGCACATTGGTGTTGGGCTAAAGAAACCAATAAGCTTGTAAATTTGGTTTAGGATGATGGAACAGCTTAAATGATGTTGCTGTTTAATTAGATTCTTGAATTTTATATTTGTCTATAAAAAAAGCCATGACAGCATAATGAAAAACCACTCATTTGTAGTCTGCAGTTTTTTTTGTTTATTTGAAGTGACTTGAGAAGTGCCAGAGGATCTGTGTCTGCCGCAATTTCCAAACAGCATATAAGACTGACGTAGTTCTTGTTTCATTTGAAGTTAATAAACATGGAAGATATTTGCTCAAAGCTAAATTCCTGCTGACATCTCACTGTTTTTCCAACCCATTGTAAAAATACTGTATCGCGACCCTTTTTACTGTGGGTCACACTGGAACCAGAAGTATTGATACTTACCAATTGCAATCAATTGACAGCTTTTTAGAGAACATAAATGTGGATCTCTTCCGCTCCTCTGTTTGTGCAGATGATCCAGGACCGGGTACTGCAGCACACGTCGAGGAGTAACCTCATGTGGAACAGTCTGCCTGGAGGCCTTTTCACCCTGCCTCAGTACTCTACATACCTGGGAGACTTCCCCTTCTACTATGCTACGCTGGGTCAGTTCATTATTCATGCACATGCTATGTGCTAAGAACCCCATTAATGGCACTCCCCATGGTTTGATAGACTGATTTTCATTTACACACAACACAGGAACAGCTGGTGCGTGGCAGCTGTTGAATACTCGTAAACTAACATGTGAACCGGTGACATTGCCACAAGTTATGCTGTGTACCTTTTTATTAATTCATGATTTGTCACAGAGAAGCTCACCTATTAGACCTGCCATGTTGCATTTTGTACTTGGTTAATTGGGCAGATATGGGGCTTGTTGTTGACATTGGAATTTGGTTAGCGGGAACCTTTTCCTTTACAAGCCTAATTAGACCCGTTCAGTTGCACTGTATGCCAAGTAAACACAGCTTGAAGTAAACAAGTGTAAACCAAGAGACACTCAAAGCTGTGAAACAGGTAGTACTCTCATGCATGAAAAATTAAATTTTACCTGACAGATTTGGAGTGCTTCTTTTCTTTTTCTTACCTTTGATGTGTCCCGGCTGTTTTTAGGTGTTAAGCCATACACCAGGTTTACAGCGATCGTTCATGTGGTGAGCCCACTGGTCTCCCAGTCCCAGCCAGTCATGAAGCTGCTTGTTGTTGTGGCCAAATCCCAGTACTGTGCTCAGGTAATTCAACACCCAACACATTACAATATATTACTCACTTCACTCCATTGTGATTAGATTGACCTGATCCGCAGTGGTTACTAGTTGGTGCTGATGCTTGCTGAGTGGACACTCCACAGAACTATTATGGAGCTAATCTATCCGATTAGGAAAATGTTTCGCGGATTAAACTCTGAGAGTTTCGATCACAGTGTCTGAAGACTTTAACCAGAAAGCAACAAGGTCAAAGCTGCGGTTTGTCTCTATGTTAGTGTCATTTCTCAGGTTTATCACATTACTAGTGTTTGCGTAAAACTGCTTTTACACCTCAGTATTTTATTCATGCTGGAGATGGAGGGAGGCTGTTAATATAATAATCCAACCTTCCTGCCACAATAGATACAGCTTGACACTCCTCTCTCTACAGATACTGTTATACTGTACTAATGCACACTGTGGGAAATAAAGGAAACCTGCGGAACAATTTAATGCACAGCGGTTCTGCTGTCAATCATCAAAATATTACCAAATGAACTGTATTTTCTCAGTGAGTTTAATATAAATAGCTGTTTACCATATTAATGGTGACCGTGATGGGTTTATGGGTTTTTAACTACTCTGTGTTTTGGAGCAGTGGTTTCCATGTGTACAGTAAAAGTGTTACCCATTATTGTGGCAAGTGCATCAGACATGGGAGTTGAGTTTTTTTCTGGATTTAAAACTGCATGGCTTGCATAAAGGTGTCAGCACATTTTCTTCTAACGTTTACAGTGATACGGTTTGTCCCTGTCATGTTAACTGTAGGTGGTGGGACAGTTCTGAAAATAGATCTGCAGTAGAAGGAGGAAGTTGTTGTCTTCCACATAAATAGGAAGTAAATAAAAATAGAGCTTTAAATTAAAACAAGACATGTGCATATAACACTGTACATATATTGATAAGTTAGACATTAATTGTCAAACATCAATAAGCCTGTATTTTGAAGTGCTCATGTTAGGCTTTTGTTTTTTTCCCTGCCTTTTATTGTTATATATCTGTGTTGTGCACATTATAGGTTTACAAAGTAAAAAAGCCCAAAGGGACTTACCATCTCCAACAGGAAACACTGTTCACAAACTGCTCCAAACAGCTCTGTTGTAGTCCAGCCTGTACTTGCGTGCCGAACGTGCGTTATTTTGTAACATGTTATAATGCTCGCCTAGTTGCTAGCATGGCACGCCCTCATGCTCTGCTTCTGACTGGCTAGTAGTCCTTACCTAGCCACTGCCAACAAAGATGGAACAGAAGTACGATGTCTCACTCTGTAGCTAAAATAACACACAGCTCAACACACAGGGTGAAAAGAGGAGCTGCAGCAGTGTGTAGTACAACAAGAAATATAGTGTTTTTTTGAAAATCAAACCATGTAAAACTATTCTGATATAACCTCTAAATACAATTATGAATCTGAAAATTTGCATAAAATGAGCACTTCAACATATTTCTCCCTAGGTGTACATACATAGGTTTGCAGATGAATATGAACATATGTTTCAGATGATTCCTAAGCTTGACCTTTTTTCCCTTTTTTACAGGTGATAGTTGTGTGGAACTGTGACAAGCCTCTTCCTGCCAAGCACCGCTGGCCTGTCACCTCAGTACCTGTCATTGTTATAGAAAGCGAAAGCAAGGTAAAAAACCATGGCGTTAGTTCTCTCATTAGGCAATGTGTTTGCAGCCATTTGACATTCAGCACTAGAATCCTTCAGCGGGAATTTATTCGAGATGTCAATGTAAAACTGCACGCACCCTAAAGTTCCTCACGAAGTAGTTAAAGTGGTCAAAGTGCACGACATATTCTGCTGTTTTCCGGCCCATCTCTTAGTGGACCAATGGCAAAAAGGATGTGAATTTAAGCACAGTTACAGAAGCTGCTGTAAGGATGTGTCACTGCCAATCAGCAGTGGAAAAGGTTTGCCAATCAGCACTCTGATACTGTGCTAGTTTCTGAAATACAGCAGAAGTATTTAATATGTCAGGGATGTGCCGGGTGTTGCAGTCCTGTATTGGTTTCATTAAATCTAACATCCTTTTTTCATTGTGTTTGTTTAGCCTTGGCTCTGTAGGTTGAATGGTGATGTGGCTAACAAGGCCGGTGCTGTCAGGGATGGAAGCCCTTAACACTATATTTTGAAAAACAACTTGCACATATTTCATTATTTGAAAACCACTTTATAGGCACTTGTTATCCAGTTAGTTATTAGCCTAGATGCATGCCAAAAGGCAGGGGGTGGAAAGCACACTCTGCTACTTGTCAATTTTTGTCTGTGGTTTCAGTGAAAGGCTGTGTTTCAGCTGTCAGTGGTCTTATGTCAGCTTGTGTTATTTGAATTTAATCTGCTGTCAACGCAGCAAGATGAAACAACTCTGTAGCCCAAACAGACATTAAGACACTGGTAGGTTACTTGTCAGGCAGATGTACCTCGTTTGTGCACATATGGGACGGATTATACATCTATTATTAATGTTGTTGAGATGCATAGTAAAGCTCTTTTACCAACCAATTACATTTTGTTTGTCTGTCTGTGTTTCGCAAATCCTGCCAGGTGATAAGCAGTCGTTTCCTGCCCTACGACACCATCCCCACTGACGCTGTACTCAGTCTAGATGAGGACACTGTGCTCTCCACCACAGAGGTCAGACTACTAAACTAAATTTGAATCAAGAGCACAGACCTTCTTTTTAATAATCACCATTATGTATCGTTTTGACAGAGTGGATGTGTCGCTGGTTTCTTGGCCTCATGTCTTTCTGTCTTTGTTTCTCTCTGTTCTCGGTCCAGGTGGACTTTGCCTTCACAGTGTGGCAGAGTTTCCCAGACCGCATTGTTGGTTACCCAGCTCGCAGTCACTTCTGGGACAGCAACAAGGAGCGTTGGGGCTACACTTCCAAATGGACCAACGAATATTCCATGGTGCTGACTGGGGCTGCCATCTATCACAAGTACTTACACGCTTCTCGCTGCTACTTCATTGTATTTCACTCCTCTTCACTGCAGTTCTGTTACCATTTAGTTCAGTACTAAGACAGGTCCCTCTCTTTTATGTTCTCCCTCAGATACTACCACTATTTGTACACCACCTACCTTCCAGCCAGTCTGAAGACCATGGTTGACCAGATGTCAAACTGCGAGGACATTCTGATGAATTTTCTGGTGTCCTCTGTGTCTAAACTACCACCCATCAAAGTCACCCAGAAGAAACAATACAAGGAGACCATGATGGGACAGGTGGGGCAGAATATTCATCCTGTATAACTACTTCATTTTATATTATGCCTGAAGGTAGAACATGCAATGTGTTAGGGATTATTGATGGCACTATTTCAAAGAGAAACAATTCAGTTACCCATTTCTTTCACGGCTGTCTGGGGGCAGGCAATGGTTGCACTACGTTTTAGTTTTCTTCTGTGATCGTTACGTGTGAATAATCAGGTTAAGCGAGGTCTTGATATTTCTAGTCCCTATGCAAAATAATAAACCAAAGAAGTGGAAATGTCTCCACTTGAAGGTACATTTTTATTGCCTTTCTTTCACTGATTGTGGGGAAATTACTGCAAGCACACTCTTGAAGTGATGTGTGAAGTGAAACAACAGGATGCACCGTTGCAATTTTAACACCTAGACTTGAAGAAAAAGCTCTTCCAAAAACATGAAAGACATTCTTACTGTTAAGAGAAAACATTTAACTCAATTTAGTAGCGATATTCAGCAATGTGTTTTTTCTGTTTTTGCAAACTCTGGCTTCATTTTTTTAAACATGCCAACACATGCCTTTTGAATTATAAAAGCCTAGATTATAATTTATTTTTCACAATATTGCTCAGTATTGAACAGACAGAACCCTGCTCTCCCTGATTATTGGCGAGGCTGATGGCCTTTAGACACACATTTGTAAATTTAAATTAAAACGTGTTTTTTTTTTTGTAATATGGCCTTCAACAAAAAAGAGACTGATGAATAATTATAATAGGCTCTGGAAGGTCAAAATAATTTGTGATGCATTATTTATTTTGTTGGTCTTCTGTATCTTTCCCTCTCCCCCTCCTTACACCACCCCCCACCCCCAGAGCTCCCGGGCGTCTCGCTGGGCCGACCCCGACCATTTTGCCCAGCGTCAGACCTGCATGAACAAGTTTGCCAGCTGGTTTGGCACCATGCCCTTGGTCCATTCTCAAATGAGGCTGGACCCAGTCCTGTTCAAAGACCAGGTGTCCATACTTCGGAAGAAGTACAGGGACATCGAGAGGCTATAACCCTCCAAAGCCCCCCGCTCTCTGGACACAACAAAGACAGAGCGAGGGGGCGGACACATAGAGAAACGCAGAGCCTCTTCGTGATTGCATGGCCAGATTGATGCAGAAGCAAATAGAAAGAGAGAAGGAAAAAAAAAACTGGAACAGATGCGGAGGACACCACATTCATTGGTCTCCTCTGTGTCCATTTGTCCTGTCTACCCTTTCTCTTCTGTATTGGGGGATTGCTGAGCACACGGGTCCCACTATATATACACACGTGAATACCACCAACTGAAGGACACCTGAGGACTTTCAAACTGCTCCACTTTAAACCGAAGTGGGTAAAGTCCTGGAGTTGGAAGTCATAGCTTGCTGCTTCTGTGTCCCAACAGTGGCTAACCAGTCCCAACTCCAACCTGTCTGTCCTGCTCTGTACACTCTGCACAGCTCCGTCAAAGTTTTTGATGACAGAATAGTATTAATAATTATGACTATGAAGAGGATAACACTATTTTGCATTGTGAGTAGGTATTTTTTATATACAGTGAATGAATGGCCAGTACTACTACTATATCTGTATTGTCTTAATTAAAAACCAATAGCAGAGTGGGTGAGGAGAGGAATGACAGCCCCTCGACCACAGGACTGAGTTCTGATTGTTGTTCTGATATTCACAGTGCCTCATGTTTATCTAATGGCGTTGGGATCTTGGAGTCTAAGAAAAAGACATGGTGCAGAATGAGCACCTTGATCTAGCTGCTTTCTGTTTTTTTGTGTTTTGTTTTTCATAATTTGCTTAATGGTTGATGGGGTAATGGATCTTGTAGTAAATTCTTCGGGCCAGCATTCACATGGTTTCCTTGCTGAAATGAAAATGATTTGTATTCGGTTGACAAACAAAACAATCATGTTCCATTCAGAACACGTTCCTGGTAAAACTACAACAGTGTCACACAACTAGCTAGAGCTTTCTAAATTTGCTATATGGTAATAGGTATCCACAGGAACTGAATAGACATGCAGACATTGTTCAATGGAATTCTCTATTTTCGTTTGAGCAAAAGTCTTGTTCATGTGTCTTTTTTTCCCCCCATTTGTAAATGCTTATATGACAAGCTACAATCGGTACTTGTATGCTGCGTCAAAGGACAATAGAAGATCACAAGAGTTGCCTTGGTTAAGGTAGTCAAGCTAAGGATCAGCTGTGAAATCTACGGATCTTTTAGGCTTGGTTGGTAAAGGATATTTAAATATGGTTATTGACTTTATGCCCTGGACCCAGTTTAATTTTTTCCAATGATAAGTTTGGCAGTAGGCTGACCAACACTTAGCCGGGGCTAACACTGCTTACATCTAGGAGCATCATATAGTGCTTGATGCTTCCAGAGTCAGAGTTGGCGTCATACTTAAGTGACTACTGTATTTTCCCCACTTGTTATGAACAAATATGACCAGACTGACAAGAATTTTCCCCAAGCATTTGTGATACTGTTAAATGGCATATGGAGAACATATGAGATATGTGCTATGAAGTAATTATCTCTCATTTGTGGTAGTGCTTCAACATAAATACATGTAATTAGAAGCCTCTCAATGTCCTTTATGTGTGCAGAATGGCTGTTTGTATCTCTGATAATCAAAGATTTAAACTGTCATTCCTCTCAGAGATATAGATTGGCAATGTGCTCTGGCCATATTCACAAGGCCAAGTCTTCTTAATCTGAGACTTGGATCTCCTTTACTGTAAAAGGGTACATTGAAAGTGTCAGTGGAACATGAAATTGTTTTTTTTTTTCTAAGAAGGATCACGAGGCTAATTTACTTCAACACTTTCTAAATGGTTGGATCAACGATCACAGCTTCATTTATTTTTCTGCCTTGACATGTCATATCAGGTTATCTGAAAATGTTAACAGAATTTGATCAATTTAGAATGTGCATGTGTGTTTTTAAATCACAGTGCATCATGAGTTTAAAGTCTATCTGTGTAGGAAGTATCCCTCCAAAGCCAGCAACTTTTCATTAGAAATCGAACCGCACCGCCCCCGACACCTCCTTTGGTAGCTTCAGCTTTATGTCTGAGGAAGATAAATTATGATTTTGGGAAGGCTTTACCGTTATGTACCCTTCACCACAAAATGTGCCAACAGATCATATATGTTTTTGCTTTTTTTTTTCATCTGACACAAGAATGCCATGCATTCACATTTATTTTTTGGTTCATTAAAAGCATGTCATCTCTATATAAGAAAGTAAAATGTATAAGCGAGCGGGGGAAGGGATGAAAAGAGTGTGTATGTGTGAGTGAAGGGGTACTGCATGGTATTTTTCACCTCAGAGAATGTTCTATCAGCTTCAGAGCAAAGAAACAATCCTAGTACTAAACACAGTGCTATCAAGACAACTGATTACGGTCAAAGAAAATCACATTTCAGAAATGAACTTGGTGCAATATTTAAGATTACATGTTCTCTATCTCTTTCTCTTAACCTGTATTATGTTTCAGAGGGCAGGGGGTTGTACATTGATGTGCCTTCAGAAGAAATACACTTAGTAGTTTTTTTTTCTTATCTGCCTTGTGCAAGAAACAGGTCCCTGTTTTCATTTGATAGTTGTTGTTTTTCTTCATCAATATGCCCATAATGACTCCCTAAATGATATTGTTTAACACTGGAATGCTACTGAGACTTATCACCACACATCTGATACTGACATTCCTGCCTTTTCTGTTGTAGGAACTTCTTTTTGACGTACTGCCTTGTATTACTATATTTTCAAGGGGCCGTTAGAGGCGCCCTTCTCCTGGTTGTCACAAGTATAGTAATACATGTAACAAATAAATATTTCTCTCATACACAGTATTTATCAGACAGGATTGTGTTCCGGCTGAATCTCTCCCTGCTTCCTTCCCTCTCTTGCGTAACGTAAGACCTAATTTTATAGAGATTAAAATGGAAAGTTAGAGGGGGGAAAAATCACAATTTTGTAAAATAAGTTTATAAAAAAAAAACAATAAATAAAAATGTTTGATATAAAATGGCTGCCTGTGTGTTCTTTTACTGACCATTTACCTTCATCCTTTAACAGTGTTTTGCTGTGTATGTCTTTCAAACAAATACTGAATCAAACTTCAGATGTTACAATTAGATAGTTAAAACCTTCACTTTGCTCTAGTATACACACTCACTTTGTCATCCCTCTTCCTCTCTGACCTGCTGGCAACCCATCAGGCTTCCCAAACCGTATTTTGCGTGTTGGGTTTATGCGCCCAGTGAGGGAGAGCCAAACTAAATAATACCTTTAGCTTCCTCCTTGTGCGTGTGTGAACCTCATCCTGTGCCAAGAAACTGCTGTGTTTACATAAATCTGTGTCAGGATGATCGGTTTAGACACGCTGCATAAATAACAGCATCTATCCAGGATGATCCCATGGTGCATGAGAGCTGCCAACTCCGCTGCACCAACAGCTACAGGGGGGATTGCTACCCCCCCAAACACACACACACACACACACACACACACGTACAGACGCAAAACTCTTAAAGCAGAAAGCTGTACATATGGACCAGTGCCTAGTACACATCATACATTATCTAGTGACATACCAAAAGAAAAACCAATCGGACAGTTACACTGAGACCTCATCCACTCTGAATGTTCTGTGAATGTGTAGATGCTTTGTAGCATGGAGTGACAGGAAAAAAACAACAAGAAGTGAAAGTTTACTGCCCCAGTGGCGTCTATCCACTGCCAAAAGTCGGCTTCTATGATTGAACGGTATGCTAATCAGTTTCTTAATCCTACTGATGAGATGTGTATCTGCAGTTGAGATGGATCTCAGCGTGCTTGAAGCCAGGCCTCTTCCTGGAATAAATACTGCGACTCCAGGCCAAATTTGACAAATGCCTTCCTCTTTCTATCAGCTTTGCATCAAATATTATTGCAGCATGTTACACTTGGCCGTATGAAAGAGAAATAAATAAAGGCATCACTAATTAAATCTAATAATATACACACCAATAAATTGGATATTTAATGAGAACTTGCAGTGACAGTACAACAGAAAGTGATAGAAAAGCAGCTAGATTACAGGACAGTAGAAGGGGATCCCTTTGGTGGCCGGATTAGCTCAATTGGTAGTTCAGGCGCACATACGGTATATACATACTGTATAACTCCTCGACACGGCAGACACCTGTTCTACTCCGACCTGCAGCCCTTTGCTTGCATGTCATTCCAACACTGCATGTAGGGATAGAAGTGGTTGGTCTCTCTAAGGCTGTTTACATGTATCTGTCACATGATAACAGCAGCCAGCCATTAGCTATCTGGATCAAATTATCTTGTTTAGCAGATGGCAGCCCAAAACTGTGTCCCCATCTAGAAATGTCTCTGTGTTAAAATGTGGCACATTCCCATTTCTGCATATGCTGCACAAGAATTATAATATATAATATCTATGATATGACTATAAATCGACCACTCCTCAAAAAGCATCATCGACTTTTATATTAAACAACCTTTTAAGTTCATTTATTGTCTTTCTTACGTTTGTTACGCTTTCAATTGCGGAATCACGTTCAGCAATTTGGCCTAAATCAATATTTCCTTCATCTCACAATGAGCGTGTTTGTGAAATGATTAAATGTGAACGAGAATGATGATCTGATTGATTCTGGAGCATATTTGCACACATTGAAATACATTTAGAGAATCACTTCTTCACGTAAACATGATAAATACTTATTGCCAGTGTTATCATTCTGTGATTATGATGCATTATAGCGCAGCTTGAGTGCCTTGTGAATTTACCTTGTTTTCCATCTGTACTGTCTTTGCAGAGATCCAGCTATGTAAGCATGGGCTCATTTAATGTGACTTAAAACAATAGATCAATTATCAAACCATGCTGATAATAACAACTAAATTCAACATTAGTATAACAATCTGTGAGCACTACCTCAGTTATCTACCAATCCCCTCCCCGTACAGTGTCATGGAGCCCTGCTGCTAGTAAATCATAAACATGCTCAACTGGCAGCAGTTCTACTGCAGCAGATGCTGTAGCCTATGAGGCAAATCCGCTTTACTGCATACCAATTTTGGAATTTGATTGTAGATGTTTCAGTCTCTCTGTCAGGCATGCTCCTCATCTCTCTATCTAATACACTATTTGAAGTTAGTTTTTTTTTACTGAGTACTCTGTTCAGTTTGTTTGGTAGGTTGTGGTCATTTCAGGGTTTTCTCATCATGTACGTATTGTGTAACCTATTTACGTTTTCCCTTGATGAATTCACCCATTAAACATTAATTTAATTGGTTGTTACTAGGCCTTTCTCAAAGCAAACATTTGACTTATAACAGGAAATTAGGTGCAGGTATACCTAATTAACTTAGCTCTGTTCCATTTAAGTGTGTCAAAATGTCTGATGTGAAAAAGGTGTATTAGTAGACCACAGTTTGTTTTAGACCATTCTGTTGATTTACCGGATGTGAGTCTGAGTGGGCCATGGTCATAACTAGTGTTACAACATGGGATGTGTTGTTTTCAAAAGATTAGGGGCCAGATGGGACAGTTGGGGATGGGAACAGAGTAGGTAGACAATTTTTTCCCCAAAAATTCAATACCAGGCATACAGCTGCCATGAGCAAGTGGGTGGGAAGTGAACCATTACAAAAATTAAAGGAATGTTACAACAACAATGTAACTGATATTAATAGATGCATCCATCCCTTCGTCCACTTATCGTATGCATTGGATCTATAATCATTTGCATGGGTATTTTGAGACACACTATTTTCATCTTATTTATTGATGTATAATCAGTCAAGTACCTGTCCCATGGAAAGCACTGTACCACAGCGCCCCCTATCTCTGCTCAGTGCTCACAGCGGGCATCTGCAGACTCCTCCTCCGCCATTTTTGACTGTAAACATCCTGCCGATTTTAAAAGGACAGCGGTGAGCGGGAGGAAGGCGACTGGCGCCATCTTGGCTGTTTTAATGAGTACAACAGGGGAGGATTCGCTGGGAGAAATAACATAATTGTTGGAATTTCACTGTAAAAGGGGTACTGTCGGTAAGTGTGTTTGCAGCACAAATATTTGCTCGTGGTTTAGTGTGTTCTACGAGACGAAATAAGGATGCACGTTTGTGTGGACTTTCTGCGGCCTTCACTGTACAAGCAGCCGTTAGCCACCAGCTAACGACACAGTTGTGCTGATAGAGGGAAACAAGTATGATTAGGTTTGGATGGGCGCCTCGTTCCAGTGCGCTTCACTTTCTTTTCATGGACGAATTTTATTCTGGTCCGCCGTTTTACTAAAGCTACACTTTTACTGCAAGGAACTGAAATCGGCACAAATCGGTTTCATTGCTGCTTCTGTAACGTTAGTTACGGCGGCTAAGTTAGTTCATCCCACTTGATGGCGCCGACTATTTACTGGCGTTGACCAACCCCTTGGCGCTCTTAACGTATTACACCGTATTAACTGCATACTTAACCACGCACATTTTCTTTTTGACCAACTTATGTTTTTGCGTAATTTAACAATGCATATTCATTGAAGTAGAGTAACATACGTTAAAGTGTCGGTTATCATAGGCAGACATGTGCATTTCCAGTGTTTGGGTCCCTAAGTGGGAAATAGGCGGAACTTCAATGAAGCCCTTGTTTTGATTAAAATTATGATTTTTTTTTAATTTTCATGTCTTTTTTTATATACTTGCGGTGTGCCACAGTTAACGTTAGCGCAAACGTCAATCAAAGTAAGTATAGCCAAAACAAAAGAAGTGCTTCGAGGGAGTTTGCTCGTTCCATCGAGAGACAACAGACACCCCCCATCCATGTCATAAAATTCGGAGGAAAGTAGTTATAAATCCCCAACATGATGTGACGTTGGCTAAAACCAATCCGCATTCCGGGGGGAATTGGTTTAACGTTCCTCATCTTTGCAGTGTTGTTGCCTAACTTGCTGAGAAGATGAGAAAGATCCCTGACTTTCGATATATATCGCTACCTTATTTTTCGTTAACCAGTTACCGTTCTAGATAATGTGATGACAGCCTGGTTGTTCTGACGTGTTGGACCGGCATGATTGCTTATAACTGCCCCCCTGGCATTTTTGAGAACGATATTCATTTATCATTTATACACGTTATATAATCATACACGATATATATTTACAACTTTTATGAAAACATCCAACTGTTCATCACGTTGCATTTTCTGCCCCATATTCCTTTTCATGAACTTTTAGAGATATCGAGGTTATTATTGCTTACCTCTTCCCTAAGGGATGATTCTGTGCTGCCTGTCTGTGTCTTGCATTTCGGTACTTTTTCTGTTGTCCTGACCTTTTTAGAATAACCTATCAATGATGTTTTCCAGGTGGCCCATACAGCAGTGTGATTGTGTGAGCCAGGGGAACCAGGGCAATGTTCTACGCCCACTTTGTCCTCAGCAAGCGTGGGCCGCTGGCCAAGATCTGGCTAGCGGCCCATTGGGACAAGAAGCTGACCAAGGCCCATGTCTTTGAATGCAACTTAGAGAGCAGTGTGGAGAGCATCATCTCACCCAAGGTAACAAGACAAAAGCACTAAGCATGTGTGTTAACTCAGGCCTGTGTGTAATGTGAATTCTAACGGAGTGAAATGTAATTTCCCTTGCGGGATTAATAAAGTATAAGTTATTATTCATTATTATAGCAGAGTAAATACCTGCAGCTGTCACAGTTTAACAAAAGTGAATGCTTTATTTAAAACAAAGCGCAGGACCTTCACAAAGTATCTTTGCTCTCATTGCTGCACAACAGTTCAGTCTTGTTTTTCCCAAAAAATGTAACAAGATATTTTTTGTTGCATTTCCACTGTGCCTTTTTTCTCTTAGGTGAAGATGGCATTGCGTACATCAGGCCACCTGCTTCTCGGGGTGGTGAGAATCTACCACAGGAAGGCCAAGTACCTCCTTGCTGACTGTAATGAAGCTTTCATCAAGATCAAAATGGCTTTTAGGCCAGGTAAGGAACATAACATTACATTTGTGATCAGTTTTCCCAAACAAAAACTGACTCAAACTTGGTCTTTGTGTGGCTGAAAACATTTGTTTGACATTGCTGCTTGTATTTATATTCAGGTGTGGTGGATCTACCTGAGGAAAACAGAGAGGCAGCCTACAATGCCATCACCTTACCTGAGGAGTTCCATGACTTTGACCAGCCACTTCCTGATCTGGAGTAAGTAAACTACATGTATTATTCTGATGTTCATCCCCTTATTTCGTGTGAGTTTTTAATTCAACAACCAGCTGTTGTACTCATCCTTATTTTAATTTTTTCTTCTTCCCCCAAACAGTGACATAGATGTGGCCCAACAGTTCACCCTGAACCAGAGCAGAGTAGAAGAGATCACCATGAGGGAAGATGTTGGCAACCTCAGCCTACTGCAGGACAATGACTTTGGTAGGAAACTACACTAACGTGTACACTTGTACCACAGGGGTGGGAATCACCAGAGGCCCCACAATACTTATGTTACGTACGATACAATGTTATTGCGATTTTTAAACACGTTGCAAAATTTTGCAATTATATTACAAATTCTAACGATGGCCACTAAAGCACAAACTGCCTTGACAAAGCTGTCTGTTTGGAATTAACACGGTCGTTATATTAACATAACGGCTTTGTCCCCGAGTTTAGACGTCTAGCTATATGAAAAGATAAACAAAGCAAAGTTTTTTACAAATGTACATGAAGCCACTAATGTCAACATGGACAAATATGAATGTAGTAATTTGCTTTTTTGATGATGACCTTGCCAAAGTAACAACACATCTAGAAAGTTTTGTTTTCACAATGATTTAGTGTAAGATTAAATTATTGCAACATGAAAATTTTACATTGAATCTTAATTTAATATATGGTTGGAGGAAGTAAAAATGTATCCACAACTTTTTACTTCTTACATTACACAATAAGAAAAGTCATACATTTTAAGAAGGACTCTAACTGTAATAATTAACTTTATTTGGACATTATTATATTATACTGCAGAATAATTTAAAATTGTATAGATTTTAGAGATGTCATCTCCTTGTACGAATAATAGAAATGTTGGGTTCAACAAAGACTTGCCCTGTCCTCTTCAGCTGACTTTGGCATGGATGACCGAGAGATGATGCGTGATGCCAGCACATTTGAGGAGGATATCATGCACGGTGCCACAGCCTCTAACCTTCTGCTGGAGGCTGAGCCCGGCCCAGCCAATCTCCCAGACAAGTCCAACCACATGGAGTATGATGACTTTGGGGACAGTTCAATGGGCAACAGTGATGGGGGAATGCTGGGTGAGCTGTTCTGTCTGTTATTTTTGTATTTTTTTTTTAAATGTTTTTTTTTACTGTTTTTTATTGTAGCATTGGCTATATAGAGGTACTGTATTGCAATATTTTTTTGTAATGAAGAGTTAATTCTATATTTTATTTCCCAGTTGATAAGCTACTGAGCTCTGAAGATGGAGGAGGTATTTTTGATGACCCTCCAGCCATCACAGAAAGTGTCATGATGCCTCCAGATCATGGCGACGATGAGGACGACTTTGACAACCTCCAGTCACGTAAGTAAAGTTTGTTCACCTTAATGTGTAATGTAGGACATACTATAAAGTAAATGTATGTTGTCTTGTGTCAAGTTGTGTTATTACTTGTCTGTTTATGGGGGAATTACAATTAAATTTTTGTGTGTAGCGGGTCCCGACAGCCCAGACTCTGGCCCAGCGGAGCCACTGCCAGCAATGGCTGACCAGACAGAACAGACCACTCTGGTTCACAATGAGGAGGAGGCTTTTGCCCTGGAGCCCATTGACATCACTGGTAAGGCCCTCTCTTACCTTTCTGTCAAGATGACTATTTTAAAAATTCTGTCTATTGTTGTATAAAATCAGAGAATGAATTCTTCTTTTTAGTTTTTTGCATTATTTACATCTTTTCAAAGTCTCCATTCTCTAAATGCTTTACCATTTTCCAAACCATAGGAAAGCACTCATAGGAAATAGGAAATTGAATGCTAATGGCTAAGCTTGTCGTATTAGCCAATAAATCTACACTGTGAGACGATTGGGGAGATTTTGCTATACCATTCCAAGGTAGCTATGTCAAAATTGTAGTATTTATGCTTGTGGATCAACGTGAACATTTACGTTACCTAAGTAAAAACCTAAGTGTGTAGTTCCTTTTTAGCAACAGTTGGCTTTATTTGCAATTGTTTCTCAGAAGCATCATCATGATATAATATCATGTCCCAATATCCGTCCTTTCTCACAGAAGATTTTTAAGATCACAATAAAATCAGTTTTAGCCTAATGTTACTACTGCGAGTCTGTTCAGCTTTACAGAGATCACATAGCTAACGAACAATTCCAGATACATAACACATTTTGCAATGTGCATCTCACATCACATTTTCACTCACTATGACCACCACTACTGTCATTACTAAACATTGTGCCAAAATAATGTGATTTTAACGTCACCACTCATTTTACACAGTTAAACAACAAAACGAAATACCAAGGGAATATAACAACTTTTTTTTTCATGGTGGGTTTTAAACCGGAACGTTAGTTCAGCGTGTCGGGAGAATACAACACCTCCTGCAGCGGGACCGCAGCATTCGCTAACGTTAGCTTCTTGTCTCATGTGGGGTCTGATGAACATTAAATTCATCAAATTCAGTGTCCATAACGCTATTAACCAATATACTGTAGCTGTCATATTTCACGAGGCCCGTGTGAGTGCAGTTTTAATGTCGAGGCTTTCGTTGCTGTTTGTCACTCTGCCTGAGATACTGCTTTACTCACTACTGTAATTTGGTTGCCATGACTTTGTGCGTGTTGGCGTCCTGTCATTGTTCCAGTTGCTCACCATCAATGGCAGAGAGAGAGCGATTGATCGTTTGCTTGAGTTCAGTAGAGCAGATGGCTCCGCAGTGGTGTAATTACGACTTTATGACTTTTCATAAACGGCTGAAGGAGATGTGGCGCGCTGCTGCTAAATGTATTGAACACAAACCCTGTTAATGATGGTAAAATTACAGTGGAGCAGCCATGAAGCAATTTTCCTCTTCTTCACGTTTACAGTGAAAGAGACCAAGGCAAAGCGTAAGAGGAAGCTGATTGTGGACAGTGTAAAGGAGCTGGACAGTAAGACCATCAGGGCCCAGTTGTCTGACTACTCGGACATTGTCACCACCCTGGACCTTGCCCCCCCCACCAAGAAACTTATGATGTGGAAGGAGACTGGAGGAGTGGAGAAGCTCTTCTCTCTGCCTGCTCAGCCCCTCTGGAATGCCAGGCTGCTCAAGGTGACAAGAGCGTGTTATAAATATGCACGCATCTGTCGATAAATATGTACACATGTCCCCTCATAACTATTTGAACCATAGAAAACACTGACAAGCAGTATTACCACTTGGGGAACAATAATAAGCAAGCCACACCCGTGGTCTGATTCTCTAAGTAGGTCGACTCTGGCACTTTTTAATGGAAGAGAAGAGAGTAGATTTTATATCTTTCATTTACATTCAGTTCAGGTTGTGGGATTTAAAATGAAACATTGAAGCCACAAGCTGGAGGAAGTTATTGGTTTTGCCTTTCTCCTCCCTATCCTCTCACACCCACACATTACCCCTCCAGAATACTGAATGGAAAACGTCTAGATGCATAATTTAGCCGACTTCTTTTCCTTTGTCTAGCATCAATCATCCCTCCTTATGTTTTTTTGTTATTGTACTACTGACTTGGAATATAGTTAGTCATTTGTTTTAGTAAAATGTCCCTTCAAGTTTAACTGTCTCAATCTCTGGTGTCAGATGTTCACACGCTGCTTGACACCCCTGGTGCCAGACGAGCTGAGGAAGAGGAGAAAAGGCGGCGAAGCAGACAGTCTGGATGAGTTCCTCAAAGAGCTGGAGAACCCAGAGGTGCCTAGAGAGGAGGTCATGAGTCAGCACAGAGATGTTATTGGTAAGTCACGCAGGAAGAGAATAGAGGTCGTACCCCACTGCAGACATGTCATGAGTTGTGATCGGGAAAGAAACTGATAGCAGAAAATCTAACGGAGACTCCATCCCTTATTAAATAGGGCTATGTGCTATTATTTCTTTTTACATTTTATTATTTCTTCCTTATCCACCCCACAGACCAAACTATCATGGAGGAGCCCAGTATGCTGGCTGCCTCTGCAATGGAGGGCAGCAGGACGACCCTGGATGAAACAGTCATGCCTCCTCCATCCACCCCCCGAGGCGTCAAACGCAAGACCTTCGACAAAGAGGGCACCCTTCCCGTGAGTACTTAACACCTACATTTCATTTTTCTCTGTCAAAACACTGGAATTAAGGTTTCATACATTTTCCTCAGCAAATTTTTGTTGAGGTGGCAAAATGTAGAAAAGGCATGTTTAAATGCCGACTGGTAGTTGCTTTCTGTGTTTAAGCAGTAGCGCCATCTTTCATGAAAAACTGGTTACCATTTGTTAAACCACGTGCTGGTCTAGAGCAGATTTGATGATTTTAATTTCAATTTAGTCACATTGTTCTTATCTGTTATCTAATGAAAATATTACACCTTTTTTTTTTTGTTAAATGCTGAAGCTGTAAACTTTGGAAATGGCGAACAATTAAATGGCGGAAATGGAAAACCTCGTTGAACATGTGTCCTAACTTGATTGCCCCTGTCTTCACCCGTTTCAGATGGCTCCCTTGGAGCAGCAGCAGCAGCAGCAGGTGGCTGACCACTCAGTCTTGTCTCAGAGGTTAGACATGCATCAGGTGGATCTTCCCCCAGAGGAGAGCAGCCTCAGCCTCACCCAGCTTGTCCCCGAGCTTGACCTGCTTGGTGAAAAAGGCAAAGACAACAAGGATGATAGTGATGAAGAGGAGGTGAGGGAAAAAGACTGCTTTCTCTGATACACAATAGTTTGTAGTAGTCATTTGATAGCAATGCATTTTGTTTAAAAACTGCCTAAAGTGCAATCAAGAAAAAATCCCTAACGCGTACGTGAAAGAGAGAACAAAAATCTATTGCAAACTTAAGCAGATAACAGATAATTCCTCTCTGTAGAGACGAGCCTTCATTTGATTGTACATGCGTTGCGGTTTGAGTCTGGGCCACATGATGCTGATGACTGTGTTGTCTCTGTCTCTCAGAAGGACGACGATCAGGTTGGGGACCAGGATCAGGAGGAGAAGAGATGGAACAAGAGAACCCAGCAGATGCTGCACGGCCTCCAGGTACAAAAAAGCTATTACTTTTCAAATTATGTCGAGAGCCAATTTTAGGTAGACTTCAATAAAGTTTTTATAGGACTTGTCTAATAAAATCAGATGCGCGTGGAGATTTAATTTTTATTTAAACATTACTATTGTTTATCTACCACGTATATGGGGTGGAAGTAACAAATCAACTGACAGAAATGGAGATGAAATTGAAAAACGAAGCGTTAAAAATGCATGCAAATTGGAAAAGGAAAAAAAAACAAGTGAATTGATTTATTTAAAGCCTATTTGATTAAACTAGTCGTGATGTGAGTACAGAGCCAAGTTTCATCAATGCTCCTTTCTTACGCTCATCATTCACAACACAAAATGGCCATTTATCAAAAATAATAGTGTCCTCAAGGGTGGAAAGAACAAAGTAATTAAAAGAAATTAAAATGTTTGACATTCATGTGGACATAACAAAAACCAGTTGCTGTAACCGATAACTTGGGTTGGGTGTTGTAAATGATGAATGGTAGACGGTAACACAGCCCAGTTCATAATCAGAGCTACACTGTTTGAAATAAAATGCCAAGTTACTCAAATTTTTAATTCGCATGCAAAATGTACTGCTCCGTTTTTCAATAAGCATGCCATTTCATCACCACCATTTCTATCTGTTCATTTCTGCTTCCTCCACCCATAACCATGTGCAAAATAGTTTTTTAATGTACAAGTTTAAATTTGAAAAGCACCGTCTTTGGCAACCCAGCATCCTGACCTAGTATTGTTTTCCTCTCCTTTTACGTGTTAACTTGTTCACTTTACATTACACGTAAACTGACACTCTGTGTTTCTGACCCCAAAGCGCGTCATGGCTAAGACCGGTGCCGACTCAGTTAGCCTGCTTGAATTGTGCCGGAACAACAACAAGAAGCAGGCAGCTGCCAAGTTTTACAGTTTCCTCGTCCTCAAGAAGCAGCAAGCCATCGAGGTGACCCAGACTGAGCCCTACAGCGACATCATCGCCACCGCTGGACCAAGATTCCACCTTATTTAGACATTGGAAGAACAGACAAACACTCTGCTTGCAACAGACATACTTTTTAACTTACTCAACTTTTTTTGCCTTTTTATTTTTTGTGTTTTACTGTTCCATTTTCTCTGGGGAAGGGGAGGGAGTAGTGGGGAACCGGTTTTAAAAAAACAAAACATTTTTTTACTGTACTACAGATGGAATCATGCAGTATTCAATTGGTTGAAATGGAGTGAGGAAGAATGTCTCTAACAAGTATATTTATAAATCAACCTTTTTTTTTCAGTCACCAATTTGTAAGCTTTTCTTTATTTTGTTTTGTAAGTTAAATTTCCGTTGTCCGCTTATTCCATAACTTTTGTACCATTGCCCCTCACAACATTTAATTATTGCAGATTTTAGATAAAGAGCCCTGTATTTTCACATGGAATCCTGTATTGACTCTGTACATTTTCCGGAAAGGTACTGTTTTATTGCTCAGAAGTGTAATCTCTCCCATATTCTCCTTGTTGCACTTGTTCTTTCATGATAAACAAAACGATTAGTCTGTCAAATTATTGGTGAATCTTATCCTGGCATTAAATATCATGTTTCAGATGTATAATTCAGGCCGTTTATCAATTAAGTTTTATGTAATATTTTTTGTACCTTTTTACGTTTGCTTATTCAGCCTTTTGCATTATGTAACTAGGTAATGTTCTTGTTAAAGTTAAGTTCAGTATCCCACCTTTTTAGTCTTCGGGTAACCTCTAGTTGTGATACATCTGTAAAGATTTGAAATAAAGTGTTTTAAGTACTTGGTAACGGGATTTTTAGTTCTCTTTATGGTTTATACAACTTTTAAATTCACCTTTTTACTCGATGGCAGACCTATAATTTAAAGCAATCATTTTTCATTGCATGTCTTATGGAAGAGCATTAGCGGCAATTGAAAAATTCTCTGGGTTCTGAGTTTAAAGTCACAATTCTGACATTTTTTATAATAATAATTTTAAAAAAAAGGCAGAATTCTGACTTTGATCTCAGAACATGATACATTTTTCACATGCCGCCCTAATCCTCTTCCGTACATGGCTTATTGTAATTGTAGTGAACACTGGTAATAATAGCGGTTGAGGTGGTATTTGTGGTTCTGATTGCATCCTTCATCTCCATCGTCCATTGCCAGTGTTTATAGAAAACACTTGGTGCTGTTCCAGTAGTAGTAGTTGAGCTTTACCATTAATTCAGTAGGAGCCTAGTGAGGGAATGGTCTTTATTTTGTATCTTTAATCAAGCAATATTACACAAGGTTTTATGTTGCTGTTATCTCCTTTGGTTAGGGATTTATTTTCACTAATACAAATGTCTCAAAAACAATTAGGATGTTGACACGGAAATGGAGTAATATTTTAGTGATGAGCTTGGTGTGCTCAAACGGCTCTGGGCATGCTATGCAGATTTCAGCATGTTCTTAAGTCTAGTCTACTTGTATTATATGAGATGTATTATATCTCGTATTTCTAGCTATGCCAGTTGATTAATTAATCAATATAAACTCCCTACCCACCAAACACTGAGTTTTTGCAACTGAAGAGGGAACTTAACACGTAGCCCTTGTTTTCATACGGACGGGAAAACGGACGCATCTTTACCGGAAACGTCCGTCAACGAACGCTTTCCTCCCTTTTTCCGCGTGCTTCGTTTTTCAGATGGCTTCACGTAAAGAGTCTGGTGCAGCAACAAGCGCTGTGATGGCTTCTACAGGCGGCACTTTGGACTCTCCTGTCAAACAGATCCAAATCGAGGGACTGGTAAGTGTAACTATGGTGTATGTAGCTAGCTACGTGTTGAATTCCGGTGGCGACCGGCAGAGAAACTGGTTCCTAAGTGTTGCCGGAGGTGGATGCTAGCAGCTAAAGCGTAAGCATCATCATGGCGGACACAATGTGAAGCGGTGTTTTATAACGTTACTGTTTAGTCCCATAGCTAATGCCTGTAGTAGCTACATATAGCTTTATTTAAACAAATACACTACTAACAAACTCATCTTATTTGCTGTTTCCAACCCCCCAAACGGCTAATAGGCTAGCGGTGGTCAAATGTTAGCTAAATTAGCTAGCATTTAGCTGGCTTTTGGGACGCTTAGAGGTCCCATGGAATGACTATTTCTCTTTGAGTTTATTTTAAAAACATTAATATGAGTTCCCCCAGCCTGCCTATGGTCCCTTAGGTGCTAGCAATGGTGATAGGTTTAATCCGAGCCCTGGGTATCCTGCTCTGCATTTGAGAAAAATGAAAGCTCAGATGGGCCAATCTGGACTCTTGTCCAGTGTGAGGTCATAAGGGGCTAGGTTACCTCCCCTTTCTCTGCTTTGCCCACCCATGAGAGAGAGAGAATCATGGCTTTCAAATATCAAAGTGGCAGTTTGTCAAGGCCACACCCCCAGACCATAAGGTGAACTAGGAAAAAGTGGCTAGAAAATGGTTTTCGTTCCCAAACCCGGGCTCTACTTTTTAAATGAATTCTGGCATAGACAAAACCATTGTGACTTTATGTTAGAAGTTCTCCGCTAAATACCCTGCAGTTTTTTATCACAATCCATAAAATGTTCAGTACATAATTGTGAAATCGAAAAAAAAATTGAAATTCTTATGCTAATTGTTTGGTTTGTAACTTTCTTTATATTCATTTTATCAACAGAAAGTATCTCTCAAAGTGACATGTATACATGTACCTAAACATATGAGACCAGTTTTGGTGCATTATATACTCAAGTGTGAATGTAAACATGAAATTTGGCACTTTTGTAAAAAAAAAAAAAAAAATGCTTTAACTTCACGGATTGGCACCAAACAAAATTAAACATTATAAATTTAGCAAAACAGTGCTGTTTTATCCGTCAGCGTTTTCAGTAGGTAATCACAGAAAGATAAAAATATAAGCACGCTGTGGCCCAAGTTGGCTGAAATGACTCAATGTGTTACACTGTCCCCGTAATTTTGAATGCTGCATGAATAATTGCCCATTCTACAATAGAGTCTTTACAGCTCAAAATCAACTTAAATTATAAAACAGCACATATTTACTTATTGGTATCTTCCCTATCACTAGCAGAGCCATCATCCCATGAAGGTCTTTCCCCCGTTTCCTGTAAAACATTACATACATAAGTCAGTGCAAGACAGCCTTGCAGACAGACATACAGGAACATCTTCCGGTCTCACATTTGTTATGCCTGCAGCTGCGGCGAACTGCCTGCAGCACAGTTTCAGGGGCGGGATTTCTAGTCATCCAGGTCCCTGTTAACTCATCAATTCACCTAATCTAAGGACTATACGCTGAATAATGTCATCAAAAACTAACACTATATGGTCCAGTTCTAGCTGATCAGCAATTTGGACACTTTGCTTTAGAATTGTTGTACTGTTGACATCTCTGTCGGTGAAGCCTCAATGACTGGAAGATAATACAGGGCTGACTTTTGCAGTGAGCCATCACCTTGAAGCATGTATGGAAATCTGTCCAGCTCGGTATTTTGCATCTTTCAGCATCTATGAACTTTACAAAAACATATGCCAGTTCAGTTTGTATGTGTCCACCTGTAATGGAACACTTTCATGATGAAACAAGTGCTGTGGTCCCTGTCTTTTGGACTGATGGTACTGTTCTACAGGGACGCTAGGGGGTGCTTTGAATGAGGGAACTCCCTTCTGTAGTGGTCTGCTGTTTGTTGTTGACACAGGTTCATTGGGTTTTTACAAACTATGCACAAGGCAGGAAGCACAGGACCAGCAAAAGCTACTGGCAGGCCTGTCCTGGACCTAAGTTTCTTTGTTGGACATTCAACTGTAGCGGCACAGACTGGGCTTGATCTTGTGCTTCAGGACACTGTGCTGCCCGTGTCTCGGCCATAACCAAGCGCTTTTTGTCAATGAAATGCCTGTAGCAAGTGGAATGAACCCCAGCGTCTTCAGGAACATGATCAAACTCAATTTCTATACAATGTTTGTCTGTTTCTGCTTTTCTCTGATTCTCGCCGTGCAAGCCAAGCCACCATTTGACACAGTTGCTGAATGTATCCCACTGTAGGCGTGTAAAATGCTTTGTTTCTTCTTTCTTTATGGATGTGAGATGCATGTCGCATCGTTTAAAATGTTTTTACCAACTTTTTTAGGAAGTCTGGCCTTAATTTTCTCTTCTTCACTACTCGAAATTGACATGAAGTCATTGTTATTGCCTGGGCCCAGATGACTTCATAAGGGCCAAGATTCCAGATCGGCCCATCTGGATTAACTCCCAGGGGGAGAGGGAGAGGGAGAGGGAGAGGGAGAGGGAGAGGGAGAGGGAGAGGCTTTCAAACGAGCAAAGTGGCAGTTGGTGAAGGCCCAAGGCCACCATGTCATGTGACCTCTTAAAAGGTGTTTCATTTTTAAACCAGGACCTCCCTGCTTCCTGATAAAGATCCTTTGGCCTTTTGAAATTAAACCAACCCCACATCATCGCATACCCTTCACCATGCCTAGACATTGGGATGGTGATCCATGAAATAACTGGCCTTTAAAAATTAAAATCTGCTTGCCTCTATGGGAATTTAACATACGGGTGTGTATATTTATGCCCCCTGTATATTAAGGATAAACATTAATTTCTTTACAATACATTATTCATTTACAATGAAAATTGGTGTCCTTAAAAGGTTAGATTTTCCATTTTTTTTTAAATTAAGGCATTAAGATCAATTTCCAAAAGATGTTTTTTTATTCTTCTTTTTGATAACTTTGGCATGGGTGTGTAGACTTTCTGAAGCCACTGTATCTAACTTTGAGTTAAGCCTTTCGACTTATTCTTGTTTTGAATATTCATAAGTGTTAGGTTTTTGGTTCATATTGATTTGGATTAACATTATAAGGCTCGGAATACAATAATGCAAATAAGACTAAATAGCAACGCTCCATTGTGCCCTTCAGCACAAAGCGGCTGTTCTCTGGTCTATTGTTACGGCTATAGAGCCGTGTGTGTGTGTGTGTGTGTGTGTGTGTGTGTGTGTGTGTGTGTGTGTGTGTGTGTGTGTGTGTGTGTGTGTGTGTGTGTGTGTGTGTGTGTGTGTGTGTGTGTGTGTGTGTGTGTGTGTGTGTGTGTGTGTGTGTGTGTGTGTGTGTGTGTGTGTGTGTGTGTGTGTGTGTGTGTGTGTGTGTGTGTGAGAATCCAGAAACACGTTACAAAACAGATTTTCTCACTAAAATAATATGCTAATAATTTGTTTTAATTGTCAACCCAGAACAGGACATCAACGCATATTAAAGTTCTGATAAGTAAAATGTATGGAAATACAAACTTAACATATGAAAACTTGAAGTCCTTTTGAACAAAAACACATTAACAAAAAAATCATCAGCGTTGACAACCGGGACGTTGTAGAGCGCCCTCGGGTGGACAAACAACGCAACGCCAACGCTCATAACATGATTGACATTCCCTTTTTATTTGTCATTATAAATGATTCTGATGAATTAATATTGTTTTTTATAATCGGCCACTATAAATGCCGATGGATACCAATAGATGGGGAAATGCCTAATATCGGCCGATAATATCGGTTGGGCTCTAGTAGGCTACTTGATGCTTTAGAGGAGATCTACCTTCAGGCAGAGATTCCACTTGGAAAGATTTCTTTGTCGGGTTGTTGATAAATTTTGCCCTCTGTCTATATTGAACCAGGCCTGATTCTTATTCTCCCCCCCCCCCACCAGCTTACACGTTTCCAAACTACAGACAACTGGCACTTCTGCTGATATGGCGCTCCCCTGGTTTAGTACAACTTATTATATAAAACATTGTTGCCAGTAATGATATCTTCCTGCCTATTTTGGCAGATGGGAACATGATGCGTGAGGCATTTGTCAGGGTTTGTTGCTCTTGTGTTAATACCCAATTTTTGACACACCTTGTGTTTAACTTTTCAAATGATTGTTGCTTCTATGTGTACCTAATCTCAGACCAGGACCTCTAACACGTGAAGTGTAATACATCTTGAATTTAACTTCACACAGCTTAAACATTGTAGTAAATGTATTATGTAGTACCTCAGTATAAACAGCAGAGGACAAACTTGCTTCACTGCCATGCACTGATGCTGTCCCCCCTCCTGGCCTTCGCTGCACTGGACCCAAAGCAGCGACGCAGGAGCAGGACGTAAACCTGCCAGCTGCTTCCTTCCTTTTCATCTTGCTCATTAAAGCTGCCCTGGAGTCTCGGGCCCTAATTTAAAATCTAAATATTTCACTTGAATGTGTATTATTTAGACCTCCTAATGAGATTTTCTTAATTTGTTTTCTCAGCCTTATCAACCCAACATTTGTAATCGCAGCAGTTTAATGGAAAACAGTCGCGAGCCGGTTAGTGTGTGTCCTCATTTGGATCCAGCCGGTTGAGGGAAAGGTGTCTATTGCAGGTAGAGTTATGAGACCCGTTTCACCTGAACGCGTTGATATGCAGCAGTTGCCGCTGCGTTGCGTCATGGCCGTCTGTCGGAGGTTTGGCCGGGGGGTTGCCCACAGACGGCATCACCGCTGCCGTGTGGTGCTATCGGAGTGTTTCCTTGCTTCTGAAGGGTTGCCACCAGAATGGAGTGCTGCTCAGCAACGGGTTCCATTAAACACCCACTGAGATCCCACGGCAGCCTGTCTGTTTGGAAAAGGCTTTATTCATTTATTCTGATGTGTGATTTACGTCAGACGCTGGTCATAGACCTGCACCTTGAATACAGGAGGAGTTGGAGCATGTTTAACACGACATTTTGACACCAGCGATAACTTACCACCCAGTGTAGAGGCTCATCTTCCTATCTGTCCAGTACAGTGACACGCTGTTGTTCCATCACTGCTTCGTACATCATCTACAGTTTACTTGGTATTTTTAAGTTGTAATCCCTAACCCGTGTGTTGTCTTCCCATCAAAAGTGAAAGTCAACACTTGACAATTTAATTGATGTTTTAAAAATGTTCTCACGGTTTTCTCTTTTTTTCAATACTTGTCACTTTTTTTGACGTTTAACACTGTGTAACACTAACTTATTAACTTTAGCTTTACAGTTATTTTTGAAATGTATGGTCAAACCTCATTTTTAGGAAATTATATCTAGTGTTTGAGGTAGAAAATAGGAATTATTTAGAATAAAAAAATTAAAGGAATGTATGTTGAGGGATAATCAGACTAGAATGTCAACTTTTACTCAATACTATTTCAAAAGCACTTAGATTTTTTCACTCCAAATACGATAAAATTGAATAAGACTTATTCTTTTTTTTTTTTTTTTTAAACCCCAAACCTCATGAAAGTAGAGATTTGTACTTGCCAAACAGCGTTGTGTGGAATCAGTCATGTTATTTTGGGTAATTAAAAAGAACATTGATAAAGGAAAACAGGTAATTTGACTTGAGGACAACATGAGGGTTTAGATGTCAGTCCTGGTTGTTTTGGGGGAAACCCAAGGATGCTTCATTAGACCCTCCTTGAGCAGCTTTTTTTTTTTTTTTAAAAGAACGTACCACAGAAAAGCAACTGAGTGTTTACTGCCCGGCCAAACTTGTAAGTCAGTCAAATCATTGCTGCCACAATTCCACACAGCAACGGGTGAACCTTGCGTTTTCTTCTTTTTCAATTGCTCCCTCGAAAATGCTAAAAAAAGATCTGCAGATGGAATAAGAACCCTGAACAGGACAGGTTTTTTTTCTTTCTTTTTTTTCTCCCCATTGGGTTTCTCGTGACCTCTTCACAATATCAGCCACTCACATTTTCTCCAGTTGAATGCTTTGAATGCGAAGCAGCAGCAGTATTAAATGTTGGCTTTACATTTGCAGCAGCTTCTACAGCTCTGATGCGCATTGGGAGAGTGAGTAGTAAACTGTGGGTCTCTTATCAATAAGATACAATCAAAAGCGATAACACTGGATTACATGCTGAATTGTTTCCTGTGAATCACTTAAGCAGTTGAAGGCAATCCAGAGTGGGAACGGCGGACTTCCACTAACAATGAAATACTAATATAAAAAGACTTCATTTCAAAATGTTATTTCTGTATGTTTATTGCTGGAAAAAATTCCGACCAAAAATAGTATCCAAACCTAGTTAGATTTCATCACATCCTTAACTGACCACTAACTCTTTGAGTAACTGGCGTCCGAGCCAAAATAAAACACGGCTGATATCGGGTTTGTGTGCCGGCGTCTGTTCTCGGCCAAAGATCATCGTCCCGTCTATGACACTTCCATTGGTACATGCTTCATCAACCTTTAAATATTTGCTGCTACTATGATTTTGTTTACATTTTTTTTACAATGTATACTGAGCACCCCTGGCACAAAAATGTATTTTGCGACGTATTAAGTTCTATCTCATCTCATTATCAAGTTGTTGCCAGAGGTTGTAAACATCATTAAGGCCACTCAAAAGCATTTCTGTCCTCTCAGCCTACAGATTTCTGTAGAATATTTAGCGCCATAGTCATTTTTTGCTGGACCTTCTTCAAAAGATGAACGCTAATGGATTTGAATGTATTGAGATTTTAAAAGGCCATTTCAATAATGTAATTATATTCAGTCATATTTTTTTAATCCCTAACTGCAACAGCTCACAAGAATTAGCATCTGTTCTGTTTGATAAGTGTAGGGTTGCACCTAATACCACTTTTTGAGCTTCAAAGCTTGGGTGCTTTTCAACAGCTAATATTCGACAATTCAGTGCGTTTCACCAGTGAATATTTGAAGTGGCGGTGGCAGCGGTGTGGGGAACATGGCCGACCGCACTTGAAGGCAGCTTTATTTCATGCAGAATCAAGAGACCAGGCTAGGACCTCGTCATCCTGGGCCGTTCAGTGCTCGCGTTTTGTTTTAAAACTTCTTTTGGAGCAGCGCTGATCTGGGTAAACACCCCGCCCACTCTGCCGGCGATGTGATTTCTCCCTGCAGCTCGGTCTGGAAACCTGCACTTTTCATTCACCTGCTTCAGTTCACTATTTTGCGGGAACCAATCATAAACTGCCTTATCTACCTGGCGCGCTATTGGCAGGTTTAACACGACAATAGAAAAGCGACCATACAGCTTCTTGTTTACATTCAACATAGCGGCCACCGGATGCCACTGAAGCGCAGCAAACTGTTGATGCCGCTGTTACCCCCGATCATTGGTCTGATTGGTTGAAGGACTGTCCAATTGCGTACAGAGTCCATTAAACTATGCCCACTGGTCACGCCTCTCGTGCAGAGAGACTACAGAGCAGACTCCCCAGACCAACGCTCAGTCTCAAATCTGTTGAGCTTGGCTTGGTCTGCTGATAGCCAGACTAGAGCAGCGACGGAGGTAGCGATGTTTCCTCTTACTGTAACATTACGAGACTCACGCCGCAATCCGGACTGACAAGTCTGGTAGCTGGTTAAAGTTATATGATCGTCCACAGCAGGGTGACGTTGGGTTGCTTTTCTCCAAAAGGTGACTCGGACTCAACTTTTTGTCGCAGGAATTCAAAACAAACGGAATAAAACTGCGTTTTGGTCTGACAAATGACTACAAACGCAGTGTTTGTGAAAAAGATTCTCAGCCAGCCGGTGCCTTACTGTATTGGCAGCCTTCAGTATTTCAGCCTTGCAGGTTTAACAAAAAAAAATAATATATTATTCAATATATTCAAATCCCAACATTGCATATCGAATACCTACCCAACGAACAATTATTCAGATCCAACTCTAGAAAAGTTATCCAATAATGATGCACAATGCATTCTCTATATTCTCCCATATCAGTAGTGCCCAAACCAGAGCATACTAAATATTTAAAATGGTTGTTTGGGAACCACTGTCGTGTGTGTGTGTGTGTGTGTGTGTGTGTGTGTGTGTGTGTGTGTGGTAACCTTAGTTGAATCAGTTTGGCCCTGCGTTGTGTATCACTGAACGTGTAATGTTAAAAGAAATAAAATGAGGTTTTCTTTCTCAGGAACAGTGTAATACAGCCCCCTTGTAGAGTTGGTCTACCTGCAGTGGAGCTAAAAGAAAACTCATCACAGGATCGTCTCTCTGCGGTACTTTCTCATAACTTGAGCCTCGTTGCGGCAGGAATATGAGCTCTTTTGTGTGAGTGAGAGGGAAGATTTATGATAAGAATTAAAGGCAGCCAACGGGGGATTTGGACCGCAATTGATTTTGCACAATTCAATTTTAAGCTTGTTGATTTATAACACGCTGTCCACTTATCAATCTTGGGCCTCTTCACATGAGGTGAGCTCACTGGGCTAGCTGCTGGTGAGCTAGATCAATAAGTGTGTGCGCGTGTGTGTGGGAGGGTGTGTCAGTGTAAACTTAGAGCTTTCCAGGCTTTGCTTACAATACCTGATGGTATTTACTCGGCACCAGGAAGCCAACACAACAAATCCAGTGAAACCCTGGTCCTTCCTTCCTTTTTTTTTATTGCAGATGCCTCTTAACTCTCCTCTTTAAAGGG
This sequence comes from Etheostoma cragini, assembly GCF_013103735.1. NCBI lineage: Eukaryota > Metazoa > Chordata > Actinopteri > Perciformes > Percidae > Etheostoma > Etheostoma cragini. The sequence continues at coordinate 10,025,618 of NC_048412.1, forward strand.
ATTTCTGTAGATTCGGGAGATTTCTTAAAGCTCTGCTTTGACCTTCCTGGAGTGTTTTTTTTTTTTTATTATTTATTTTTTGCCAGTTGTCCAACCCTAACCCCCTCCTGTTCCAGACGGATACTAACTATCTAAGGGTGGGATGAACCAAGAGTTAGACCGCTGAAAGCACTGTGTATCTGAGCTATCTGCACTCACTGATGGAGGAATGCGCAAAAGCTACTTGCTGGCAGAAAAAGGAGCCAAAACTCAAAGAGGCGGTGGGGGGGGGGGG
>NC_048412.1:10025901-10032905 GCF_013103735.1 Etheostoma cragini
GGGTTGTAAAAGCCGTCAGCACTGGTGAGCCATCTTCACCCTATCCCTCCCTCTCTGTCATTGGTTCAACTGGCTGCTCTCCTCGCACTCACCTGGCTCCTTCCTGCTCTCTTTTATCATCATTTCCTTTTATTCTTCTGGTTTCTCTCGCTCCAATTTTCACAGTTCCTCCATTTCTCTCTCCGCCCTGCTCCACCAATTTCCCCAAGTTCTCACTCTTACATTTTTTTCCCTCTCTTTCCACCCCCCTCAACCTCCCCGACCTATTGTTCAGACCTTCCTCCCCTCTCAGTCAGAAAAGACAGGCAGGCAGGGAATGAGATTTGTTTTTCTTTCCACTCCAGCCCATATCTCCTCGTCTCCCACCCCTAGCTCTTTTACTTGTTGCGTGACAGGTCCGGCACTCTATTGAAATAAATCATCTCCATGCGTGTGTATGCATGTGTGTGCGTGAGCCATTGAGACAAGTAAGGGCTCCCTTATGGTGATGATGTGTGTTTTGTTGTGAGCATGGCCCCAGGACTACCACCCTGCTTCTGCGAGCTTGTGTGTGTGTTTATGTGTATTATTAAAGCCTCTGGCTGTGACCTGCCCACACTGTTATCAGCGTGATTTATGCTCTCCCCCTCCAAACACTGCTTTCAGCTTTGTGTCCTTTTCCTGTTCATTAAGACACTTTGGCTTTTTCTCTACTCATGCCATGTCCATTTACTGTTTTTTGCCGGTCAAATTGTGTGTGTGTGTGGGTGTGGTTGGGTGGGTGGGTGTGAGAGAGCCCTACTGTCCTTGGTGTCGGGGATGCAGCATTAGAGCTTTAACCAGCTCCTCAATCATTTGGAGGCTTGTCCTATTGGCCCATTTTTATCTGGCATTAAATATTAAACGCATACGATGATGCATGGACACCCTGTCCACATGAGGCACGGCAATGTGAGGTATCAGACCACAAGTCCAAATATACCCTCCCGCTGTAGCATTTTTCTTAAAATTTCACTAAACTCAGGTTTTTATTCTTTGTGTGTGCCGCCTCTGCTCTCTCGAGTGTAGATTGCTCCGCTGTACTTAACACTAGCTGGCCTATTGTATGCACTCTAGATCGTGATGAACTGGTGTTAGAGCCTGCAGGTGGTGCTTGCCACTCAACTTACCACTAAACCCCCGTCTGAGTAACCTGTCCCAGAATATCCTCTTTTGTGGCAATTTTGTGGTTTTATATAAGAGCTCAGTGGCCAGTGAAGTGTGGAGAATGGCTGCTGAAGATTTATTGTGTCAAAGTAAGGGGGTGTTGTTGATGTGGGAGGTTTTCTGAAAAACTAACCGTTGGAAGTATAATTAAATCTAGGGCTGAAACGATTCCTTGAACAATTTGATTACAAAAAAATCCTCAAAGCAAAATTCTTTGCCTCAAATCTTCACTAAATCAATATATCTTAACGGTGTACGCCTCACTGTGTTTCCGCACGGAGGATTATTACTAGCACACAACAGGCTGATGCTTCTGTGGACAGAAGGCTGACGGCGCAGATTACAAATGAAGGGAAATAGTAAGGGGTCTAAGAGAAGAGACAGGCGAGAGAAAACGACAAAGTTTGGGATCATTCTAAGCTGCAAACATGCTGCTACATCATCTCAGTAGAAAACATCCAGTGCACTCCTCCATGACCCGAGTTAAAATTAACGTCCGCCGCTCTCGTCACTACAGCAGTGAACTCTGCAAATAGTGGCGTTTTACAAACAATGTAAAATGAAAGCTGTCGGTTTGTAGTCTACTTATTAGTTTGCTACTAATCTTTGGAAACTTAGCTGCTGCCAGAGACAAACCAGCCCCTCCCCCCCAGCACGGCTACTTAATATGCTCGTGAATGACGGCATCACCGGACCACGCCAGTGATGTCTGCATTCTTTATTCTTTCTCCTCACGCAGTACTAGGCTTCTGAAAATGTGGCCCCCTGAACAGTATAGTTGAATGGACCTGCAGTAAGCTTTGAGCCGCCACCTTCACCGTTGGCTTAGTGAACCGCTCTGTTGTGTAGTCAGTGCAAAGAGCCAAAGGCCAGAAGGGGAAGGGGGTGAAAAAGATTAACATTTGGGCCACCAAAAATGTATTTTTGGTTTTTAAGTGTATTGGAATTTGGAATTTTTTGCTTTTGCTAAAGGAAACCTGTCTTTTGTATGTATAGAAAAGACAGGTTTCCTATTTCTATTTTTAGTAAACCGCAATAATATATTTACTATTCCTGTTTACTAGTTATTTTATATATAAGGTATTTCTTATCTTATCAATCGATGGAATAATTGGTAGAATACTTGGTTACTAAAAGAATCGAAAGCTGCAGCCCTAATTTAAAGTTGCGAATTCATTGTCAATTTCAACATGTAGCTCTGTTTTCTTTAAATGTGTATTGCTGTCAGTAGCGAGACAAATGACAACTATTTTATAAAAACACGTTTAAAACTTGCCCTGTTTAAGCCTGTTGGGTGCAAAAATCTAGCAGGAGGATAACTATGTGTAGACAGCACGAGTTGTTTTAATTTGTCTCGCTACTGACAGCACTACAAATTTAAAAAAACAATTAGCAACATGTTGAAATTTACTGGAATTCTCCTTTAATCCTCCTCACTCTCAGGACATGTAGATTACCATAATGTTGCAGCTATTGTGCGTAAGATTTTTTAAATATATATATATATATATATATATATATATATATATATATATATATATATATATATATATATAATTAATTAATTAATTCAGAATTTTTGGATGGCGTCTCACAGCTTCAGGCCTCAGTGGGCGGTTCCCTTGGCAGCAGTTGACTGACATCTCAGGGCCATTGTTGCTAGGAGACTGTCAATCCTGGTGCGCTACTAACAGGAGCATGTCATAGCCCAGTAGCCCGTGAGAGTTGAAACAAAATGGCCACAGTAATGCAGTGGTTTAAGACAAATGTCCGATACTACTTTCAACATTTAGGAGGGCCTGTTAACGTTGTACTGCTAGCCAGGCGAAGTAGCGCCTAAAAACAATTGTTACTATCGATAAATCGGCCAGGCCAGTATATCTTTTTGCAGATGTATCGAATCCGTGAATGTGGGCCAATAAATAAACAAACAAATTACAGTACGGAAATGGCCAATTAGATTTGAGGTAACCAAGAAACCGTCACCATTACATATTTTGTCCACCACACAAAATTCTGGGATCCATAACAAGACAAGACAACAAACAAGTTGTTTGTCCCAATGTTAAAAACGTTACTATCAGCTGATTCATCGGTATTGTTATTGGTTTTTCAAGCTCCCAAATACCAATATTGGGATCGGTCCAAAAAATGCTTCCCCTTGTAAAGTAGCTTGCTAATGTTAGCACTGGTTCCCAGTACATGGTTAAAAGACTTACATTTTTTTGTTTTGTTTGTAACAATTTCCGCCCAATTCGGCAACAAACATAAAGGACATACTGATTTAAAAAGGAAGTCTTATTTCTGTCCAGATGATGTCCCTGGCTGACAGCTGCAGTGCTATTGGGCTCTACGCAGGAAATGTTGCAGAGTTGTGACTGAAGCAAAGCTTCACCATGTGGCGTAGGAGTTACTTATTACTGAGTGGAGCTGGTTGGGGGGGGGGCTGCACCATGTAAGCATTAGCAGCTGTGCGGGCTTTACAGATGTCTTGGTAAAAATCGAATTTGCACATTCACTACATCATTTCTCTGGGAGTCAAGAGTTCGCAACCAGATACTGAGAAACTCTTTACACGTTTGTGAGACCGCAGGAAGTATTTCACAGTCAGACGGCATCTTCTCTACCGCATAGCATGTAAGAAAGAGGAAGCCTCCCACTGCACAAAATAAAATAGTAATCACTTGTACGCCCACCTAACTATTCATGTTTTCATTATTTTGATTCTCCAATATGTTGTGGTAATATTTTCCATGGCCTGAAGTCACCGTTAAGTTGTGTAATGAGTTGAGGAAAGTAAACTCTTGATGAAAATATATTTGTGATTAAAAAAAAAAAAATTGTCCTTATTGAATTCAGCCACATATCCCCGCATTCGTGTTTCCAATCAAGTTCTAAATGAACACTATTATCTTTTATAATGTTTTTATACATTAGAATATAAAGTTTTATGGCACATCTGTTTTTGTAATGAAATAGTTTAATGGATATGTACTTTGCTAAAACACTGTGTAAAGGAACAGTGAATGGAAATCTGCAGCTGGAGGGATGAAAAAGCCCATCTCGACCGAACTAACCCCAACACAAACTGGTGAGCACAAATCAACGTGACAAGCAATTATATTGAATAACATAAATCAAAGGACGATAAAATACAATAACAAGCGATGATGTAACAGCCACAGAATGCGAAAAAACAATATGCACGATAAATAAATTACCCCCGGTTCAGAAAATGAAATCGTTTCTCAGAAAGTGTCATTTAAAAGCTCATAAAGCCTCCTTTCCCGCCCTCTCTAGCTCTATCCCAGTGTGGCCAGGCTACAACATCAGCACCAGTGACTAGGGCCAAATGCTGGTAAAATATGCAAGTGGCTGTTAGATTTACCTCACTCAACAGCCCAAAAAAACCAACGGTCTATCCATCGAGCGGCTGGTGAAATGTGAACATTTATTAGCCGCTGGGCCGATGAACAAAAAAAGGAAATATTGCACGCAGGGTGCGGCACTTTGATACTTCAGTGATGGGGCTCTTTTTCTCTTTTCACAGGTTGTGCTAAAGATTATCAAGCACTACCAGGAAGAGGGCCAGGGCAGTGAGGTGGTCCAGGGCGTCCTGCTGGGCCTGGTAGTGGAGGACCGGCTGGAGATCACCAACTGCTTCCCCTTCCCCCAGCACACCGAGGATGATGCCGACTTTGATGAAGGTAAACATGAGCAGTGGTCTCTTTCTGTTTATTCTATCCATCCTCTCTTGCGGCTGGAACTATGCTGCCAGACTCCTAAATGGGAGCCGGTTCTAAATAAGTAAAACTGGAGTATTATTAAGGTCCAGAGTTACCGGTTCTGCTGTCGGTACTTGTGAAATTAGGGTGGGGGATTTCCATAGCCTGTCTCTCTCTCTCTCTCTGCCTTTCTTTTTGCAAGAGGCGCGGCTGTACTCTAAAAACACATCGCAGACTCACAGATTTTCTTGTCTCTACTTTACAGAACCGTCCCGTTTTAAGCTAGTATCTACCTTCCACTCCAAGCGCTCCTGCAGTTAAGCTCCATGCCTTCTCTTTTGTGACACTGTCCTTATAAAAATGATTTGTGGTGTCTATTACGTCTTTCCACCTCCCGAGATGAATCTCTCGTTGTCCGTGGTGTTGTGGAGGAGATCTAAAGTGACAGGATGCTCTTGCTGCTTCACGTCCTGCCCGGGTGTCCGAATGCCCCGGGGCTTGCGTGAAAATAGAGCTGGCGCGTGTCTGCGCCCAGTGGGAAATAGGGGTGAAGGCTCGGCCTAGTTGGCCACTTATCTGAAAATTCGGCAAATCCTTGTGAATTTAGGTGCTGGCTGAGACAAACCGGCCCCCCCCCCCTCTCTACCAGCGATACCTGCAGCCCGTGTTCACCTGCAGTGAGTCACATCAGCAGAGGGAGGTGGACTGATTGTCTGTGTCATTCATTCTTTCTAAACTTCACTCAGCATTTTGAATTCAGGAATATTACAACTTTTATTGACATTTTAGATTTGTTTCTAGTGAGAACTTATTCAGTTGTAAAATGGCTTTGCTGTTGTAAACTTAACTGCGTTGGAAAACCACATTTTATTTATTATTTAAAATATAAATAAATAATAATCATGTTCTAGACATAAAATAGCAATTAGACTCTTTAATAATGAAAAGAACTATTACTAGTATTGATAAACAACTTAGCCAATTGGGATCATTGAACCGATTGGGAGTAGTATCTATAAAATCCTAGCCATACCCCTCCCTAATAAAGACACAAGGGACTATCAGGACAGGAGCCAGGGTACTATCAAATCAACAACTTGCCACGTCTGTGTGTGCGTAAGATGTCCCCAGGCACGACATTAAGGACAGTGCCAACTTTTAGTTAAGCTAACTAGGTGCTGGGTGTCCTACACTGTCAGCAGCAGGGTTGACGCAGGGGCAGTGGTGCAGGGATGGAATGGCTCCATTGTTGGGGGTTACAGGTGGGTGGTGCAAATGTGGACAGGATTTTGAGTTGGTCTTTATCCGCACACCTACTTTTTCCCCTCCCGCCCGCTTTCATATCAAAGGATGCCATGTCCTCCGACCTCAGCCCTTCCCCTACCAAGGATTGCAATTACCTGCTCCTTGTTAGCAGAACAAAATCCGCCACAAAAAGCCAGACTGAAGGATGGGAAGGTGAGCAGATGCGGGAAACGCAGGGAAGGGAAAGAAATCCTGCTTCATCAGGCCTCCACTGCTAACGAGCGACTGGCTGCAGGTCGTTAGTGTCAGCAACAGCTCACTCTGCGAGTGTGTATGTCTGTGCGTGTGAGTGTCACGGCTTGTTGTGTTGTCAACTTTTGATTCGCCGGATTTTCCATCTGTCACTCCCTTTAACCTAACAAGGGCTTCGGTGAGCAGCTGGCAACATTTACAGATCTACAACAGAATTCCTCTCAGCCGGGCTTCTCATTCAGTTGGTAAAAAAGCGACAGACTTCAAGTTAATCTGTCACTATGACACAAACGTGTTGGGAGTTATTCATGTTGTGTGTACTGTTTGTTGTTGAAAAGGTTTTGAATTAAAGAACGGTGCAGCACAAAGTAGACAACTCTGTAGACTACAGAATGCTCCTGTCTTAGCTTACGAAGTGTTTTATATAAAGGAGTTTAAGCTACACTCATCCCATCTACGAAACAACGGCTATTATATGGAAATAGAATTACTTGGAGAAGTAAAATTATCATGCAGAGACACAGCAAATGAATTTTATGTCTGTACACTTGGTCTTTTTGTACTGCAGCCTGAATTGTCAACCAACGCACACAACAC
>NC_048412.1:10032915-10033154 GCF_013103735.1 Etheostoma cragini
CCAATCTTGTCTGACCTGTTGCAACTAATTGCCTGTGTTCTGTGCTTATGTCGGGGCAGAAGATAGAACAACAGTGTTTAAGACTTTAAGTATGAATTTGGACTCTAAAACAATCATGTGAACTTACTCTTAGAGCATTAATATTTAATATCATACAAAAGATCCAGAGCTGAACTGTGAAGAAGGATGGGAGGCAATGAGTGTTGTAAGAGAGCCACCATTGTGATGCCACGCCCCCC
>NC_048412.1:10033283-10078964 GCF_013103735.1 Etheostoma cragini
CCCCCCCCCCCCCCCCCCCCCCCCCTCCCTGTCAGACACACCAATCCTAGTTGAGGATGCTGGACAAGAAATTGACAACTGCGTCGGTCTTAAACTAGCAAAGACATTTGCGTTGGGCTTTGCGCTGTTCTGCACAGGATGCAAGATAGGGCCTAATTAAGTGGAAAAAACGGATTGCGTGCATTATTTCAAAGAGTAGAGGCAAACTGTTTTCAGTAGAAAACTTGTGTTCCATGGCGCGCGGCTGACTCGTGCCGCTCGCAGCTTTCATTCATCTCGCCCATACTGCCTATACAAAATGTAAACTTTGCGCAATGCTCGCCATGGGTAGTGGTGTAGGTGGAGCCGCTGAGGAGAGCCCGGATATATTTTTTTCTTTGCATTTTGAAATCTGTTCTAATTTGGAACGGGGTTTCGGTTCCCAACCCTATTAGGCCGATTTTCTCGCAAGTAAAACGGCTTTCAACAATTGCCCTAGAATAGGAAGAGTCAAAATAGGGACCAGTGGGCAATGGAAGTAGTTGCTCACACTTGCAATGTCACTAGTGCTGGGTCCAGAGCTCCTGTAAGTAATGTTTCAATCATCACTTCATTATTCTGCACCATGCTACCTTTTCTTCTGACAGGGAATGGCCTGAAGTAGGTATGTGATTGGGAATTGAAGGAAATGGGAGAAGGGGGGCGCACATGCATGCACACACACTCGCGCACATTCACACTGTTACACCACACGCTCTTGTACACCCCAGAGGCACAGGGGGATATTGGAGAAAATGTTTTTGACAGTTGTACCAGGTTTTGATAAATGTCTCACAGAATGTGGCCTGAATCTGTGTTTTTGTATCACTGTAGCCCTATCTCTAGCGATTGTGTGACGTTTCTGATACATATCAGTTAATTGCTACACCCCAAGATAAAGCTTGAGATTTGGTTGCAGAAAGACTCTGCAGAGCAACACGCGCTGTCTTTACCTCCAATCAGTACTGCGTAGCCTACGTGTGTTTCTCTTCTTGAAGTTGGAATCATGTCGGATGGAGGATATGAAAGCCCTCACGACATTTAAGCCCATAGTAACACTTGCTCTCTCTCCTTAGATGATTGACAAATCTGTGATGAGAGTCATCGCTTTGATCTCCCAACATGCACTCACGCTCCGACAGGAGAACGGGACAGAATGTAGCAGCTGAGCAACACACTTTTTTTATTTTCGGTTTCAGACTTGTTGAAGTTTTGTAGCTACCTAACCCTGATCGTAAGTTAAAACTAACACATAGCTTGCTAAACTGTCACGCCTTGTTACAGCCTTGTTATCTGTGTAAACGTTGACTACGTTTATTCCTATTTCAATAAGTGTTCTGCTACAACGTGGATACATATAGCCTGCGTTACGACGTGACATTTATTTGGAGAGAGAGCGATATTATCACCTTGATAATATTGCTGTTGCTGTGTTTCTTATTACATAGCTGATAGATGTGCAGATTTTTTAATATTACTTGTGCAGCCTGGTGTTGATACTCAGGTTGTGTTTGCTAGCAACGTGCAATCACCAGTAAACAGAGCAGCCTGTGGAGCCACGTGCTTGGCTATTAAAGGTGTATTACACTGCTGCTCCGTTATGGATATGGGTGCTGTAATAGATGTGGCTTATTCTCTGATTGTGTTACTGAGCAATATCTTACATTAATGTTAAGTATCCCAGAAACATGAATGTAAATATTTAATTTTGGAAAATATTTTTCATAGTTAGTCGGATGCTTATCAACGTGCATTGTTATTTGCTTATATTTCAGAACCACATCCAGCTTCACATGTAACATCAAATACAACTTCATAGTTAAATTCATGTTGGAGTTGTAAATAAATCTTCCTGATCTCAAAGTCAGACACCTCTGGTTCAAGTTCTTACCTGACACCCTACAGCGGCCCGGTGTTTCATCAGCCAGTTTGCAATAGTTCTAACAAGCCTATTGCCTATATTTTCGTAAAATAATAAACACTCTTAGACTTTTTGAAACTATTTCAGCTTGTGTAGATCTATCAGTGCTTTCTGAACATAATATACTTTTAAAAATACTATAATACCTAAAACGGTGATTATTTTAGTCACTAACTGTGAGGTTCTATTTTCATACCGTTACATCCCCACGTGTGTGGATATATCAGTCCCTGCTGTGTGTTTACCTGAATCATCTTACACTGATTCATTGCCTGGCCAGAGGAACCGCAAATAAGAGATACTCCTCCAGTTGATCTCTAAAGGAAAGATGGACAGGATTGGCAGTTACGTTATTGTATGTGTTTCTTTTTGTGTGTGTGCGTGCGTGCGTGCGTGTGTGTGTGTGTCTGCTATGCTACCTTTCCATCAACAGGTGCCAGTGTGGAGCTGTACTTGCAGGACAGTCGGTCAGTGGCAGCAGATGCGACCAATATGAGTGAGAAAAAGATAGAGAAAGGGAGTAATCGAGCACGCACAGCAGAATCTGCCTGAGATAAAACCTTGGCTGAACCCCAACCCTCCTATTTCCCATGTCCTTGCATACTTTGTCCTTGTATCATTCACAAAATGTATGGAGGGAGATGAGTAGAAATGCAGTTAGTTATTCTCTAGGCATTTTGTGCACCATAGGCACGCAAGCAGCATGTTAATAATGTGCTCTGGCCCTCGTCTTTTGTTGTGAAATGAGCGATAATACAAATTGGAGGTATCGTGCCACAGAGAGATTATTAGTTACAGCGGCATAGTAGAAATGACTTGACTCCCAATGTCTCCTACCAACCTGTGCAGTCTATCAACACATAGTGTACGTTTATTGAAAATGTCACTGCACTTCAAGTTTTGACAGTGTGTGAGCGTTTTCTGGTTTAATTTTTGCAGGTTTAATTTTTGACTGAAGGGGGACAAGGAAACATAGTACAAAATACGGTAAATTAGGACAACTAGGGGATAAATCACAACACTAGAAACAGTTTCTTTACTTTAACTTAACTGTTTAAACTTCTTCTAATCCAACTGTACGGTAACTGTGCTATGCATTTATTTATTTTAGTCTGATCTGATTTAAAAATACTAAAGAAAACTCACCAAATTGTTAATGTCGGTTGACTAAACAGCTGCTAAAGTGTGGCGCAGTACAATTCACACGATTGGACTGGGTTGCCTGTTTGACACATGAGGAGTGATTATATCAAACTGTTGCTCAGTACCACTTTTTGGTCAGTCCGGTTGATATTCAAACGATGTCACTAGTATTCAGCAGCAGGAGGAGGTATCCTGACGTTGGAACCACATTAGCCTTCTCTTTCTCTCCCTTCACCCTCCACTACTTCCCTCCATCCTCGTCTCCCTCTTTTCCCTCCCTTTTTTTCCGGAACTCACTGCAGGTACGACAGCTGCCTCCACCTTTTGACCGTTTCCCTTCTCCTCTGCAATCACGAACTCTGCCTCCTTCCTGCAGTACATTTCTTCATCCCTTCTTTTATGTTGCACTTACTTTCCTTGAGTCACATTGTCTGCATCATCTACCCCATCTCCCCTCCAACTCCTCCGTCCGTCCATGGCCCGACCGTAGGAGGATTATTAAAGCAACATGCTGTTGGAGAAAGAAAATATGTAGGCACCCAACCAATGTCTTCTTGAGATTATAATTTTCTGTTATTACACATTTTTTTGTGTGTTTCCCCCCCTCTTTATAGGGTTTTTTGTCTTAACTGCACATTCCTTCCTTTTGGTCATGTTGCTACCCCGTGCAAAGCTGGCCGCGCTCTGCCCAACACAGGTGGCCTGGGCTGCCAGGCCCCCTGTCTCGGCTCAAATCACGCTTCGCATTGGCTCAGGAAATGTGAACAGTTGTCACACTGGTGAAACAAACACGTTTTGAAGGAGCTTGTTTTGTGATGGGTCCAGATTTCAGTAATTAGATGTTTTTTGGGTAGGCCCCTTGGACCGCACATAATGGTCTTTCTTGGCCAAGGAGCATTTCATTTGAACATTTGACATGTCGACAACATATAACAAGGCTGTAGCTATCCCATTCCTAACAAGACAGTTAATTAAAAAGGGTACAGAAAGTTACTCTTGATGTATAAACAGCCTGTGGTTATTAACAATGTTGATTTTGCTGATTGGCACCCTCTATTCAGTTGGTTATTTGTTGTTTATGTCTCGCCTGCTAACACTGTTCGAATTACTCGGCAACCCAATTAGCAACACAACTTCAGATTTAACTGAATATGATTGGGCTGGGAAATAGAGAAAATCCGCCGTCTGAGACCAAAGCACTGAATGGAGTGTGTGTGTGTCCGTGTGTGTGTCCGTGTGTCCTTCCATTTAAAGGCCCCCACACCCTCTAGTTCCAGGCCAACCGGTGTTTTTCTTATTTTGTCTGATTGGGCCTTTTCGCAGGACTGTGGGGATGTGTTAAAGTTGTTGAGCTATGACATCTCTCGATTTTTACCATTTGTATCACAACACAGATTATGGGCAGCTCACGACAGTCCTAGCAAAGCGCCACCGAACTTTAACCTGAGCAGACACCTAATCAACCACAATAAGTGAAACACCTAAGACGTGATATTGTCTGTCCATGCAATGGTCCTTGACCTCAATGATTAGTCATCTTTCCTTCCCTTATATCCTGTCTTTCCTTCATCATTTATAAACCTGCTAGCTACCTTGCTCTTTTTGCTGTTAAAGAAACCAAAATGGAAAGTGAATTAGAGCCAGTCTGAACTATACTTGTCCAAGATTTATCTTGTGCCCATGTTCCAGCAGTTTTGTTGAATGGATTGTTCAAAGATGCTCATCAATGTATGTTGGGAATGAGAGCCAACATATTGCCTGTTGTTTGCTTCATGTTTATACAAAGTGGGTTTGCTTTTGATAATTTACTAATGCTGAATAAAAATGCCTGTTTTTTTAGAAGCTGGTTGGAGCACCAACATCAAAAGGCTTGATTAATGCAAGCCTTTTGGCCTATGGGAGAGTTAGTTTGTTTTGTTGTTTTTAACCCCTGAGTGACTAAAGAGAATTTCCCTTTCAATGCTAACCGTGAAGTGATCACAAAAAACTAAACGGTGCAGGTAGAGACTTGAAACTTTCTGTGTATATGAATGTTTTCCTACGGTTTTGCTAAAAATGATTATGATGGTTGTTGGCAACAGAGAGAACATGCTGAAAAAGTGTCCACTGGAGGGAATGTTTGTCACAACAATTAAAAAAAATCTTAATCTTCTTAGACCAAGGAGGCGAAAACACAAACAGAACTAATTAAGGCCAATTACATAAGCCTTTTTTCTCTAGTAGGGTCTTCAAGGTTAGTCCTTGGTTTTCGAACTTTAATTGTAGTCCATGTCAGACATTTTCACAGTGGGTTAATTGAAGTCAGGGGGTTTTAAAATGCGTCTGCCATGATCTCTCTGCTTCTCACAGTAAATACACTATTCAGAATGCATATGTGTGTGTATTTTATAAAAAATTGTCCTGCTCCCATTCTGATAAGGTCTTCCTTTGGGTTAGCCCTTCAAAAGATAACTCTACCTGCCCCAAATGGGAAATTGATTGCCTCCGTTTTTCCTTGCTCTTCCACAGTGAGGCTAATTAGAAATCACTTGGCAGGCCACCTTTAGGGGAAATATACAAACATTGAATAATGTCATGTTTACTGTTATGCATTAGGAATATAGGGGGAACTTTGCCTTCTCCCTAGCCCTTAAAGATGGCCATTCATTGTCTTCTGCTCCTTGCCCCCAGTCTCTTACCTTTTCTATCTCCATCTCTCTATCTCCATCTCTCTATCTGAGCTCTCTCTCTCTCTCTCTCTCACGGTGTGTAGATCTGAGACTGGCTGGGGCTGTGTATGCTATGGAATGCTCACCCGCCGTAATAAATCACGAGTGTGAGTCCCCTGTGTGCCGTCGCCATCGCCATCAGTTCCACTGTTTTATTCATCCGCTCCTTGTCTCATCATGATTCTGCCCCACATTAAATTTTGTGTGTGCAGTGGTGGGGGGTGGGTCAAAAGGCATTACTACAGAGTGCTGAAGGTGGGCTGTAGGGAGTAGGGAGAGGGTTAAAGGTAAGGAGGGAAGGATGAGAGTATTGAAGAAAAGGGCTGAGGATGGCAAGAGAGCGGGGAAAGGAGTTTTAGAGATTGGGAGATGGGAAAGATGGGACGTTGTGAGGGAAAATTAGAGCAGCCAAGCAAATGATTGAGAGTTAGGGGTGAGAAGAGACACAGAAAAAGATGGGACAGCAGAGGTAAACAGCTGGGAGAGAGATTCTGGGGCAAAAAAACACTCTGCAAAAGATGGTGCAATATGTTAAAGAAGAAGAAAAATGGCAATAGTAAATGGGAGAGCAGCAGTGAAAAGAGGGAAAGTCAGAAACCATTTCATGACTTGTCGTGATCAAAATAGATCACCACAAGTTCAATTATTGTTTCTGAATTTGGCATTGCGTTATTTTATTAGATTGTCAACCTTAAACGGCCGTGGATTATTTGTTTCAATTGTGGCATACAAAGTTGCGGCAAGATGCCCTTCCAAATACCGAACCGTGTCTGAGAAAATATAAAATAAAGCAAAGTAAAAAATATTCATTATTTTTGAAATAGACAAACCCCATCAAATTGGCAGAGGCCATGCAGACGCTTACACAGGAGCTGCCCGAGTAAAAGACTGAGGTCAAGCTAGCCGTCTGTGACCTGTCCATGGTCAAACCAGCTGTCACTGCATTGAAACGGCCCAGGATACACGTGACCATGTCCACTTTTCAAAATAAGGTACATGCAAAATACATATATGGAAATTAAATTAACTGGATTTAATTGTTACATGTAGCCTAGTGTTATACTAATGATTCAAAAAGTGTTATGCCCATTCAAGCATTGGAAGTGCTCCAACTGATAGTCTAACACTGCCTATGCAGAAAATTCATGCACGTCTGTCACTGCCCGATGCGAGTCGAGTGCAGATATGAGTCGCGCATGTGTCACTTTGCAACAAGTAGCCTACAAGATGCTAACAAGAGGCTTCCGTAATGTCAATACAGTAAAAATTGCCTTAAATAATGAAGTTTGTTCACTGGTGCTTACAAGTTAGCAATCAAACACAGCAAAGGCGGGCAGTTGAATGGCGTTATGAGTAGAGATGTTCCGATACAATACCACTATCCATATCGCCTCCAATACCGCCTAAAACGCTGGTATCGGTAAGAGAAAGTACTGGGATTTATGCGCCGGTCCGATGCCACAAGCCCTAAAGAAAGATCTACGTTAAAGTAGATTATTTGTTCTTTTTCCGTTATAACCTGCTGTCAAACTGGATGATAAGACAGTTCTGTGGCAATCATTGTTTGTTTCTTTATGTTTCACAAATAGTTTAACCTGAGCCAGACCAACAACCAAGATAGAAATAATATCCACCAGGGATAGTAGTATACAGCTGTTAGTACATAATAAAATATATGACCCACTTGTATCGGATCAGTACTCGGTATCAGCCGATCGCAAGTTCAGGTATCAGAATTGGTATCGGGAAGCAAAATATGGTATCCGACCATCTCTAGTTATGAGCTAACGTTAGCAATCAAACAATCGTAGAAAGCTAAAACGTTTTTGAAATGACTGCTAGCTTAGCTACAAGCTAGCAATCAAACAACAATAGTTGTCACTTGAATGTTGTTTTGAGCTAACGTTAGCAATCAAACAATACAGATAGCTAAAATGTTTATGAAATGATTTCCATCTTCTGTTATTGTTTCTAATGAGAAGTTTATTATTTTATGGATTTCACAAATTTCAGTATGACATGTTATGTCGCAAACTGTTTAAACCTGACCATGCGAGACTCAGATCTGCACTCGACTCGCATCGGGCAGTGACAACGTCTCCCAGAAGCCTGATTGCCTGACATACTCGATCTCCTCCCACTTTGGTACTCTGTTGGGCTGCAGTAATCACTGATGGTCCAATGTTTATTCATGCAAGTCTGACGCTTGAATAAATAGACCTTTTTTACACAGGTGAGGCCACATTGGATATGGATGAGACAAATGATGTGGGTGGTGATGCAATTAATTGCCCCTAGATACTGAAGCATGTATGGGAGAGGTTAACAAGCATTCACTTGTGAATACACGCATTAAGTGTAGTTGCAGCACCTGTTGGAAGACAAAGGATGACGTTTAAGGAAAAGAAAATGATTCAAAATTAAGGTCATTCTTTTAAAATATGCCTGGCATCTGTCTCAATAATGTATCAATGTTTTTGAGTAGTTTGCAAAGGAATATCGGCACACTTGTAAACTCATTTTGCATGTATGTATGAATATGTTGAATGTAATGGCTGCATTTAGGAAATGTAATATTGGCCGATTGAATATGGTAGCTTACAGAGTTTAAAGGGACCGGAGGAGTGTAACATGCACCATACACGACATGCACACTTCCCACCTCTTGCTAGCATGCATGCTGTTAAACGAGTATTGACAAAGAGATCAAGTAGAATTCATTTTTCATTTTTCTCCCATTCAAAGAGATAATGAGGTTGATGTGCACATGTGAGTAAGAAAACAATCAAACACACAATTTCCTCTTTCACATCATCTCCCCGTTCCCAATATAAAAACAAAGCTGTTTGACAAGTGACGCTGTCAAATGTGCATATGGTGAACTTGTCACACAAAGCAACTGCCTCTCTCTCTCTTGTGTGCATCACTGGGTGCTTGTTTTTGGCCTAGTGTGTGTGTTTGTATGTGCATGTAAGGCAGGCAGCTCTCCGCAGGGCTTGCTTAACTAAGATTAATTGCACCTAATCCACTGTTGCCAGGTGGAACATGTACCACGTTGGGTGCACCCACACAAACACACACACAGACACAGTCACAAATAGGCACACACATCCCATTATAGCCTTGCTGCCGAAAATTAGCCTCGTACCTCTCCTGACACCCCGGACCAGACCACAACTCGATAGCACCATTTACTTCTCGACAACTCGCACATTTATCACTGTTCCCTGTTTCCGACGGATGAACGTGTAGACGGACAAAATGCAATGACAGAAGGAAAAGCGATCTGCTTTCTCACATCAGCACCAGCTGACCTTGACAACACATAGAAAGGATGTGGTTGTCCTCTCTTCTCTTTAGAGGAGAAGGAGAGACTGCGCTCAAACCTAATGCCTTTGACAGTAGTATCCCTGATTTAGCATGTCTGTAGGAACACTTTGAGGCACAGCAGAGTTTTACTGAACAAGTGGAAACAAGGGCAGCAATATGTCTACTGGGCAGGGAAGGTAGTAAGGTGATTAGGGCTGCACAATTAATCAAATTTTAATCACGGTCACGATTTTGACTTCAAACGATCAAATTTGCGTGATCGAGCGTTTTTTTTTGTTTTTTTTTAAAGCGTCATTTAATCGCCCATCTACCGCTCCGTAAACCAATGTCTGATCATCTGCCAGTCAGAGTAGTTCCCTGCACCCCGTGCCGCTTAGTTTCTAGATGTAGACAGTCCCAGAGGACAGAGTAACGGGAGGAAAACTCAACAGATAGCAGTCTGTTATAAGTCGGTCTCAAGGTTTACCAGTAAACTCAACATTTTGTTCCTTCAGTTTTTCAGACAACAGCAGTGACCGGTGCTAGTCGGTGCTAGTTAGCGTCTGTTAGCTGTTAGCTCCTCTAGGACGCACCGGTGCTAATTTCCTCGCATCCGCTGCAACGTTGTTATATGGATATGGTTTAATTTTGCGTTACATGACCCATTTCTTCTGTAAAGCAGTGCCTGTTTTGGATCTCTCCTCTACTCTCTGCTCTTACTCTCCGCGCCCGGCCACTCAGCGGCCTGGTCCACACTTCTGACATATGTCTACAGTTTTAATTTTTAGTTAACACCGCTGTATATTCTTAAGTATGAGGGACAAACATGTATTTGTACCAGTGTTTCCGCGGGTAACCCTGCTATTGCGGCCGTCAAGGCGAAGAACACAGAAGAAGTTATTGAATGCAACTAACTTCAGTTGGTAGAGTCACAGCGTGTGAGACGGAGATGCTGGACCTGGACCTGGGCCAGAGATGTGACCCATGGCCAGAATATCATAGTTCCTAAAAATGCAGCGCAGTGACAATACAGACATTTTATACACAGGACGTGTGTATTCCCCATTCGACCCATGCTGGACCCGTTCATAATGATCAGCCGTCTCTCTGTGAGTAGCGTCCATCACACTCCCTCTCGCAGTTATAAATAGCCTATTTGACGATAACATTTGTTTTGGTTAAAATCAACAAATAATCGTGAGAATAATTGTGATCATCCTTTTGGCCATAATCATGCAGCCCTAAAAGTGATATTAATAATTAGCTACCTAAATGAAGAGTTGTGGTTTTTGGACTAGAGGTTGATTTTGTCCGTCAGCGATCTCCCAGAGCGGTACCAGACAAGTTTGAGATTGGACAGAGACCACCATAAAACCACCATGATAGGCATGCCTGATGTGGAGCTTATTGTAGCCTCTTCATTCAAATCATTCAGGTTTGTTATCGCCATGTTCCACTGAAATACATCAGAACACATCACACTATGTTAAATTTTTTTCTGTTACTTTGGTGCATTTTTTAAATCTTAATTTGCATTTGCACAACAGTGAGTGCATTTCTTAAAACAATTGCTCTAAACTGCACTGCATAGTGACTTTCCTGCAAAAGCACATATATGTCTGTAAATCTTTTTGTGTCCAAAGCAAGTATTTATACCAATGACCCAATCAAACTGGCAAGTCCTAACACCATTGTTTATACCAAGATAGTGAAACTGCTTTGTGGTGTTGTCCATATTTAACAGTTTACTCCGTAAGGATAGTGTAATGGATGCACATGAAATGGAGCACTATTCCCTATGTGACAAAGTTACACATTATTCACATCTCTGAGCTGAGAAATGCGCCAAAGCAATTAAGAAGAAGTGTACTGTTGTGAGCTGCAAAAACCGAATACCAAGTTGATTATACAGCTCCAGACAGGTATTTGTTGGATATGTTTGTATTTTTATGTTTTATATTAAGTAAAATATGTTTGGACTGATTGACACAAGTCATGTTCGTTTTCATTGAAGTTTTACACACGCTCCAATTTGGGAGGAAGTAATTGCACATGTATGCGCATTAAACAGCGTGTTTTTGAAAGTATGAATGAATGAATGATGATGAATGTATGAATTTATGCTCATAGCTTAGCTTTAATATATCCAACTGCAATAGCTGCAGACCTCTTACTTATGTGTGTAAACCTGCAATGACACATAGTGTTGAAATGCAACATTGTATTTAGCAATGAAAAATCTATTCATAACCCATCTAGGAAATCGTAGTTCGGACTCTTGTCAGCAGACTATCAAATTGCTCCCTGTTGAGCCAAAACTACCCCTGGAACCGGTCACAGTGGAAGCGGAGCTCCTTCCCCAGCCGAAATTCCCCCAACTGCTCTCTGGACCTGAGGGTCTCGTGCACCCTTCTTGCTGCTGCCTTCCTCCGTATTTCCTCACAACCAGGGCAAATGCCAAGGCTTTCCTTTGGTTTGAACCCGGAAACATCTTTGCCACCAAATTGCTACTGGAATCGCTGTGTATCCTACACAATGTCTCATGTGCTACACATCTTATGTAAACACCAGACGCAGACGTGACGTGCAAACAAATATTGGCATGTATGACGCAAATGTAGAAAGTCTTCCCCATTTTGCGTTGAGCCCGGCGGCAAGCACAACAAATATATTTTGGGAATAGGACGCAACCTAGCTGCAGCACAGCACATGCCACGTACAATGTGAATGACCCCTTTCTCTCTCTCTCTCTCACACACACACACACTGTTGTGTGCTCACTTAGCAAATTGCATTCACAGATGAAAGACAGGCTGTCACCTTCCTTCCTTTCCTTCCTTGCACCTTTAACACTTTAATCTTTTTTCCTCTGCATTTCCTCCCTTGACTTCTCTCCATTTCTGTCTCTCATGCATGTCGTAATGCTGTTGGCTGGTAGACCTCCCTAATCTTGTGGCTGTTGTAATGCAGATACTGTATCTACATCTCTGCTACCCAGCCTTTTACCCTCCTGTACTCAGTCCTGTGACATGAACTTAAGTACCCCTTCATCAGCAACGCTCATCTGTTTGTTTCAAGTGCATTCATTTGCTTCTGGGCATGGTTGGTTCTGCTGTCTGGTGTTAATTTTACTGTCTTACATTTTTTAGGGGAAGGGGGTTTTACTGAGTCTGTGCATGAGTATTTTTCATCTTTTTAATCATGGCTTTTTATTATTAGCTGCAGTAAGTGATGCCCGTAAGCCAGCAGTGTGCTCTATACCTGCTTAGGACAGCTGCTTAGTCAGCTCTGTGTGTGTGTGTGTGTGTGTGTGTGTGTGTGTGTGTGTGTGTGTGTGTGTGTGTGTGTGTGTGTGTGTGTGTGTGTGTGTGTGTGTGTGTGTGTGTGTGTGTGTGTGTGTGTGTGTGTGTGTGTGTGTGTGTGTGTGTGTGTGTGTGTGTGTGTGTGTGTGTGTGTGTCTACCACTTTTCCTGAAATCATCGTTCCATCCAGTCTTTTATTCACCCACCTATCTCCAAATAAAATTCTTACTTTCCGGGCCAACCTTCTTCCCCCAGTATCCTATCCCTTCTCACCTTCTCCATTCTATTGCTCCTGACCTTCTTCCTTTCCTCACCCATCTCATCAACATCTCCTTGACAACTGGCTGTTTACCAGACACTCTCAAAGAGGCAACTACTAAAAAAAAAAACACTTGACTCGCTATGGTAAAAACCGTAATTCCTCAATTAAAAGCCTTGATACCTGACTTTTATTTGAACCAAGCTTCTATTACAGGCAGGCCTTTATTTCTAATTCCATCTATTTGAGAAGTATAATTGTTTTAAATAAACCAATTTAATGAAAAGCCGTGGCGTTCCAGTGGACAGAGATCCTTCATTTTTTAAAGAAATATTTGCAAAAATTCCCCATATACAACAACAGCCAGAAGGGCGACAGAGCAATTTGGGTTAGAAATAATAATCAACCACCACCCTTGTGTCAGTTTGAACCCTGTAAATGTGGGTTGGGTATTTATTCCAAATATAGGTAGCCTACCACGGTATTGTTGGTACATTACAATAGCATACAGTAGTTACACCACACCAGTATCTGATTAACGTTACAGACGGTAGCTAGCGAGCTGCGTTTCTAGCTCCAGGCTAACGCTTTTCCTCCCCCGTCCACCTAGCTAGCCATGCTCTGCTCCTGTCGGCTAATCTCGTTAGCTCATCCTTCTTTTTCTTCCGGTCTCAGATCCTCAATGTCAATGTCAATGTAGAAATGTCTCGCAGCTTTTTCACACGACTTTTTCTCCAGATACTTTAAAACTTTTTTTTCGTTTCGCTGTTGATAAGTCTGTCACTAGCACCAGAGCCAGTTATTCTGTGCTGTCACTAAATGAGAACCGTGTTACATCCAATGTAGCTACTGCCATCTGGTGGCACACTTGGCTGAGTAACACATACAGCCGCACTGACTAAAATACCGGTAGGAAAAAAATACTCTACATGAGTACCATAACACAGAAAAAACGCATGAATGTATTGTTTAATCTGTTAAATTAAATTGGTCGAAATGTACGTTATGGTAAACTTGAATGCACATTATAGGAAAAGCACTTATTTATCCACGCTATTTCTTTCCTGGCCTTAATTTAAGGCCGGCCTTTATTTGTCCGTGTTGACCACGCCCCTGGCCACTATCGGAGGCCCGGCTTTCACACTACACTGCTCCTCCGCTCTCTTCACTGGTTAGCATTTGCTGCCGGCATCCGCTTCAGGACAATAGGACTTGCTTACAGGGCCATGGACGGATCAGCCCCAGCTTACATCCAGGACATAAAATAAAAGAAACCTATGCAAGGCTCATGCAGGCAGCACTTCTTAGCATTCTAAATGGCCGTTAGCTTAAGGCCTAAATGCTGTAATGTACCAGTAGGACAAAAGACACAGTCTAAGCCAAATGAAACTAGGATGATATCTGGCAACTTGTTGATTCTTTTGTCAGTGGCCGTTAATTGAGGAAACTTTTCAGACACTTTTGTCAGCGCCTTCATTATGTTAAACACACACATGGGCATTGTGGCGTGGGGTGGGAATGAATTCGTGCAATACTGTGCATTTTGAAAATGTCAAATTTTGTCTCAGCTGTACACTTAATTATTAAACGTGTTGCCTCAAGGGTGTCGGGCACAGACATGGCTGTGCATTTTACCGCTCCAATCATTATGGAGACATTGTTTTTCACTTTCTAGCTTGATTCTATCTGTCAATGAGGATTGGCACTTCCCCTCCAAAACAAATTACACTGACCCAAAAATGCACTGGGTCTTTGGGTGTTGAGGATTCTACAGTTTCCCATTGATTTGAAATGTGATGAACGGACTCAGACCAGCAGAAAATGCATTATTATCATTAGTCATTGGGTAAACAGGAAAGCAGCGGTGGAACAACAAGGTAGAACAGGCAGCCAGTCTCAAGGCCTTCAAACATCGAGATTTACTTTGTTCTTCGAAGTAGACGAGCAGAGGTAGCGTTTAGTCGTATGAGGGGTAAAGTCAAGCCAGGTGTGTTTTATAGAATGCAGGATTATCACAGGGCCTTTGAAAGAAAACTGAGGATCCAAAATAAGCGCTGAGATGGTAAGAAATTATGTTGTTGGAACACTGGAATTTCTAACTTTGACATTATACCTTGAAAAATATTGATTTTTGATAACACAGGGATAATATATGGGCTTGCTTGGATCCTTTCCTTGTTCATTTGCCACTAATGTGAAATATTAGTATGACACTCAAAAACCAGAACCAGTCACAGAAGCTCTGCACTCGCCATCTTTAATGAACCCCCACCAAAATGAAACTCACAACTTATTGTATTTAATCAGAGCACCTGGGCCATCTACCTGTGCATGAGGGCTATGTTGGTCAACTTCTGCGGCACGCACATGTGGTGTCCACACAGTCACCGTTGGTGTCTTTAAATGGTAATGCACCTAAACATTTGTTTTGTTTTTTTCTTAGCTCTGAAGTATTTATGAAATGCCAAGATGCACATGCTGTGCTGTCACCACTGAACACCCCTGGCAAAATATGAGGAATTAGTCAGTTAGAGCAGCCAGCAATGGTAGCAGTCCTATCAATCCTCCAAAATGGCAGTTTTTGTGTTTTTTCGGTGTTGACTTTGAGAGAATACTGATGGGTCAACACAAAGCAAAACATTTATTGTATATGTGCAGGGTAAGCAAGGTTAGAAAGCAAACCCATCTCTTGACTTTAACCATGCTGAACACCACTGCTACTCTGTAGCAGTGATGAGTGCAGTTTAATCACAGCTCTATAGTTCTGTTCTAAAACCAAGCTCGGAACAGTTTTGTTGCCCCTCAATTTCTGTTGAATTGTCCTTGATGAGTGGTCCATCTTTGGCTCACCATTCTGCTTTCACTGCAACTAAGTGAGAGAGAATTTCAACAAGCCATTATTTTTGATAGAAGTCTGATTGGGCTGTCTAACCTCATCTTAGGCTAATCAAAGTTTGTATTCACATATGTGCGCTTATCGAAAAAGAGGTGTCGGATTGTTAACAAATTTAACATTTCAGCAGAGGTGTTCATTTCCATACAGGTTTAGTGGCCTGACGGTTAACTGTGAAGTAGGGGATTTGATTTGCGGGGGTATTTTGGCAACTTAATTAACCCAACTCGAGGTGAGTCTGATGAAAACTGATGTATCTGCCCAGTTCAACTCTGAGATTTTCTTGTATTGCACAGCGCCCTGAAGGAATAATCTAAGAGTTTAAGCTGCGTTATGTTCTGCCAGCTCACACCAATGGAATACAATGGCTGTTCTAAAGCGTTCTGCATGTGGCGTCTGCTAATGTCCAGGTTACATTCCCCCCAAACACGGACACACATAGATATGTCTCGCATTATAAGAAAATAGCCTGCCTAGAAGGGCCATCACGCTCTGTCTGCACTTGTTGTCTGGCTGTGCTTTGCATGTGTGGGATTCTGAAATGTCCTGAAACTCAGAAATTGTTGCTTGTTTTTTCAAAGTCAAAGACAGTCGAAAGGAGTTCTATTTTGCACATGTTTGTGGGTCTGAAGTGTATGTTGGAGCTGTCAAAGCTCCGCTGCTCTGTCTCTGGTCCTCAGGGTGAGAGGGGGAGTGGCCAGCGGCTAGAGCAGCAAAAGCCAATATGTGCTTCTTTTACCAAATATACATTTAACGATATCTTTTGCATTTCTAATCCAAACAATGTCAAACCTGGCACAGCATCTACTCGTGCCCGTAGCAAGACACCTGTCAAGTTTGGAATCCATCGAGCTAACGGTTCGAGAGATATGTGCTGACAGAGGGGGGGGGGGGGGGGGGGGGGGGGGGGGGGGGGGGGGAGAGAGGACAAGAGACACAGAAAGACACAGAGAGAGGACAAGAAACACAGAGACAGACACAGAGAGAGGACAAAAGACACGGACAGAGACAGACACGGAGAGAGCGCGAGAGACACCGAGAGACAGACACAGAGAGAGGACGAGAGACACAGAAAGACCGACACTGTGTGTGAGATTAGAATGTGTTGTGACACATACGCACATCTTGCTGCCCGCGCTGGGATGTTGTGGCCTGCAGCAGCATGCAAGGTCTGATGCAGTTCGCCTCTTGTGTCATTGAGTATTAGAGTATGGAGTATCTGTCAGGTTCCTTGCAGACACACACACAGACACACATACGCACTCAAACACTACTAGGGCCTTGTTGATTATGACCCTTAACATTACTGCCCAAGGTGGGGAGTTTAGCGCCCAGCTGATAAATACCTCCACTCTACCATACAAGCATATACGTACACACTCACTTTAGATATACAGCTGCCAGTACATGGCATCCTAAGGCTTCACACATCTCACACTTTCTCTTTCCACACATTTAAGCACAAAGACACACCTGCTCACGAACACATTTCCTGCTCTCCCACATTTTTGCACTTTTGCTCAGAATCATGCCCTGTTTCTTTCTTCTTTTTCTCTTTGCCAGGGTTTCACCCATACTCTTTTAAATACACATTCATTCTGTCTTCGTATTACAGCCCCTTTCAACACACGCACGGGCGCGCGCGCGCACGCACACACACACACACACACACACACACATCAAGCAGCGCTAAGGGAATGGACAGACTCATTCCCTGTCTGGCCTCAGGACCCAGATTGATTGATAGGAGAGGCAGCAGGGCAGCAGAAATGAGTGAGGAATAGCAAACGGTGGCGCATGGTCCCAGCTCCGCGCCTTGGTGATATTGTTAAATTGGCTATTCTCTGGCCTATGCTGTTGTTAATGTCCACAGAATATTAGCGGCTGTCTTAGTAATACAACAAGCAAACTGGAGCTCCAGAGGGCTTCTAAACTAGCTTGTCACGCTGGGAGCTACACCTTTTCAGGACGTTTGAGTCACCCTGGAAAGGACATTCACAGGATCTAGATATCAGAGGTATTGTCGTAATTTTCACACGCTCCTCGCATTCTTACCCTTGGCAGCTACTAACATAGTTGAAAAGCGGGAGAGAGAAGGAAAAGCACAGATATCAAGTTGATTTGCTTGTAGTGCAGATCAACGTCCAGCTTTGTATGAAAAAATATTTGCTAGTATTTCATTTTAAATATTTGCTAGTATTTCATTTTCTTTCCAAGATCATCAATAAAAATAGCAAACATTTGGTGGTTACAGCTTCACGAGTCCTAATATGTAAGTTTTCTCATGGCTAATTGTTTTTTGTATTTTTATTTATTTAAAAGATTGTTGTCTTTAAAAGCATTATAAAATATTTGGTTATAATTTATTCTGGGTTGTGTAATAATTAACGGATTAAAAATAATCCAGAGATTTGCTGCTTAATTACACCTAGCTTCTTTTTTTACAACACAGATTGCCAAAGTTCTACAGACCTCCAAAGGCTTTAGTACTTCACTATATTGTGGGGTACACACACACACACACACACACACACATTCACACTTAGGTGAGATGGTCACACAGTTTGTTTTGCTATCTTTTTCGCAGCTTTAGTTCTTGATTTTTGAACAAATGAGGTAGTGATCCTGCGGTACTTACAAGGCTCTGTATTAGATCTGTGGTGGATGAGCTGGCTGGCCCGGCGCTGGCCTGTAGTCTCCCTCAGCCATCGGAAACTCGGTTTAGCTATCAGGCTGCATGTCAGTCGGTTGTCTGCAAGCATCTTCTGTCTATTTCTTTCTGACCTGGGTACAGCGTGTAGTAGTTGTTTCTAAGTCTGCCTGTCTGCTTGAGTCTCTGAGGGAAGCTTACTGTCCGGATGGGTAGAATACAAGCTTTCCTTCTGTTGTCTTAAATGTTGTGGTGCTGTAGACTTTGAATTATAAATTATTTACAGAACTGTACAACGTTTGTTCATGTTTTAGCCACTTTTTGTGGACTGAATACTGTTTTTTCAGTATTAATGTGTCACTTTCATTTTTCATTAGCATCAGTTTGCAATGGTGTAGGTATGGTAATGGAATTTATGTCAAAACACCTCAGTATTACATCTTTACTCTGAGGTTCCTCACCCTCTTAACTATTTAGGTAATTAAGTTATTAATTAGCCCACAGTTGAAATGTATTGATTGGTTGGCAATTACACTTCCATTGTAACACTAGTCTTAACATACATACATCCAGTCAATAAATAAAATGCCTCTTTAACATCACATTGTACATATTTTAGAGTGCAGCCACGAGGACCAACATCAAATTTACAATACATTTATTGACGTATTCGCTCAAGTGCATCTAAATACCACACAGTTGTTGTCTTGAACACTAAACCAGAATTTCCATGTGTTATTGCTAAGTAAATACAATAAATTAAAATACAGACTGAATATATACAACATCATTTTTTTCCAATAACATAATGTAGCACCGTTAAACGGGAGTTAGCTGTAACGCGTCTGTTCTAT
Source organism: Etheostoma cragini (assembly GCF_013103735.1). NCBI lineage: Eukaryota > Metazoa > Chordata > Actinopteri > Perciformes > Percidae > Etheostoma > Etheostoma cragini. The sequence goes on from NC_048412.1 coordinate 10,052,341, forward strand.
CTAATAGATTGACATAGAGTTAAGGAGAGTTGCACAGATGAGTTTCAATGCAGGCGAACTCCCTTACACCGATCTTTTAGTTTGTAATAGGTGATTAGTCCAAAAGTAAAATCATAACCTAAGTGATTTGGCATATAAAGATATTGTACATATATTAAGGTTTTAAAGAACTGGGAAGGGAGTTAGCTACTGGATAGAACATGAGAGATTAGGGCTGGGCTATATGGACAAAATCCAATATCACAATATTTTTGACCAAATGCCTCGATATCTATACTGCAACCATATTGTAGTGTTGACTATTGGTCCTTTCACAAAATATTTACACAATTACATTTTTGATAGATAATCATCAGCAATGTGGACAGAATGACTAAGTGGGTAAAGGCAAATAATAGAACAATCTAGTAAGTTCAGAAAATGACGTATTTTTTTACTTTAATGCAGACTTGAAAACCAGTAAAAGACAACACTTATGTCATATTACGATATAATGTCCAAAATCTAAGAATATATATATATATATAGTCTCATATCACGATATTAATATAATATCGATATGTTGCCCAGCTCTATTAGAATTAGCTGATTGGTTTTCCTGCCTTTTGTTGTCAATCGTCCCGCTTTCACTTCAGAGACAGATCACTTTGTGCACGTATTCCCTGCTAATGATAGGGTATTGTTGCAAGTATACACATTAGTGCCGCTTGAGAGGTAAGTACCCATACTGATTGGCATAGGAGTGCAGAGACGGATACAGTAGTTAGGTGGCAGGCTGCTTTCCCTCTCCACTGAGCTCTGTTTCTTGAAGTCTGCTGCTAGCCTGCCCCTAGGCAGAGCCACTCTCCAGCAGACTTACTCCGTCACAAACACTCTCTCCCGTCCTCAGGCTCTCTTTAGCTTCTCCTCTTAATTGTCTTACCCACTCCATGTTTTAATTCTCACCTACTTCTAATGTGACACTGTAGACTCAGACTTACAAAGAATATGCTCTCACCTGCTACCCCCCACCAGCTAATTTGTGTCTATGAAATCTACTATACTCACATTTCTCCAGTGGGTTTGCTACTACGCACAAGAATCACAGCTAAGAAACACACAGCGCCAGACGCCACCTGACACCTCCTCCCCCCACAGTTTTTCACAGTTGCTACACGGTCTACAAGCTCTCTCTTCCCCCTCATTTTCCCTATCTTTCTCAATTCCTCTCCTTTCGTCACGTCTACTCCCGTCTGTATTATCCCATCCATCTACTCTGCTTTCTTTTGTCTGATTGACCATGTCAATCACTAAATAAAAAGGCTAGATTAAAAGGCTAGATTGGTGCATCCCTGCAGAACGGGTTGTGAGTAGGGCCTCCGTGCTTGTCTGTCCCCCGGTCCTGTGTTCCAACCAGGTGCTCAGCCGCACTCCTGCAGAAGTTGAATGTGTAATTGTGGGCAGACCAGTGCCATTAGTTTTCTGTGTGGAGTACAGCAGAGGCAGTGGAACAAATGACAGTAAGCGAGAAGTGTGGGTGTTTGGGGTGGGTTAATGACTGGATAACTTAATGCAAATAAACCAGAAAGTATTGCGTGCACGACTGCTCTCTTTATGAGTGCTACATGGACTCTGAAATGCTGAATCTCTTAAAGTGACAAACTGAAATGTGTAAATATTTTGACTGAACATACTCCCTGCTTTACATAACATCGCCACCAGGGCTTGCATTTCAGGACATTAGAAATAACCCAAAAAAGACATTTTCCCTTTGTAATAATATGACATTACGTTTTTACTCACTCGCTCCCTTTTCTTTTTGTTCTGCTCACCACCCTCTTCCTCTTTTTCTTCATTCTCTGCTCCCCCTTATGACATTCTCCCCCCCCCCCCCCCCCCTCCCCTCACTACCCTTCGCATTTCCATCGTCCTCTTTTTTTTCTTTTCATCTGCTCTCCACCATCCCTCTTTTCCACCTCTGCGGGTTGTTCTTGTTAACAGCCCCAGCAGTAGCAGGATGTGCTCTACAGGCTGGGGTCTAGGGGGCCACAGCTGCCCAATAACGCCCTGATTTATCAACCTCCTCCAGCTAGTCTGCATGGAGATGCTGTTTTGCTCGCTTGTTTGGTTGTTACTTACATCCGGCGAGGCAGGTTGTTTGTATTTCTGGCCGCACGTCCTAAGGATGTGTCTAGTGTAATGAAATGGCTCTCCTCGTAATGTATCCAGCCTTCTCTCCAGTAGCTGAAGCCTGTCTGTGCATCTATCTATCTTGTTTTTTCTCTACCAGGAGATATTTACTGACTTAAGGAATGAAAAGGGCGGCTGGTGGTCTAGGTTGATGTTTGTTTTAGAAATCTCCGCCACAACCACTTGATAACAGAAGATGACGCCTTTGCTTTTCTGTGTTGCTTTTCTCTTCTTTCTCACTGTATTTCTCATCTTCTCCCTCCCTCTGTTTGTACACCGTGTCCAGTTACAGATGGGGACTAGATATGCACAGATCCAACAAAGACAAATCCCCAAACTGATTTCATTTAAATTCATTTTGAATTAAATGTTTTCTGTTCTTCCCTTTCTCTCTCATTCCTATGACTTTCCCTCTCTCTCCAATTCTTCCTCTCTCTCCGCCTCTAGTCCAGTACCAGATGGAGATGATGCGTTCTCTGCGTCACGTCAACATTGACCATCTGCACGTGGGCTGGTACCAGTCCACCTACTACGGCTCCTTTGTCAGCCGAGCGCTGCTCGACTCCCAGTTCAGCTACCAGCACGCCATTGAAGAGTCCGTTGTGCTCATCTATGGTAAGTAGACCCATTCAGAAGACTTGGGGAATGACTATATGGATGAATTTCTTATCACTCATCTTGGACCACAACATCCTATTAAAATCAACACAAGACAGCTGCTCCAAAATATCCATCTGGGGAGACTTTTTTACCTAATGCAGTTTCCAAGTCTTTTGGCCACGGTAAAGCATTAGAACAAAGAAGTTGGTTGAAGTAATTATCAAATACACTACAAACAATATGTAACTTTAAATGCCCCTGAAACTGTTATTTTTAATTAAAAATTTGTATCTGACAATCATAAATGACCTGTAACAGTAAACAAGACTAATGAGTAAACGAGAGAACGCTATTTTTATAAAGTTTACGGCGCTACAGAACCCACATTCTGACGCGTCGACGATTTCTGTGTGACACTGGAAAAGCCAGTGTCATTGTGTCCAGCCAGGTACAAGCAGGAGATTTTTAAAATATATTTTAGAAGACATCTGTTGTAGTTATGGCTGATAGTGGGGCAGGGCCATCACAGAATAGAAGGAAATTAAACAGAAAACCACTGAAAGCTAAAGCTAATGATAGATGACGTGTGAATACCTGGTTTCGTCAGGCTTTCAACAGAAGGAAACATTTACGGGATTGTAAATTATTTAAAATTGTCCCGGATTTGGCCCTCAGGTATGCAATATGTCCATTTCCATTATTCAATAACTTTCGAATGTGTGATGTGGTTGTATGTCAGCCTACACTAAATTACGTCCCCCATCCATTTAACGGTCGGTTTTATTTCTTTTCAGTTTGTGTTTAGGCCTACTATTTTCTTTTCCCTTGTCCCCCTGTTCCTGTGTAAAGCGTCGTCGGCTTTCAATAAATGCACCATATAAATCAAAGTTGTTATTACATTGGTTGCTAACGTTACAGCAAACTCTTAAGGCTTTGGCTCGTGACCCAGTTTAGCTCACATTACCGTATGCAACACTTGAAATGCAGCGAAGCATCTGTAACTTAATGTCTTATTGTAAATGAATGATTTTCTGTCTGAGACGAATATTTATCAAAACTATATGACTTCCTGGGAATGCTAACAACGGGAATACAGTGGGCAATACAGTACAGTAAAGAAAAGACCTTTGCACTTTTGGCCAAAGCGGTTGCTAGAATCAACACAAACTGAAAGTTACAAATAGCCACTTTAAATGATTGAAGGTTTTATTGGTGAAAAATATTCTAGCTTAACCTTTTTGGGTCAGTAGTCACTTATAATTAAAACATGAGTGGCTTTTAACAGACAAGGACAGACGGGTTCAACCATCAGTCAGTAAAGGTAATGATAAGGTGGGCTAGTCTAATTCTTATCCAATTTATTGACATCACCACAAGGGAATGTTGTATTGACTAAGTTGTAAAAGAACAATTGACCATTCACAGACGACCACAAATAATAGAGATTCATGTCGGTGAGAAGTGGTTGCAGGAGAGTAGGACCACACCGTTAAGATTTACACAAAATGAAGGGAAAAAAACACTCTTACATCACGAAAGCTAGCTCAGATCATTTTATCTAGTTTTACTTCCCAGGCATTAAAACAGCACGACTACTTAGTGATGGCCAAAGGAAGCTCCGGGAAACATGTTCTCTTTTTCTGAGCCCATAGGTGGGGCTCTCCCTTCAACGAAGGGTTGAAAACCGTGTATTGCCATTCCTTCAACCTTTTTCTTTGAACAGAGCGCACCATCCAATGAGTTCAGATAATAAAGAAAATGGTTCACAAAGCTTCGTTTGGCTGTCACTACTTCTACTAGGGAGTGGATCAAGTTCATAGTTCATATTCATTTTAGTTTTAGCCACAATTAAACAATTGGTCTCTTTTAATCAAGCGGTATATAAGAATAGCACTAACATTGGGAAGTCGTATATTTTTATAAATATTTTCTTTTTGTCCAGATCTTCAATATGCAGATGTTCTTTCGTATAATGCCAACTGCTGTTCAACATCAAGGTAGCAGGGCGTGTCCTCAAAGACCTGGTCTTATGCCCTGCTAGTAAACCAGCAGTGGCAGGTTAAAGGGGGTCTTATGGAGGTAAAACCCCTTGAACAGCAGAGGAGGCAGCGACGAGCAAGAAGCGGGGAAAATAGTCAGGAGTAACAAGGTGGCTGGTAACCACTAACATGACGTGCATGGACATCATGCGCCAGCCCTGCACCTGCTTCACAGCAAAGACCTTTTAAAAGCTGCCCATAATTGCTGCTCTACGAATGCCATCCCAGATGGTGGAAGCTTTCTTTCAACTGACAGCAATTTCAAAACCTACATGACAGCAAATTAAACCTGTCACTATAAAACCGTGTGCATTCAACTCCTCAGTAAATAGATGATCATTACCACATAACCATATGTAATATATTGTATGAAAAATATATACATGAAATGTGACTCATGCAATACAGACTTTTACAAGTTGAATAGAGAGAGAGAGAGAGATATTTCTGCCCATATTACAAATTTCATAATGAGCAGAGTTTAGCTCCTTTAAGGCGTATGAGCTGACAAATAAGTGTAAAGTACAGAAAAGCTTAGTGTTTACTTACTTAAGTCAAGAGTAAAGCAGCAACCAGAATTGTTTTTTAAAAGATCGTCATGTTTCAGTGCTGGTGACTGTAGAGAGGTAACTATACCCCCCAGGGTGTCATGTTCTTAGATTGTAAACAATAATGATAGGCAAGGATTCCTTTTAACCAGCTGACATATGAACCCCTCTGATCTAGTCTTGCCAGCTAGTTGGCCACTCAGGCAGGCAGACAGTAAGTCAGCCCTTTCTCATTATAAACGAGGGCTCCTGTTAATGTCAGTCAATAATGCAGCGCTTAATGGATCAAAGTACCTCAAAGGAATTGACGTTCTCTTGGTTTAAAGAGAAAGGCAAAGAAAATTGATTTTTTTCTTTCTCTCTCTTCGTCATTAGCACACTGGTCATTTTGTGCCAATAGATGAATCAATCAGGCTACCAACTGGCAAGTTAATAGCTTCCGTCCAATGACAGCTTAGAATTCTTAAGAGTGCGTTTTTGAAGCAGTGACTTAAATCTGTTGGCCGTGATGACAGTTTTCTTGTATGAAGGGAACCATTGAAGAGGTTAAGATGGACATGCACAGAGCAAACCTTTAATAGCTCTTTGCGTGTTCAGAGCTCAAATCAGGGACTTTTTTATTCATACATTTATTCATAAAGGTATACATTTATTGTTTGAGTGCTTATTTTGGCATCAGCAGCTTAAAGACCGACAGATACAACGCCCATCCCTGTTCTCCATAGCCACTTACTTTACTGTATGTTGACCAACAAAAAGGTGTGTGTGTGTGTGTGTGTGTGTGTGTGTTTAATGTGTGCAAATGCAGTCATGGTCGAGGCCAACCATTCCTTTTTATGAAACGGAAATTTCCATTAATTTGAGAGGCCCGTAGGAGCTGGAATGTGATTTATTTATATATAAGCTTTTTATGGATAGGAGAGAATTTTATTAATCAAGTGTGGATGTCACCAACCAATCTCAGTGGCAATTGGCCAGTATCTTGTTTGGGAGTCGCCCTGCTGTAGGCAAATGGCTTGTCGCAGTTGGCTTTTGGAAAGGAAGTAAGTCACTCAAACATTTCTGGTAGACTGGAGTTTGGTGGCTGTCAGCCTGTCCAGTCTGAGCCAATATATCCTCTCTTTCTCTCTCTCTCTCTCTCTCTCTCTCTCTCTCTCTCTCTCTCTCTCTCTCTCTCTCTCTCTCTCTCTCTCTCTCTCTCTCTCTCTCTCTCTCTCTCTCTCTCTCTCTCTCTCTCTCTCTCTCTCTCTCTCTCTCTCTCTCTCTCCCTCCCTCCCTCCCTCTCTCTCTCTGGCAAGTAGCATGAACAGGAATGTGAAAAAGAATTCGACTGAGACATTCCTCAGCCAGTCTAGATAATTTAGTTTTCTGTCTTTTTAAATGTGACTCTTCAGTTTGTTGAATTGATTTAATATACTAGAAAGCCTGCTGTGCAAATGCCATTTTGCAGTGGACAGACCACCAGCTCCTCCGCTCCCCTCCGGACTGCTCAGATTTGTAAGCCCGTACAGACAAGTGTTTTATATCTCTAAGATGGATGGAGTAGAATTTCAGATCAGTGACAAAATCGATGAAGTTAGAGATCTGATGGGGAGAAACGGCATCTTCCCTGATTGTTTTTTATGGTTGCTCCATTCCAGCTAGCACCTTGTTAACAGGATTTTTTTTGTACTTGTTTTAAGGACACTTGTGATTTTCAGATTAGTTAGATTTCTTTCTTTGTTTGGAAATAGAAATTTGACACTTTTGAGATGTGTACAAATAAAAAATAAAAAAACCTGTGTCTAGTGGTGAATAAATACTCAACTGCTGGCAGTGCTTTCATTTTTAGGAAGGACAACATACATTCTGGATTGGGACAATATTGTAACTTTGATCTATGATTGTGGGCAGTGCACAATACAGACACTGGTATTCCTTGCATGTAAGACACATCTTATCATTGCTGTTGTCACATCATGCCATATTCCACTTGCGGATATAGTTATGCTTAGTTCTTCTTTTGGAAAGATAATTCCAGAGGGTGTCTCCATCACCAGGTTAAACAACATCTTAAGCTCATGGTTGAATCTTAGTGCACTATATCACTGAAAGTTATAGTGATAAAGATAACTTATCTTAGCTTCAGGAATCCTGTCTGCTCTGGTACTCTATATACACTATTTTATTATGTTAAATCACTATATGAGGATGTTTTGGGTTTTGAACAATTTAGAGAATAAGATTTAACGAAGCGTTTAACTTTGTTCTTTCCACTTTCATCACTCTCCTTTGTGATTCTAGATCCTATAAAGACGGCACAAGGCTCCCTGTCCTTGAAGGCCTACAGGCTTACCCCCAAACTCATGGAGATCTGCAAAGAGAAAGATTTCACACCTGAGGCGTAAGTAACTCAATGCATGGGCTCCCATTGGTTACAGGAATACAGAATTGATAAGTGTGTGCCCTTTCAATCTTTTGCTTATTCAATGAATGCAAATGCAGGCTTGTACATCCACAGGGGAGGCATTTAGTCGCAGTTGCAGATTGATGCTGATGATGATGATTTATCAGTTCGCCCTCGCCCGTCAAACAAATGTACCATGTTTATGCTTTTTCTGACCCCAAGGCTTATCGTAATTGCTTTTAAATTGCAGCTAAAATGAGTGTAATGAGGGAACCATTTTACAGATAGTTCAGGATAGTCCTGGTGCACAAACCCACACATGCATAAAACATGCATGAAGGGACACACATGCACTGACAAATGCAAGTAAACGGCTCTATGAAGAAGTCCCAGAGGTATCGAATTGCTACCCTCTCACAACCTCCAGATATACACTTTTAAATTCATTAAAAGCAAGAGTATTTGCGGGGAGAAGGGGCAATTTAACTGCATCATTTAATTTCTCTTCCCCCTGTATGTCTCCACCTGTGTGTCTCCATTGCTAGTGACTTTGTTATTGACCCAGTGGGTTTGGCGTGGTTGGGATCCTTCTCATTTCTGCTGCTTTTCACTAGTTCCTAGGATTTATTACAGCTCCAATCTGTAGCTATCAGTGTTCCCAATAAGCCCATGATTGAGAGAGGGCAAAAGAGGGGCAGGAAAGGACAGTAACACCGCATAGCAATCTTGTCTCAATCCTATTATTTTCAATATGGACTAAAAATCTGAATATCAATAATGTTGTTTTTTTTCTCTCTGAAGATGCAAAACTTCAAAGGCGCCCCCCCCCCCCCCCCCCCCCCCCCCCCAATTTCTTTTATGTTGGTGTATTTGATGTTACATAAGCTTGCATATATTGTACACCTTTAAACAAATGAAAGGCAGCGATAGATGAGTGCTGAATAGACCCATCCCTTTGAACTGTCCCCCCTCCACCCTTAAGTCCGCTGGGCGATGGAGGCAGTGGTCAATAGCCTCCACTTCAGCACACAATATGAAGCATCAAATTAGTCGGCCTGTGGAGTCAACCTTTGGCTTTGTCCAGCGGGGCCCAACTTGGAAAGAGCGTGGCATTAAGTGCACCAAAGTCAGGAAGGGTTGAGCAATTTGTCCTGCCTAGAATGTGTGGTCCTCCTATTTCCTTATAGACACCTTTTTTTATATTGCTTTGCAGGCATTTGAAAAGGTCATAATTTTCAGGAAATGTATATAGAGCACTGCAGATAGATACTTGTGCCAATGTGTATACCAAACAGTATTTATATCATTATAGATTTTCCTTATAGACTTACCACCAATACAGATTTTTGATCTCCCCACTCACCTTAGGCAGGCTTGTCCACTTCCACTGCCTCAGTCTCCTCTTAAAGTTGGCCTGAGGTGATGCTCTACTTGAAAATAAAGTTTTTTTCAAAATGAACTCATCAGGCTCAGATAAGGCTCCACATCCATATTTATCACACTGGCAATCATATAATGAACATCTCTGTTTCTGGTACAGTGCACATGGTTGATTAATGCAGTGAGCGTATTGATCCCATAACAAGCAAGATGCATCTTACAAGCCAACATTAGACATATGCAGACATTAGTTTGTAGCTCGTGCACAAGTGACAGGCTGAACCAAGGCACTCAGTCAATGCTATTGGATTTATGTGAGACATTAAGCAAAGTTTGAAGTTCCATTCTGTGCTAACAGGCCCATGTCAGAGAAGAGAGAGAGAGAGAGATGCTGCTTTTAGCTCCTGAGGAAGAAGAAGTGGTGGTTAAAAATCGGTCAGTGCTTTGCACACTTATCAGCAGAGCCCATAAAAAAGTCATTTAGGCTACTGAGTCTAACGTTGTTCGGGTGTGCAACATGGAAATCCTATCATATTACACAATTTTCAGATATCAAAATATAACGTGCATAACATTACTATTCATTTTGCTTTTATTTGGCTGAGGTACAATTTACTGAGAAGTACAAGCCAAGTGGTTACAATACAATGCCCCATTTAATACCTTCTTCTTCTGTCAAAAGCAGACCTGAGAAGAGCTCTTCCCTTAACAAAATAGATGTTAAATCAACATAGTTGCATTAGAACTACAGGTAGAACAACTGTTAACACCATTGACTCTGTGCTCACTTCAAGTATATTTAAAATGGCTATGGATCAGGGAAGACCTGACTGTTGGTTGCATGAGTTTTAAGTCCTGTGTCCTGCATGTAGTTTTTGTACATAAACGGGTGCCCTTTTTAAAACCACTTGTTTTTTTGAATGAATGAATTTATTGGTAGTAACCAAAGGGTAGGGTCAGAAACTTCAACTTATATCAAGGCCCCCCTTCATACACTTTCAAAAGTAACAAACGCATTGCCAAGAAAAGAAATTCCTTGACAAGAAAGATGAAATAAATCAATAAAAAAAAAACTAAAGCACATATTGTTATGGAAGTTTTCTGTAGAGCAGGAGAGGAAAAGTTTTGAAATGAGGTTTTTGTTGAAACAAAAATAAAGCCAGCTGTGCAAGTGAGCCAAGGTTGGTCTACGGTGCGTTTGATTACACGCTGCAGAGTATAGGTGAATAAAATACGCAACGTTTACAGGAGCAACGATGTGCAGTGTCTGGCAAAGTTAAACAGAAACATCACGGTTTTATATTCTCTTTCGCTGGCAAAAGGAGACCTGGTTTGAAAAACATGCCTAATCTTAGCAAAACAATTCATCTTAACACACAGACAAGTTGGAGCCACTTCTCCATCTTTTCTACATCTGTCCCCCCATGCCTCAGAGTCTCTAGTGGTCATTTATCTTAGCTGCCAAAGACAACCTGGTGGCGTTTGGTCACGTACCGATAGGTGTCCTGACTCTGCACCTTTATCGATAAACATAGCTCTGGACAACTGTGTCTTTCAGACTTTATGTCATCAACCTTCAAACAGCTGTGATCTATTCTTCAGGGAGGACACACACGGAGTTAATTAAATGGAGTCATGTAACTGAAAAGCATAGTAATGTAATAATATAAACAATATTACAGAAGGATAAAGAAATCATGCTTAAATGTAATTTTCCCATTGCAATATACACGTACCCAGATACCGTAATTCCTCTGGTAATGCGTTCCATATTTACACGCCACAGACAGACATGCCCCTGCTTTTCATCACTGTTAAAGGTTGTTTCCAATTGAGTTTGCCTCTTTCTCTAAACATGTTTGCATGTTAAATGTCCATAACAGAATATTTTTCAAAAGCTTTATAAAAGAAATACACTTCAGTACTAATTTATTTAGACTAGTTAATTGCGCAGAATGCGTATCATTGACATTCCTGACTTGTCGGGTTAGGGTTATGGTTAGCTGTCGTCTCTGTCGTCTGGCTGAAGTGGGTAAAAGCATTGCATGTAAGAACTGACACACTCTTTTTGGGACTGACAAATTGTAACTTAACCGTTGTTCTCTTGCTTCTTTGTCTCCTGTCCCGTCCTTCACTCCAGCTTGAAGAAGGCGAACATTGGCTTTGAGCATATGTTCGAGGAGGTGCCTATTATCATCAAAAACTCCCACCTCATCAACGTGCTGATGTGGGATCTGGAGGACAAGTCCACCGTCGCCGACAAGCACGAACTGCTCAACCTCTCAAGCAGGTCAGTCCTGAGCTCATGCAGCCATTTACCAAGAGGGCCTCAGGTCAGACTTCTTGGTCGTAAAAACCTTAAGAGTGAATGCAGGCACATACGCTATCAGGATCGGCTATTTCCAACAACTTTTTCTCAGGAGCAACATTTACAAGATGTTTCTGCATGGTCTTGTACGGCGTTGTTAGGGCAAAATCTGTCATTCATAAAATAGCACAACCTTGATGCTTGCTATAAATGTTCTAATCTAAAACTGACATTGTAGGGAGATGTAGTTGATCTTACACATTTAACTGCAATATATACTCATGAGGGATTTATTACCAAATTATTTGACTCAATCTCTTTATTTTAAAGTTTCAACGCTCCGTATGATCACATTAAAGCATTGTCTAATTTTATGTCACTGCCTGTATCATGTTGTTTTGTAAACACATGAGCGAGATCTAACATTGGAAAAAGAAATTCTGCCATAATAGTGTTCATCAACAGACGCAAGTGTGTCTTATCACCCTGTACCAAATCACTCCACAATCAAGTCCAAGAGATGGGAAAAGCATCACACCTAGCTATCCCAGATGAAGCAAAGTGTCACTTTAAATTGATTCATTTGCACATGTTTACCATAGTAATGTGCACACATATCTATAGAAGAAGAATGTCTTCCTAAAAGCATCTATTACAGGCTTTAAAACCATGTCATGTTTTCTCTGTAAACCTGCAGGGTGCTTTCACAGACATGAGTTAAAGCTACTTCTAAATTAAAATTGATTTGACATTAGGGAACTCCTGGGCATTAATCTGTGTCTTCTGCACTGTTCTAAAGTGTACCAGATAGGTGGAAACAATAGTAGGTCTTTGAATGTCTTTTGGCTTATGTTTATCTACCATACATGGTTTTTGTGCTGTTTTCACGCAGTTTGTAGCACGGCTAGTTTTGAATTTTAGGGTTCAAACCGTGAAGCGGTAGAACTCTTCTATGTTTTCTGTTTTACTTGTTATTTGTTGTCTGCCTCGCTGGCTCAAATTCCTGGGAGCTGGAATGAGCTAGAAACATGAAACTTGAGGGAATAACTGGAGATGGTGTGCATGTGCTTCTTAAGAAATATGAACCCAATCGGTCACATGGTGGCGCTGCTATTAAGGCTTTAAAATTCAAACTTTGAAAGGCCACACCCCCCACACCGTAAGTCAGATTGACTTGAAATTTCTCACACCAGAAAATGTCTGCATAATGACCTCAAAGACACTCTGCAAGTCTCATTCAAGTTGACGCTTTAAATCCACAATAACTGGACGTGGAATGACGCAAATCAAAGTTTGAGCTTGGAATCTTAGCTCGCGGCTGTATTAGCAATTGTGTTTGTGTTGGTCATGTGCTTTTCTCAAATTGCCGTGATCACACTTAATTGAAATTAAATGTTTTTGACACATCAGTTGTAGGCATTTTAAACAAAGTGCACTGTTTGTCCAATCGTTACAAAGCTTGCAGGATATGTTTTATAACGACGTTGACCACGTGTAAAATTACTCTGAAGTCACAATAGAGAAAAAAGGTTTGAACCTGCGAATCGCCGCTTGTTGCTATGTTTATCTTTTTGTTATCAGAATGAATTATGAATGAATTCATCTTAATAAATAGAAATAGTTTGTGTAGCCAAAGCTCACGTCTGTTCCATTATCTTACAAAACTGAGCTATCTGGGCTGGCTCAGGTGGTGGAGCGGGCGCACGTATGTTGTGGTTTTCTCCTCGACGCAGCGGCCGAAAGGTTCAACTCCACCCCCCCATGGGTGACATATTCCTTAATTACAATAAACGCAACACCATAGACATAGATAACGTCAGCTACATTTTTATCATTGGAAGTCAAATGCCCACAGACACTGACTGTGTTCACCCTGCTTTGGTACTTTGCTTCACCATTTGTCATTAGCCGTGGAAATTATCGTTAAAAATGTACATAATGTACAATGTGTGGGTCATATTTGGATCATTTTCACAACGGTGAATATGCGTCTGACAGCACTAATGAAGATAGGGTCAGATTTGGTGGAATAACGAGCTACACTGGCCGCGTTTGCTGTAATAAAGGAATATGTCACCCACTGCAACACTATGGCTCTTTTGTGTGGGTTTAATAGTTTTTAGAGAATAATGGACGTCAATGGCACACAAGAATAAGCTACTTGAGGCACTGGTTTCACTTATAATACTTGTTAAATACATTATTTTCTCGTTTTGCTTGTTGATCATAATAAAAAGATTAAAGATAACTGCATCCTAATCCTTTAAAAAATGTTTAACCTACTTGGACTGCAGTGCCAGATGGCTGAGGGATACAACATCAGGGCATCTCAAAATGTGTAACTTGCCACTCATGAAACAGTTTTACTTTGAATTTTTTTTATTGTGCATCTTAAGGGCTAGGAAACGAACCCCAACAAGTTTTTGTTGTTTGGATCAAATCTGTAACCCACAATGAAATAACAGCACACATACATAATCTGGTTTTTAGACATGCTTGACCAATTATCATGTTTCAGGAACTTATTGGCGTACCCTTGGGTATGTACCGGATGTTTGATTGGGATATCTAATCCAAGACTAGGTACAGTAAATGCCATATCTAAATGTCATTTATTCAGAAATGTCTCCAAATACAGGATCTGTCATCAAACTTTGTCTTCCATCACTAATGAGCACAATATGAACAAATATCACCCCACCAGCCTGGCTCTTGCAGTCTCACATTTATATCTCAGAGGCTCTCAGCATCAGTCTCATGAGAATTTATCAGCAATCATTTATGGAGATAAACTGCTGCAATTGGAGCAACAGCTGTGAAGCTTCCCAGCGGCAGGTGTGAGAAATTAGCGAAACACTCTAAAAAAAACACACAAAAAAACAAGCAACTTGTACACTGCAGTGCATTGCATCAGGAGTTGTTTTGATTCTTCTCATCTGTGTCCTGTATTGCAAGTAAATCATGGATTAAATGAACACTTCTTTGTACAGAGCTCTGTAGATGCATGTGCCTGGCCAACTAAATGTGGCACCAACACACATTTGTTATAAATTGTAAATATACACTAATGGGCAATAACTTTCTTTCTTGCATATTTTTCCATTTTCCAAATGACTATTCAGAATTTGAATCATAGCTTTCAATATGATCAGAAATGGGGCAAAAGCGGCCTGGTCCTGCTCGTGGGTTTCCCGGCATGACTGCCCATGGGATGTCTGGCAAGATGAAATTGTTTCCGAAGTTGTCAGATTGCTACGCAGCTCTTTCCTTGTATTGGATTGTAGCGTCCGTCTCTCTACTTCAACTGACAGCCCCGCCCTTTTCTCCTCATTTCCTCCCCTTCAAAAAAGACCACGATAATGGGTTTTATTTAATGTTTTTCCTTTTGTCTCATTTTCCAATCTGCAGCCCCATTTGTCAATGTCATCTACTTCTCAGGCTGAGTGAATGCAGTTTCACTCCAGCAAACGGGGTTGTTCTTACCACAGATGATGATGTTGATCGTGGTGATGGATTGCATGAATGTAATTTCATTTATGTAGCCATTTTCCACCACACAGCTTTGAAATGCCTTAATATTTTTTTGCAAAGTTACAAAGCAGCCTATATTCATGTCAGGCCACAAAGCTGAACGCATGTGGGCTATCTTTCATGGTCTTCACCCATTTAAGATTTGCCCCTGTGTAGCGGTTGACGTTGTTCATTACAAACCATCCCTGAATCCCATATTTACTTTTTTGTTCCTTGTGAATGAGCAACTCGTTAGTCCATTACTTCCTGTCTGCTTTGTGTAATTGGCCTTGTGCATAGAAATGTTGGACAATAGAAGGATACGTAAATAAAGCTTTCTGCTCTACCGGGACTACCCATGGTATGTATTCAATAAGGGAATTGGTATAAAGTGCAGGGGAAAAAAAACACAAGAACTGTAACGCTTAGAGATGCAGTTATAAGAAGACTGGGGCAAGCAAGGAAGGTAAAGAGGCAAAGCTGGAAACAGACCACAAAGGAGGTGCTGATAGACATGTTGCTGTGACGGAAATACGCTGTGGGAAAATGATCCTTGACAGACAAACTTCAATCAATATGTCTCTTTTTTGGGCTTAAATAGTGAGAATGGGCTAGGAGGGAGGATATGGGAATTTAAACACAAAATGAATCAGGTATTTAGTCAGGATTATGTGTCAAACCCATAAGTCGGTTGGAAAAATATTTATTATGCATACATGTAAACTTATGTCGGGAAACTGTTTAATTAAGGCTATTTCATGTCCTTTTCTAAACCTATTATTCTGCTACTGAGGCAGGCTAAAGATCTTTATTGTGCCCCAGTCAATCAGTTTAAAAGGCTCCATCAGAGTGAAACACTCATAAGAATGGAAGTCACCTCCTTGGCAGCTTTGTTAAAGAACTCCTCTTTGAACTTTCAATTTACTGAATGTATGCCCATTATTGCTGCTATTAATACAGTTTTAGAATTCGTCCTCTATCGTCCTGTGTGAATATGAGCATGTAGGCTGGAGCGCAGGTATAGCACTCTGTTTGGGTTGCGGTTGAACCTGACCTTAAAACGCAATCATTGATGACAGGAAGTCCCTCGTAGGCTTAGATTTCAAATTCAGGGTTGAGCGAAGGCTTGCTGACCCGTCTGAATAATTCAACCCTGTGGAGCTGTATGACCAGGCGATATGTAGGTTAGAATGCATTCTTTTATTTTTTTCAACTGCTTGTACTGGAAACATCACATTTGAGTGTTTGAGTGCACAATTATGAGCAGCAGTGTGTTTTCCATGCATATTCTGGGTTTTATAAATACAGTAATACAGTAATTACTGCACAAATGTTACAGTGTTTTTAGATACAACCAACTGTAAAGAACAGAGCAAAGTCAATGCATTTGAAAGCAGTTAAAGTATTAGTTGACACCCGTAGTCACTAAGCATGTGTCAAGGACAGGTAAAGAAACTTCTGAATATAAACTGATAACGAAATAAAACTGAGTCCAATGCACTGAAACACATACACACACACCCCCACACACTTCAGTCCCGCTCAAACATTAGACACTTGCATAAATGACAGATGTTTTGAAGGATCCTGCTCTGACTAAATGTTTTCCTCTGCATATATTATAAATGCCCACCAAACAAATTAGCCACCATATTGCTCAATGTAACACTTTTAAATGGCCTTTCGTCAGCGGGAATCAATTTTGACACAGTCGGAAGGACTCAGCAGGGAAGTGCTGTGGGGAGATTTGGTCCTGGGCCAGTTTTCATGTTTACAGCTCTGACACTGCATTGGGGGGTTGACAAACTGATCACACATCAATCCTCATAAGCAAATATGATGGGACTGGAAATGGCTCAGCAGTCCAAACTATGGGAAAGACAATCTGACATTCTGAAAATAATACTTCCATGCTTAATTTTAGGCACATGCATGAAACACTTGAGTGTTCTGGTGTGTGCTCTGGTTACATACTTTATACATTTCACTAATACCTTCTGACATTAATGCTAACAATTACAATGCTTTAGTACACTGTAATTAATTGCAGGCATTTTTTATAGTACCTAATGGTTAAAAGGGAACTACAGTACCTTTTGATGTAAGATTGTAATTGGTAATCAGTAATGTTGCCATTTGGGAATTATAACATTTTTAGAAATTCCCTTGTTAAATTATCTGGCAGAGAATACTAAATTTGTAGCTGTTGAACTAAAGGTTGAAATGTTTACCTTACGTGTTAATATTGTGGAACCCTAAAGCCCTTGTGCACACATTGTGTCACGTGACACATGGGAAAATTCAGTTATCCCTGTAGATTAAGCCTTCAGCCGCAAAGTGAGATATTAAAGACGCTCTTTAACATTTGCGGTTTCTTATGTATACAAATGTTCCACTACACCTCGTCGATACATGTTTCTTTATACCTCACTCAAACAGGACACTGACGTTTTAAATACACAAGAAATTAGCTCAAATTGAGACAAGTTAAATGTGTTCTGCTCAATTCTGGTTACATTGCTTGTTTGTCAGTGGTACACAGGGTTATTGGTAATTCTTTTTAAAGCCCCTTTCCCATGGGACAAAAACCCACCAACACCCGGCTTTTGTCTTATGTGGGGAAGTGAACAGTCGGCATTCATGCCGAGGGCAAATGACTCTGCGGTAGTTACGGGTAGTTATCGGCTACAGCTCCAATAGCAGGGGTGAAACACAAATTATTGCAGCGGAATGCTATGCTAACTTAGCACCAAATTCCGTCTGTCTCCGTGCAGGCAGAACTCAAACATCGATCCAAATGAGTCGGCACCGAGTTTGAAAAAGATTAAATGAGTAACAGATATAGAAACAACTGTAACATTTCACTGCTTTCTAGTGCTTACTTACCCTTTTTTCTGGCACATTCATGACGTTGAACGTGCCACACCAGGAGAAAATCACAAAGCTGTACTCATCTACTGGAAATGGGAAAAGAGTCTACCCCCCTATTTTAGCAGGTTTTCCCATGTTTAAAAAAAAAGAAGAAAAAAAACATACCGGCTAATCTTGGTGGGAAAACGGTATGTTTTTTTGTTTTGTTTTTTTTTGTTTTTTTTTGCAAAAGAAGACGACATGAGAACACATTGTCAAGTTGAGCCAGGAGAGAGGGATATTGATTTATACAATTAATTGAAAATCTTACAGCAGAGAGGAAAGCAACTTAAATAACCCAACACACTCCACTTTTCCTTCACATATTCACACAAACAATGAAACGCACACAAAACGGTTACATCAGCGCAAGTGTACACACAGCTAAAACATACACTGTGCTGGCAGGCCTTGTGGGTACAATTGCTATTTAAATAAACATTTGTAATCTGGTTTCCTACAGTATATGCTGTATTCTGTTGCACCCAAACATTCATAAATGAAACAATATCATTCCACAGAGGAACGTACAAGGGGGAGATGACTTGAAGTAGAGCACTACAGCCTTGTCAAGGTTGAACTTAAGGCAGTAGTGAGACATTGTGTTTAAAAATGGGGCTCATGGGAGGAGAGAGGAGTGGAGTGCTGGAAGAGTTGTTTAGTGTTGTCAGCATGGCAGTGTTGGGAAAAGATGAGGGATGTGATACCGGAGCAGAGAGAAGAAGCACAGGAACAAAAGGAAGGGTCCTCAGGTCTGAGTACTCAAAACCTCTAAGAGAATTTTCATGTCAGATGTCTGTCAGAATACATAAAAGCAACAGAATCTGGTAGGAGGTGAACTCAAAGATAAGGTCAAAACGGATGACATGAACTGTTGAAAAATGTGAATGTAGCAACCACAGGTCTCTGAAGGGACATCTTAAAGCTTCAAATAGTGACTAGCACTAGCCGCTGTTAATCTTTGTTTGGGGGTTAGGGTTAACCCACCATCCTAACCCTGTGGTTAATGTCAAAGGAAGGAGGATCTGTGGATGTCCATGGGTTCCCCTTAAAGTTTTCTCTCACGCTTCTGGGTTGTTTGTAGCTCGTTCTAGACATGCTTGAGATAAAAGAACGAGGGGGAACACTTCAACTTGTCTGAAAGTTTTTCACCTGAAGGTGGTTAAACTGTACACATTGCATTTCCACCTGGCTAAAGATTTGTATTACATTGCAAGCCAGGCCACTTGCAGACATCATCTGGTTGATTATGTGTTTTTGGATTATGCGTCTCTCATTTTGCAGAGACGAGTGATGTCAGTTGGCCGTTGGTCAGTTTGTTGCATTAGCCTCGCTTACCTTTTCTGGTAGACCAACAACTGGAAAAATGCGTCAAACTGTGTAACACTTGATTCGGGGCCGCTAAAATGCCTGCGCTGCTCTCTTGTGTTCTGAAACGGACATCAGAGACAACCGAAACATCGCTGCATGTGACGCTAGTTAACATTACACTACGCAGGAGGTAACGTTAGCCTACCGTTATTTTACTGGAAAGGATTACACCACTGGGACACCAATCGGGAGTCAAAGCCAGAGAGCATCTACGCCATAGACCCCTGTAGTGCTCAGGGTTGTTGGCGAAACAAAACCCAACAGGATGTAATGGTTCATTCAAATACAGTCAGTAAGCTGGTGGTTTATTCAATGTTATTGTAAAATACCCTTAGCCATCCAGTGATTCTTCTTTTTGTCATGGAACTGCAATAGACCCTGGTTAATCGACGTGGCGCTGATGCACAGAGCTACCGTCTCTGACGTCTTTTGTCCCATCTGCTGAATTTCAGCAGACCTCCGTTCGTCTAAACCCATTGCCTTGACACTAAGCAGGATTTAAATTGGCAACGTTTCTCTTTAAGTTAGGCTTAGGGGTGAATAAACGACTGTACGTCACTGTTGCTCACAGGTTTGGATGGCAGCACAAAAACAGTTTGAATGATATGCTGACATTTTTCTTCCAGCAACCATTTGGAGAAGAGCCTTCAGCTTCTGATGGACAGGGTGGATGACATGTCGCAAGACATTGTCAAGTATAACACCTACAGCCGCAACCTGAGCAAGCAACAGCAGCAGAAGCACCAGGTAACTCTAAAAAAAAAACACACACACACACACACAAGCTTTCATAAGCTGAAGTGCGCACACCACCTACAGACACAATGAGTAAGCAGCAACTGAAACATCAGCTTACCAGCATGCAAGTAAGGCAAAGAGACACACACACACACAGGCCTTCACACTCGCATTCACACACACACAGATGCACGTGCAGCCCCAAACTCAACAGGAAAACATCAGGTATATTTCTCTCAGCCATGGACACAACCAATTGTAGCTACAATCACAGCAGCCAAGCACCTGGTAACACAAACACACACACACACTCACACACAATCACACACACTAACACACACAGAAATATAGTACGTCAGGCTCAACCCAGTAGTGGAGCAGTCTGGCTCAACAGATGTACACTGCTGGGATAAAGCCTGACATCCGGCTCACTAACTCCGCTATCAGGGCTTAGCACCGCCCAGGATGGTTGTGACTGGTTTTAAAGAAATACAAACAAGCCCGAGCTTTTTTCCCTCTATCCCAGAATAGATGCGGCTGTAGCCAGAACACACTGCAGCTCTTTGGAGATAGGTCTGTCAGGGCATTGTGAGACTAGTGAAGCAGAGTAGTAAACAAGCCTGTGCCTCCGTTTCTGCGGACCTGGACCTTTTTCACAGCAGATATTTTGACTTGTCATAGTAGGAAAAGCACAGCTGAAATTGAACGATTTAACAAAGTGTCCCAGTAAGCTATTTCAGTGAGTGAACATGCACAGTACCAGGGCCTCTCCTAATTGGAATGCAGCCATTATTAATGTTTTTGAATTCACCTGTGCTTTTCCTACTATGGCATGTCAACATGTCTGCCGTGAAAGAGGCTTATGAAAATGAGTTAAGTTTTTCTCAACTTTCCCCTGTTTGGGCGCAGACCACTTAAATCTCTGGGCTGCAACATCAGATCCCGTTCATAATGACAATAAGCGGATCACCGTCCTAGTCTGTGTGTGTGTAAAGCATTAGCCAACGACAGAAATGGGCTTTGTCTCTTTAAGGAACAAGTTCAGCAGATAAAAAAACAAAAACTTTCTCTTATTTTGTAAGTATTTGACAATCATTATAATCGTGATTTGAACATTGGACCCAAAGTGTGCAGGGTCTAAAATATTTTCATTCAAATGGGTACTGATATAGGGTTCAGTTTTTCAGATGCGGGTCTCAATACTTTGTATATTGTATTTCTACCGTTTACATAGCAATTGAGGCAAACATGAGCTGTGAAGGGCAGGGGCAAAGAAAAGACGTATTACTTTACCTATATAACCGTTACCTTATAAATTATTATACCATCAAAAAAACAAGCAGGCCACAGGATGGCTTCTTTGCTTAACTATAGAAACTGCATTATCTTAAAGGAATGGGCAATAAGCAAGTCACCACCGACGTCAGTACCAGTAGCTTGTAGCAAAGACACAGCTTTAGAAGGTCTTTCTGTTGTGAGCAGCCACTAATGAGATAAGCTTGACTAATCCGAACCAACAAGTACATGTCATAGAGTTCATCCCTCACCTCGCTGCAGCTGCTGACATGCGCCCACTGAAGATCAGCATCGCTTCAATTCTCACGTGCTTCATCTTCCTCAATGAATTGGGCATTTCTGTCATGTTTTTATCCGTATGTGAAGAAGAGTATGTTCAGAAGATTAAATACTGATAATAATGGGTGCCTGGGTAGCTCACCTGGTGGAGCGCGGGCCCATATGTGGATGTGTGCTCCACGATGCAGCGGCCGCGGGTTCAGCTACGACCTGCGGCCCTTTGCTGCATGTCCTTCCCCCTCTCTCTCCCCTTTCATGTCTTCAGCTGTCCAATAAAAATAAAATACTGAAAAGAAAAGAAATACTGATTAATAATGTGCATGCTCATCAAAAATCTTCCAGGGAGAACTGAAACATGTGGACTCAGAGCTAGTATTAATAACCTGAGCCTTTTTTTCTTTTTATTGGGGTTCTGGTCGTCAATACATATATTACAGATATACATTTCTCTTTCTTTCATAAACTAAACATATTTTTAACAGAAAAAGAAAAGAAAGAAAACATCAGGACTCTGAGCTTTTTATTTTATTTTAATGAGTAAGACCTCTGTTTCTGTTTTTTCTGTACCAGTGAGACACATCACATTCAACTTTTAAAAACAGCAGTAGTAGCACTTTGTAGAACACACACACAGTCACACACCACCTACAAGAAGAAACCCCAGCCAGAAGCACTAAAAAGACCAGAACAAAACGTACGCACACGCAGATGAAGTCAGCCGCATACCAGCTGCAAGTACAACCTCAGCCAGATGCATCAGAAACACTTGGCAACAAATGCAAACACAAAGGGTCACACACATACTGTACATTACTCCAGAAAATGGAAGCACAGAGGAACATTGTTTCACAGTAATGTGCGCCAAGTGTGTGCCTACAAACTTAGACCTGCATTCTGTCATTATTATTCTGCTCTAAGTGGTAATGTTGAGCCGGGCTGACTCATCGTCTATGTTGACAGCAAATAAAGCCCCAGTTGAGTTCACCCATGTTACGCAGACTTGCTACATACATGAATCTGTGACCACCGGTAGCCCGCCGCATGCACACAAGGCATTTACTACCTCGGCCACGGAAAACACACACACCTGGGTACACGCACACCCTGGGCCAATCGTCCGCACTCGGGCCATTATGATCAATCATCCTTCTCCCTTACCGAGCTTCTCATCATCACAGCCCGCAAGCACTTCCCTTCACACACACACGCTCATGACATACACAATATCACAGAAAACCCCTTTTAATGGTGTCTACTTTTTCATGTTTCACATGATTCTCTACAATCAACAAACAGCACACACAGGGGCAAAGAAAGTGAGCCTCTATTATATCTTTCGGACACCTGCAGTACTTGCTCCATGTAATCTTGTGCAATTGACCCTGCTGCTTCCCAGACAAATGGAACTTTATTAATCATAAAAAAAGCAAAGACTAAAAGGCGCAGAGCACAGAGGGCTACATTTTTCATTTATACCTCTTTAAATGTAGTAAATAGTTGGTGAAGTTCCCAGGAACAATCCGTGGCCAAGTTAGTCTTTGTACCGGGATATGTATGACTCACTCCCTCGAATTTATTCATTTTCATTTTACCCATCGATAGAAGCAGGCACTTTGCAGAAGACTAGAAATGGGGCATTGTTGGTAATCTTATGAACCGAGGAATCATGATTCATAGTTAATGATATCCTTCGGCCTCCATTGGATGATTCAGCAATATTTTCCAAGTCATTATTTCTGAGCCATATAACTAATTTATTGTATAAACAAAAAGATTAACACATGAAAGGCAGGCCAAGTCATGGCTAAGAGTGAATTTAGTTGTAGTAGGTGCTAAATGAAGTCTATAACAACAAAAATGGCATCAATTCAAGCTTTAATTGTTGTTTTTAAAAGCTTCTGAAGGTTCAGTGGTCTGAGTCCATGTGCACCTGTGGAAAAGCTACCTGAACCAAAGAGAGACCTGATCCAAACAGGATCCGTGGATCATTAGACCAGATCGGTCAACCCAAACAGACCCTAATGGAGAAGGGACACCAACACCATCAGCGACGTGATGCACCATTAATTAGCTGGCAGTTTTGTTCGAAAAGAGCAACCATACAATGAGTTCCAGTTGATGGACAGAAAATCATTCTTACAGTAAATCATGAATTTAATAGCTGTGAATCAAATTAAACAAGTATTGGTCATTAACTAGAATAATAGCAATTTATTTCCGTGGTAATTATAATGTACCGCGTGATCAGAGCTGATACTGAGTAAGCTCTGAGACATTCAGACCCTCTTGAGTATCAGACACATTGACACAGACCCGAGACTCATGGCTTTAAATGAGACACTACAGGACTCGGTTAGTTTGAGTACAATTTGGACCATGTCCAACTCTGGCTTTGGTCTAAATTCTTTAAAACCCAGTGGTCCTCTAGTCCAGATACCACCCATCATACTACAGCCAAACACGCCATCCCCAGTATGAATCATGGTGTTTCCAGCAGCATGCTGTGGGGACTAGGGATTAACGATTACCGGTAAACCACGGTAGAAATGTTGACGTAACAATGACCCCATAAAATATCCTTGTCGCGTGGCTTTTCCACGGTGTGGAACCTCTGTGTTTACGCCTTCCCAGCTTCATTCGAGTCCTCTGAAGTTTCCGCGCAGCCGCAGTGCTCTCAGACATGAGAAGGGGACAGAATGTAGCAGCAGACTTTTTTTCCTTTATCTTTTTTTTTTCCTTTGTTGAAGTGATGTGGGTAGTTCTCTTAATCCATCCGTGGGTTAGCCCAGAACATAAGTTTAAACTATTCTGTAGCTTGCTAAACTGTCATGGCTTTAACTGCCTCGTTATCTTTAATAAGTGTTCTGCTGCGATGTGGAAGTTTAGCCCGTGTTACGACATGACATTTATTTAGAGAGAGATATTATCTATTGCCGTAATAATATGGCTGTTGCTGTGTTTCTTATTACATAGCTGATAGATAGGCAGTTTGTTTAGTATTACTTATGCAGCCTCGTGTGGATATTCAGGTTTTTTACTAGCAACATGCATTATTATTTGCTCATATTTCAGAACCACTTCCAACTTCACATGTAACGTCAAATACAACTTCATAGTTAAATTCATGTTGGAGTTGGAGTAAATAAATCTTCCTGATCTCAAAGTCAGACACCTCTGGTTCCAATTCTTACCTGACACCCTACAGCGGCCCAGTGTTTCATCAGCCAGTTTGCAATAGTTTTAAAAAGCTTATTGCCTATATTTTTGTAATATTATAAACCCTGTTACACTTTTAGACTATTTCAGCTTGTTTCGACCAACAGTGCTTTTTGAACATATTGAACACACTTTAAAAAATACTGCAAAAATACTGAAAACCATGATCATTTGGGTCACTATAACCGAGAGGTTACATTTTCATAGCGTAATGCTTCATAGGGATGCTTCTCAGCTGAAGCCCCGGGAAGGCTTGTGAAAGTAAAGGGTAAAATAAATACAGAGAAATCCTGCTGCAGTTAGTAAAAGAACTGTGACGTGCGAAGGGATTCTTTTCCCCACCAAGACGTAAAGCCAAAGCTACAGGAGTCCGGACCTCGATCCGACTTAAAGGTTGCCGTTCCCTCCCAGTCCCCATGCAGCTTGACAGAGCCTGAGCAGTTAGTAAAGAAATATGCCTCGAAAGGTGCCTCTTCTGAATGCTGACTTGAAGGAGGCTGTTGTGTATTTGCACTTAATTTAGATAGAATAAATTTAGTTTTTTTTACTTTTGACTTTACTTTTTAGACATTGCATGTCTATGTTTTATATATGGAAGGTGGAAGTGCAAAACTGCTTTTGTTTGCTTGTTTCTAAAAATTTGCATGAATTAGCATTTTGATTATGCACAGTCATGCTGTGACGCATTGGCAGGCACACAAAAAATACACTGGAGGAGTAACGATTCATTGAACAAATGGTTAGATCTTTTATTTATTGTTTATCTTAGCAGTGTCTGTCGGCTTCGATCACCCGCACAGGTGCGTGGTGGGGTGTGTGGATAATAGCTCTCAAGTGGCTCCCACGCCGTTTCTCCCCCTTGTCTGCCCCCGACTCCCCTTCCACCGGTCTGTGTCAGTCGCTCCTTCATTTTTCCAAATTAACAAGGCTTTTAGGATCTCCAGAGACCCGGCTCCTCGCTGATTTACCGACTGTCAGCCCTCCACAAATCACTCCATGCCTTCCCTGTCAACCCTGACAACTCTTCTCTCTCCGTCTATCTCCTCTATCTCTTCTTTCATCGCCATCCTTCTGTTCAGCTCACCTCCTTCCTGTTACTGTTTTTTTCCATTGCCTTCTTCTTCCTCTTCTTTATTTCCTTCTTACAATCCCCTGCCTCTTTGTGCTCTTTACATCTCTCTCACTATATTTATCTTCTTTGGGTTCTTCTTACTTCATACCTTTTTCCTCCCACTCTTCACCTTCCCGATGTCATTGTTTCACCATTTCTCTTCTCCTCACGTCATCCTGTCTTCTCTTGCTTTCCCCCTTTTCCTTTTTTAGTCCATTTTCCCTGTAACCATCTATTCCCTTTCCACACACCTCGCTCTCAATGCTGTTTTGTTATCGTCTCTAATGCCACCCGTCCTTCTCTCCGTTTCCCTCCCTCCAGTACCTCCAGAGGCGGACGCAGGAGAACGCCCAGCGACAGAGCAGAGGGGAACCCCCGCTGCCTGAGGAGGACATCAGCAAAATGTTCAAGCCCCCCCAGCCTCCACCACGCATGGACACATTGCTAATTGCAGGTACGCGCTCACACACTCTCACAAACAAACACACACGCACACAGGCAGCACTCTTCATCTCAGAGACCCCCCTCTCTCTAAACTCCATCAGCCGCCTCTGCTCCCCTTACAGGAGCTCAGGTTCTGTTTTGTAATTATCTCCGCCATTATCTTGAAATTACATTAATTTAAAGTTAAATGACTCCATCTCCATCTCCACCGCCCCTTTCTCTGCTGTTTCACGCTGTTCAGCTCTCCCCCGCCTTCTGAAAACATTCTGATCCTTCAGTTTACTCTGTTCCCCACTAATTTGATGTTTTGCTGTGCCGC
>NC_048412.1:10078974-10164713 GCF_013103735.1 Etheostoma cragini
CTCCGCCTGTGTGTGTACATGTCTGTGTACAAATGTGTGTATGTATATTTCTGTGGGTGTGTTTTTGTGTGTGGGTGCGCGGATGCATGTGGCTACCCTCCAACAGGGCAAATTAACAACTACTGCCAGAACGTGAAGGAATTCACCTCGCAGAACCTTGGGAAGCTGTTCATGGCGGAGGCTCTCCAAGGCCACAACCACTAGAGGAGAGAAACGGGCGGAAAGAATCTGTGAGGGAGGGAAAGAGGGTGCTCAGAAGGGAGATAAAGACAGGTAATGGATGCAAAACCATCTTGAAGACGACTGAAAGAACTCAGCACCTTTGTTTGTTTTCTAAGAATTTATTCATTGTTTTTATGCCCGGCTCCATCTTGAATACAACATTATCTTTAAAGATCACTAGATTTTGATTGGAATAAAAGTCTTGCATCTCTTCATCTTTTCCGACTCTGTGTATGTTTTCACATTTGAACTGTATTGATGGAAATTGCAGCATACTTTAGTTTGTAGACTTGGGCTTTTGCTGCATAAAAATTAGCTTTATATGCATTATTATTATACTAAAATGAGACAAGTGCGCGCAATAATAAATACTTATTCAAACGTCCTTGTTTATAATTTTATTGCTACATGCTTTTCGTCTTGGAGCTCAAACATCAAGCAAGTGGAACCAATTATTAGTGGATTTGCTGAAGTGAGTTTGCATGGGGGGGAAACAATGAAATCCTTGTAAACAGAACTGTGACAGAAGTATCAGTGAGAGTTAAATGAAATGGCAGGTACATGACTCCGCCCCCACTGTCTCACTACACTAAATAGACTTTTGATTGTCTCTTTCTTCCTGAAGTAAAATTACACTACACACCAAAATCTGCCTTTCTTCCACGCAGGTAGCAATTAGCACCTGTTCCAATAGCGAAATTTGACTTTTGTTGTTCTCAAGTCAACATTTGAAGAAGGAACTGCAGGTGTACAAAATGACACACTGTGAGAAACTGTCGTCTGCCATGAGTGGCATTCCTATTTTAGTGTTATTGTGTCTGTAATTACCAAAAGCTGATCAATTTTTTGGTAGCACAATTTTAGAGAAACTGACAACTTCTTGTCAAGTGTTTTGAAGTATATTCATAGAAATACACAGGGACCGATTTTGAGCAATAAAAGCAACATGCTAATATTGAATGTGAGCCAGCAGCAAAGCATTATGCATGATGCATGATAAATTGTCACCTTACAGAATTGTGTACACATTGTTGACCTCCAGTTGAAGTGGGATGTAAACATTTTTCACCTTCTTCAAAAACCAAACTCTTAACAGTTAGTTATTCAGACACTTCTCAGTCGTTTATTAAAAGTACTTTGACCCCTTGATTGTGTTTGATGGCTTATCAGAGAAGGACAGGAACAGCCTTAGCAGATTTGTTAAGAGCTATTCAATAATTATTGAAGTCAAACAGAGAGATTTGACTTGTTTTTGTGACGAATCATCAATGAGCATGTTTAACCTGCCTGACCACATCATAGGAAGCACATTCTCATTGTTGCCTTCAGGATGTTGCTCTTCTCTGCCCGCCTTTAAAAGCAATCTTTATTTTGTTATCCCTTATGCTATCCATCTTCTCAGGTCTTCACAGTTTATATATATATTTTTTTAGAAGAATCACAAAAATGAACCAAAATGTTGATCAAATTCAATGACCTTCGTTTTACCAGAATAATCCTCTCAGTATCAACATGGGTTTCATATATTGTTGATATAAGTATTAACAATACTTCAATTTACAACCATGCTAGTGGCTCTGTAAAGCTGTTTTTGGTCATAACAGTGCTTTGAGATAAATGCTAATATCAGCATGGTATCATTCAATGCCATTCTTTATCTTAGTTTAGGGTGCTAGCATGCTAACATTGCCACCCATGGAGCCCTGCGGCTAGCACGGCCAAAAACAACAATAAGACAGTTGCAATATATCAAAGTATTGTTATAGTCTGTTATTTAAATGTCCTGGTTTCCAGATTTAAACACTACTGTCAGTACACCACTATACTATCAATACCATTCAACCCTTAATGCGTCTCTATCACATAGGTATATATTACAAGAACTCACATTAAGCTCAAAGTCTAGTCATAGTTTTGGTTTTGTGCGTTTGTTGACCTGGCATACAGTTGCGGTTGATTAATAATTTTGAGCTTTATTGAATTTATTTCCTGCTTCTTTGTGCCAAAAGATCCACCCTACCATAAACCCACAGCAGCAATGTAATTCAGCCGCAGCTGATGTGACGTTAAATTTAAAAACTTGTAAAATAAACGTTTCCCCTTGTTTTTATGATATTGCGTAGTATTAAGCCCAGGGGGAACATTCTGGTAGTCCTGTGCCCCTTAGACACGTAGAAAGTGTCATCCTACAGCAAAACTTTGCTGACAATTGACTAAAACATAACTTACCAACAAGTCCTGTGGAAGGCCTTGAACAAGAGACTGAAACTCACACACTCTAAATCCTTCCGCATGGGAACATCAGCTAAATACCTCATATGTAACTATAAGCTGTTTTGGTGATGATCCTCTGCAGAGTACCACGTTTCTTAAGAATTACTCCTCAAGTCATAAAAGCACAGCTCACTCTGTGGTGCTTGTCACCAGTGTGTCCTCTCCACCCAACAACAGGAAGTGGAATGATGGCTCTTCTCGCTCCATTTAATAAAGAAGCTGCCAGTGTGTGCTTCATTGAGGAATAATTACGCTGCAGCTCTATGATGTTGTGTGCTCCATTGTTCTCCCTCGACCTGTGGTTAAACAGCAGCATCTAATTCAGAGGATGATTTTATTTCTCTTGTCATCAGCATTGCCTAATCCAGTAATAACTTGTAGTGCTCCTGCTTGTCATCAGCACAGTGTCATTAACAATAATTACAAGTCCGCCAACATGATTAACGCTTATTGGAACAGCGACACTTGAGCCGGATATGATTTCTTCGCAAAATCATAAAATGTTTCCCTGACAGGCTGGCACGATGAGAAATATTAATTTGCAACAGAGGGCTCCGTTGATATTCATTGATTATGGTATTTTCGTCTCTGACAGGCACAGGCCTGTCCTCGTGATTGATGTGTTGTATGATGTGAGCCATTTCCTCCTAGCAGCTATTGATTGGCCATTGATTGGTGGCTTCTGTTTAAGCTGAATCGGTGTTGTTTGAAATTCTGAGGCAGCACTGTAGGGTGACGTTGTCCTTGAGGGCTGAAAGGGGCACAGCCTCCCATGTCCCTAATCCAGAGATGTGCGAGGAATTACAAAAAATGTCCTTAAAAGATCCAAAAGCAATGTGTGACGCCGCTAGGGCGCCAACTGCCCCTGCAGAGTGCAAGCACAGTGGCGGAGGTTCAGCTTGTATTTAAAGGGACTTTGTTTTGGATTGGAAAGCAGTTTGGATTGAATCTTGTAGTCATGGCAGGGCTCAAGGGCAATAGAGTGGAGGTGCATGGGAGTCAAACTGGCGCACGTTTCTCCACAGTCATCTAAAGCATGACATTATCCGTTGCCTATCTTTTTAAGCAAAGAAAAAGCTAGATTGGCAGATAGATGCAAGATTAATAAGAAGTGAATCACAGTAGTATAAGAAGCCAAATGATGTAGTTTGTCGAAGAGGCATTTTCATGGCTCTAACAATACATAAATGGATAAGTGGATTTTAACGTTCAGTTATAGGCAGATGTTTATAACTTCCTTTTGAAGTATTTGCAGCTGGTAGAAAACAGTTAACAGAGGTTTAATACCAATACAGCGAGCCTATAATCATATTAAATGTCAGGAATACTTAACTATATTCCTTTGTGTTTGTGATAAAACATGAATAGTTTATATGCATACAAATGATTCACAGGCAAGTTTAATACATGTTTTATTGGTAAAACAAAACAAAAACACAACATGTAGTTATTCCACCTTAGTAAAAACTCCATAATCTTTGAATGTGCAAGTATTTTTAGTTTTTTTCCAAATTTGTTTGTCTGAAAAAGTCCATTCTCACGATGGGCTTCCTGTTTTACCATCACATTTTTGTAAGCTGCATATTGGACCACGATTGGTTAATGATAATGCAATGTCACAAAATCCTGTTTATAAATCTGTCTTTAACTCTGATTATAGGTGAGCACAGTGAAAGTTCCTTCTTCAGCAGACGCATGTGTAAACAGCCTTCATAGTGAAGCTCAGACATCTAAGTGAAGTAACAATAAGCAAAACACATTTGTCAGAAAAGGGATGCTTTCAAATATTATATTTGCTTACGCCTTCATTATAGTGTTATCATTTACTGATTGTTTATATTCTTATGAATGCTAAATAAATAGGGGGTTACAGGATAGTCTTATCCACTTTTCTTGCAAATAATTATTATTTATGTTTGTTGCCAGTGAACAGAAGGGACTGAGCAGTTTGGTGTACATTCATTATCCCGCATTGAGTGCACGCTCTAGACTTTTATGCAGTAGAGGGATTCTGTTGAATCCGTGTGTCCAGACACTTCTTTTTGGTACCACTCATGGTATTGATGTGGATTTAGAAATGCAGGGTGTCTTTGCTTTCTTATATTTGTTTTGAAATGTTAAACCGCTTGGAAGAGAGAAGCACACAGAAACCCGCAGCGCCATCTGCATCTGCGATTTGCTCTCCCACACTATTCTGCTCAATTGACCATGAGACTGCTGTGGGTTGGTTGAAAATGAGAAGGACATTCTCAAATAGGTTTTCACCCACAGTGCACAAGCTGAGTCTGTGGTCTGCTGACGCAATACTTGGGATTCAACTTTCCACCACTTCCTCCAAAGTGATTTTATTTGTACTCACATTTATTCTTTTTGTCACTTTCTGTGACGTCACTTTTCTCTTTTTCGCATTCGCAGAGATTACCCTAAACTATGTGTTTGAACTGAGCATGGGAACCGAATGAGGGCTTTAGCTGTGTAAACAGCCAGGCGTTTGTACTCCGCAATAGGAAGAAATACTTAATTAGGATTATGGGATTTGTCTCTGCACCTTCAGATTCCTGAGAAGGAAGCTGGGAGATATAAGTTTGGTCTCATTTAATCAGCGAGTGCGGCCTGCATAGCCTTGACCTCAGCAGTAATTTATTACCGCTCTAACCCAAACAGAAGCTCTTTCAGGGTGCCTGCCGTTGCCCTGTCATGGTGATAGAGAGAATCAGCTGGCTGAATATAATGAAACCAGTTATTTCTCTGTCAACTCTGAATTCTTTTCCTCATTTTTGGACTCTTTCTTTTTTTTTTTTTGCTGCCACAGATATTGCCATGGCAACTGTAGCTCCTGTATGGAGTAGCTGTTGAGGATGTAAAGTAGTTCCCGTGGAAAAATAATCTTGCAAATCCCCGAAACAAGAGCAGAAAGGAAGGCAGATGCAGTTGTAAGAAGAATTCTGGGGATGGTTGGGGAATTTAACATTTACGGGATTATTCACACAAGCAAGAACAACCCAACATGTGAACACGTTCTTCACATAGCGCTCTACCTGCCATTGAAGCGGCTCTATATTGTCCTCTCTCTTTTTTCTCGATGGTCAATAGATCTGCGCTGTGATTGGCAAGTGTATAGATGTGGTGTTCTAGTTGCAGTTGGTCTCTGCCTGCCACCCAATTCGACGGCTGTCAACCGTCAGTGGCACAAATCCCACAGGCCATTATGAGTCTGGTTTAATCCCCACAACAGCAGCATCAGAAACCTTTCAAGAAGGGTTTTCGGTGCATGATACCCTGTCTGTCACATGCAACCGTGGGCTTCAGGCAAGGCTACGGCGCATTGTTGTCATCCCACTCCATCACTTATGTCTCGTCTTATCCCCAAGCCACTAAACAAATGTACTGGATGTCCTCCTGCTAAAGATCAATCACATGATGCGTGTAATCTTCTGCTGGGCTTTGTCTCTCTTCTGTTGATACTCAGATTTGGCCTTGGCTGTTGCACACAAGAAATTGTGTTTTTATTGACGTCTTGATTTTTCAGGTCAACATGAATTTGGGAAATAACTGCCTTGTGGTCTATTTATTTATTGCATTAGATATTGTTTGTTTTTGATTGAAGGGTATTTGCTAGTATACATTAAGGACTTATGCATATTTGTTTCTTGTAAACTCTATTCAGTCTTTCCAGGCCAATGGGCATGTTGTCATTTGAATAGTTTGACATTTTGATAAATGCAGTGTTAGATGAAAAGATCAATACTACTCTTATTTCTGTACGGTTAATATCGAGGTATAGCCTGGAATCAATTAGCTTAGCTTAGCATAAAGACTGGAAGCAGATGGCAGGCTTATTATTTTGGTTTTCAAGCCGGTGACTTTACTGTTCTTGTTCACTATCAACAGCAGTGTTTGCAGGCCCAGAACCAAATGACAGATAAAGAAAGTTTTCAACGAGCTGGGGAACATGGTGTAGCATTTAGCAGCCAAAGATTTCCTTCAGGAGTCGGTGGAGACAAAAAAAACCAAGCTGAAAGGGGAGTTCATATTGGACTGTGGACAGAAACACAACTCCAAAGGAAAGCTAATGTTGCTCTGTATGTGCAAGGTGTAACGATAGATAACTGTTGCTAACAAGTTCACCATGTCAACTTCAACGGTATGTCAATGATTTGTTCACCGCTTGTTTCTGCTACCCCCAATTGGATAAAAACAATGAATTTTGCAAGTTTAAAAGTGCAGTTGTACATATTTTCATTACAAATAAATTGGATCAAACTAATATCTATGCAGTAGTCCAGAAGTCTGTAGTCTTGCTTTGCCAGAGCCTCCTCCAAAGCTCGCTGAAGGAGGGTCTGGCTACTTCACGTAGCATTCAGGGGATGGGAGGAAAACGTGCTCTGGTTTAATGGCATTTCTTTAAACCAATCAGAAATGTTTAGAAAATTCAGATTGGACAGATAGTCTAGCTAGCTGTCTCAGTTTACCCTGCAGAGATCTGAGGAGCAGTCAAAAATAGTCCTCATAAATCCACTGAATTTAAAATTCCAAGACAAAGAAAGCGAAAGAAAATGGAAAATACATGCATCCAACGGAATTTCCTGCAGCACCGAAGCAATCCCGGAAATGGAACGCAGAATATACAGACTGTGACATCTGTGACACCACCTGGATGTGGGTCGATCTCATACGGATTTTGTACCCCGGAGTTTTAGAGACTACAGTGTTGAGCTTCTGCTTGTGCAACACCTTCAGTTGTACAACACCAGCTGGTAGGGGCAGTATAGTGACCACACTTGTAGTCTGTGACATCATGTCTCTCCTGAGGTTGTTTTTATGGGCCTGTTGCTTTTTTTATTCAGTACTACAAATATTGTTTTCTATCATCTTTGTTGAAACCTTGAAACTTTTTTTTTTTGCTGGCTTATCATATTTATTATAATTCATGATCAGCATCCCTCTGTTCCATTAAGTCTGGAGGTGCCAGGTTACCCTGGGCACAGTGATTGATGGGATGCTTGTGACCTACAATAGACAGATCCACAATTAAAGAGCACCTTATCTCCCAGCTGTGAATCTCAAAGATAAATGCTGGTAGGACCCTCCCTTTTGATGTTTAATCATGCACTCCACGTCCCTAGAATGACTGATGTGCATTTGAATATTTCTTTCTCGCAGGTAAACATTAACATTCAGTTCACTTATTCATTCACTCCTCCTCACTCTAGGTTTGATGTAGCCTGCCTCTTTCACACAGGCATTCTCAGGGAAAACCAGAACCTAATTTAAGGGTGTTTATTTGCAAGCTTTGCAACAGTAGGACTAATGCATTGAACATCCTTTTACTTTGGAAATATTACGATATGGGAAATGACAGGACAATGTTATTCTTTTTTACTGGTACTTTCTCTGCATCCTCTGTTTTTTGTATTCTGTCATTGCCATTTTTTTTTTTTTTTTCTCAAACTTGGCTCTGTCTTGTTTCCGACTTTAAAATATCTTATTTTTCCTCTATCTCCAGTGGGATATAAGCCTTTGACCACTGCTTGTCTTTTGTTCTGCTCCCGGGGTACATGGTGGGGCTCAACCCATAAAAGATTTATTCTGCCAGCTCCGTTGTTTTATCCTGCACCAGATTTTCATTCAGCAACTAGGTGGAGTCCATTTTACATATACTACTTCCTAGATCAACTCTGGGGCATTCTGAATCACCTGATGCCTCAACATCTGTCTGACAATGTATCCGCACTATCCAGTGGTTATTCAGAGTGTGTTTAAAAGGATGCGGCGCGGTTGTATGCCTGATTTCACTGGAGACCACTCAAAGAGGAAACTGTCAGTGATGATACTAAAGTTGTAATCCAACTGCTCTATCAGTGCATATGATCCTACAGTGGAAGATATTTGTAGTGTTGCAATGCACAGTGTGAAATGCTTCCATGGGCTTTATGTACATAGTGTAAATATTTGATCAATGCTCCCTCGTTCATTTTTCGTTTTTCTTTCTCCCTTAGCTTATTATTTATTTTAGACTATCATCAAACTTTACCACATGAGAAACATGTACGGTCACTCAGTGGGAGTCATTTTTTTGATCTCTCTGTTTGAAACAGAAATAACTACATGTTAAAGGAATCAAGCTTGTACGTACTTTTCTAAATATGTGTTAATACAGGTGCAAACCGTGGTACAGCAGGACAGCGGTATGACCTACCACATCGTATCCGAGCTGGGGAGAAAATTTACATCAAATGTGAACAATAAATAGAAACTCTTTTATATAATTATCATTTGGAATTTAATTGCTGTTTTCACCTTCAGTTTTATTTTTCATTGCCACACAGATTTTGACCATGACAAATGTTGATGCCCGGGCCCTGAACCTTGTCATTTGGTGTCCATTTATTTCCTTTGAGGGAAGCAGCAAGCCCACTGACATTCAATCACATTATTTTGGCACAATGATTTGCTGCCTCCACCTGTGACCTGAACCACACATAACACAGTACTATGCATGACTAGAGCTGTGTAAATCAAACCAGCAGGACACGTGTGCGTATTCCTAATTGAATCTTATGATGAGATCCTGATCAGCAACAGTTATGATCACATGCCCATCAATGAGCATAGCAGGCAATTGCAATTACACTTTTACCCCCTTCTACAACATTTTAATTACATTTCTTCCAATCCGTCCGCAGGGTGATGCTACAACCCTAGGATGCAACTGCCGACCTGTTATTGCAGGAGTGTGATCGAGAGTAAGCTTATAGCAGCCATAACAGGCTTTTGTAGAGGCATGATTGCCTGCAGGTATAGCATGATTTGGAGAAAATCTGGTTGATGCTCTCTAAAGCCTGTGCCATTGAGGCACGGCCGAAGGCCAAACAGTTGTAAATGTTCCCAAAGTGTCAGCATTTTCCATATTGCATCCTTTAGGATGATAAAGATTGAATTTCCACACAATTTTCAGAGCTGAAAATTCCATGCACGTATTCCTACTCCAGGTCCTCTAGAAATTGTCTGAGAGTGCCGTTTTGAGGCTTGTCTCACCGCATTGTTGTGGCACCGGATCCATATACTCAGTAAAGAGAAATTTCTGAATTTTCCACCCACTTTAAAAGGACTTGGTTATGCTGCACAGGGCTGATTTGACATAGTCTGTGCACAAAAAGGGAGCATAGCTGATGCCTTCAGGTTCACTGCAACTGGACAGCTAGCCTTGCTATACAAACAGGTACCACTTAACACTGGAGAAAGTGTAAAATCTCCACATGCAGTCCTCGTCCTGTGTAACAGTTTAGCAGGTTTGCCTTAGTGCAGGTGTACCATTATTCACATCCCATTTACCATACATACTTTGGGATAAAAATGACAGATTGTGACCTCGTTGAGACCCACGCAAACATAATTGGTCCAGTGATCGATGAAGGTCTGTTAAAAAACTTGTAGTCATTATATCAAACACAAACTGTCAACTACACTCCTTAAAGAAATATGAATGTCCTCTGTACTGTATTATGTGACAGAATTTCAAGCAAATTGAATCATGCAAGACGCACTCATTCGATTTTTAACAGCTCAAGAGTTCAATAGCTCGTAAAAGATTATAGGAGGATATATACAGTATGTATATATATAAAAAAAAAGCCCCAATTACACCATTTTCCTTTTAGAACAAGCACAGGGGCGCCATGTCTCCAGTACAGATTTGAAAAAGGGAAAATTGACTTTTTTTGTTCTTTTTTTACTGAAGGAGCCCATGCAGAGAGCATTACAGGTAAAGTGCAGGGTTGAGAATTAGCTGCTGTGAGGTTTGTCAGTGCTGATCACATTTTCAAGTGTGTCCTTCAACAGTTACATCTGCAACAGCCCTGACATGAAGGCCATGTGATCTCAGACTTTAAATCACTCTTAACACGAATCAGACGGGGAAAGATGACATCTTAGTCTAAATATTGACTGACAAGATTGACTGGATTGTGTGTACAGTCAGTCACAATGAAAATGTCTAAAAGGACCAACTGAAGTGTCAGACGATTATTGCATTCATCCGGTTGCGGGAGACATGTCTCCAAATGAATGTTAATGTTGCTAAGTAACTACTGGATGAAAAAATAAGCAACTTTACTAACATGTTCGCCATATTGGCATATAAAGGAGAGTCAGTTTGTTAATATTTATTGTAACAACTTGATTCTGCTTGTCCCAAGTTGGCCAAAAACAGCTGTAGTATGTTCAAATTAAAAGCGGAAAAGAGGAGTGTTTTATCAAATGTAAACATCTGTTCTAACAATCTCTTTCTCATTCAACACATTTGATGCTGGTACAGCACCATTTGGTATGATTATCAGACCTAGTCTTCTACACACCTGTGGGCTTTGACAGTATCAAGGAATCTGATACCTGGCTGGGAGATTTAACTTCAGCTGTCATCTGGCCTCATGGTCGGTTATGACTTGTTTTTTTGCTTATTTCAGCTGCTTGCCGACAGTCAACAAAAAAACCCATTTTAAGCCAAGCAACTAAAGGTCCCTTTATTGTGCAGTGGAGAATTCGATGGCGTGGGTGCAGGTGAAAACCCAGAGTGTTTATGGACTGATATGAGTGATACTGATCTAAAAAGCAGTTATTTCCTCTCAGCCAGGCTGTCATTCGGCTGGCTGAGTGAATCCAGCCTGGGCTTTAGCCTATTCTTTTACTGCCAGACGACAGCGTGTGATTAGTGCTGTGTCAGTCGGCAGCTCAGTGCTGTTGCCTGATAAAGGGTGTCCGGCTCAGTCACACACCCACCGCCAACCTACCCTGCCACTTATAGTCTGTTTCCTGTCGGCCTGCTCGCAGTGAACAACACTAGATGCTGTCCTACCTTCCTGCCACACCTCTTTCAAAGCCTGCCTCTCCATGAAGCAGCTCCCCTTTTGCCACTGCTCCTTGTGCTGGTGGAAGAAAATCCTTTGATTAATCTTAGTCACCAAGAGCCAGAAAGGCAACAATGCAGTTGGCCTGTGGCCAGATTCTCTTCATTGACTGCAGAGGAGAGCAAGAGTTAGTTAATTGGATATTACATTGAACAGAAGTAGTTTGGAGCTGAAGGAGAATAGAACTTTTGTTGGTAACAGTGCAATTGCAGCAGCACAGGGAGATAAAATGAATGTTTCTCCCATCAAAGAGCAGCTTTTATTGGGTCTAGAATTTTCTTCTAAAAAGAATTGAAGAATTGGAAAAAGAGATGGGGTGTTAGCCCTTTCACAAGATGATTTACTGCAGAGATATAGTTTGTAATCGGATTTCATTGGTGTTTTAGAAGCTTTTTAACGTCAAATCCCTATATAAATCCACCTTAAAGTGAAATTCACAGCCAGATGTAGCTAAAAGTCCCAGCATTACCAGGTGTGCTGCCTTGAGAATGCACTGTTGCTTGATCCCGGTAGGATTCCTGTGTGGGAAATGCTGCAGTGAAAATGTAAGATTCACTTTTTTTAAAGTGTACTTCTAAGTGGTATTTATTGGAATTTGAGCAGTTCAGTAAAAATCTCTGCACATTAAATTACAAGTTTTCTTGTGTATTTCATAAGAAAAGGCCCTGAAAATAGTGAACTTAAAGCTTTAAAGCTCAGAATTCTAGAACCATCCTAAAGGCAACATCTTTATTCTAAACTAAATGGTCATTACATGCAGCAACACAGCGTAGAAACATTTCTAAAAACAATTCTAGCATCCACAGAGTCATTGCAGCTCTCCTTGAAGGCTCCTGGAGGGTCAGCAGAATGAGGCTTTAAATCTGTTAGTGCTCACACCCTCATTGCCATGACCTTGCAGACACACCATGAATTTCATTATCTGCTTCATACCTTTTAATGTGACAGTGACAGTTGTGGTTAGTTACCTGAAGAAGTGTTCTCTAGTTGTCACTCACAAGCCCAGAAATCCATCAACTTACAGACCCATTGACTAAAAGAAAAATACTACATTCAGTTGTGCATCTGAGATTTAAAGTTTTCAGTGCGATGTAACTCTTTTCAGAGTTAATTTGTTCATTTTATTGTTTTATTTTCCAAAACACACGCACGCACACACGCACACACGCACACACACACACACACACACAGAGCTCAGTTCCATTAGTTTGGCTGACTTTTCAGAGTGCAATGCTAAGCATTATCTGAGACTACCTCATGGCTGTTGCTAATTGATGCTGCAGTCAGTTCATTATTTCAGTCTCCCCTGGCCGCTCAGATATCTGATTCATACATGCACCCTGCGTTTAATCATTGGGATCACACAGCCATGCAACCAAACATGAAAGGCTTTCTAAAGCCATCAAATCAAATCATGCACGTATAGTCTATGTGTAAGTTGCGTCACAAATGCCAAGTCATTATTTTTTGTTTGGTGAGATTATGTTTTGAGCATTTCATGCCTTTATTTTTATAGGAGAGCTGAAGACATGAAGAGGTAGCGAGAGGGTGAATGACATGCAGTAAAGGGCCGCGGGTCAGAGTTGAAGCAGCGGTCGCTGCATAGCGGGGTGCCCAGGCGCCCATGTCAGTTTTTCTCAATTAATATAGACTTCCTCTGATTTCTTTTCTGATTTATTACCAATTAAAATACATTTTTATGCATCATAATAATAATCATTAGTAGAAATACAGGTATATTTA
Source organism: Etheostoma cragini (assembly GCF_013103735.1). Lineage (NCBI taxonomy): Eukaryota > Metazoa > Chordata > Actinopteri > Perciformes > Percidae > Etheostoma > Etheostoma cragini. Next base: position 10,092,120 of record NC_048412.1, read on the forward strand.
GACAGACAGTATGAAGAAAATACAAATATTGTTTCAGCTTTAAAGCATGTAAACATATTTTAAGAGAAACCCCAAATACAAGTATGAAGCCGTCTAGGACTTTTAACTCTTGCATTAGAGATTCAGTCAAAGAGTAAAAAATGCAATGACCTACCGTATGTCGTCTTGTATGTCAGATGTCAAATGTTGGTGCTGCGGGCGTGGTTTAATGCCCAAGAGTCACCACATTTTCTATTAATGTGTGCATGAAAAGTCAATCGTGCTTATTTTGCTGCTGTACTGTTTTGCACAATCAGATGTGACAAATGTCGGATTGAGCCACATTTGATCTGGTGCTCTTTTCCACAAAAGGCCGATGGATCAGGGTTTGTGCTGATCGATTATGAGGCTACACTACTACACCCATCCTCCTTAATAACCACATATTATCCCATTTGATTTTTTACAAGCCAACATAAAAATGGAGCACCAAGGTGATTATTCAGAATTACGATAGTAATGGTGATAAACATTGGCCTTGCCCGCTAAAGAGGAGCAATGAACGCCAGGCACAGTTGCCATTACGGAGCTATAAATGAGGGAAATCCCTCAGCTGGTGGGATCACACCAAGCATATCCAAAACAACCATTATTTAGTCCCTGTGTTGATACTTTACGCAGCACATCTATCAGCTATCTAAGGGACATCTAGAGTTACCTTTCCATGGCAGACAGACTTGAATGACCTCATTTAAACACATTATTCTGTGCATAACTCTAACAAATGATGCATTTAAAGGCCATGATCAACACGTAATGGACCTTACGCCACTGGCAAAAATTCAGTCAAGCAACAGAGACTGTATGCCTCTGATAAAAAGCAGACAATAAGAAAGACAATTAGGATGGGCCTGAATAGCATCCCAGAGGAGGAAGAGGTAAAATGTAACGCTTCAACAAAAGGACATTAGTGCAGATCCCTTCATTACTTTGAGTATAATGACCTTCCCTCCCCCCCCCCACCCTCCATCCCTATGACCCGGCAAGAAAAAGAATTTGCAGTGGTTTAGTGGCTGGGCATATCCTTTAAATACATCACTGCTCCATCCAGACATTGAGACAAGAGTAGTGGGGCGCTCATTGTTGTTAATTAATCCTGTGACATTTTGGGAGTTTTCAGTGTCTGGAGTCGGTCGCACCCATAAGTTCAGCCTAGTTATGACATACGTGTTTACCCGTGTTTAATGAGTGGAAATATAATTCAATTTTATTCATTGTATCAATTCGTAACAAGAGTTATCTCTAGACACTTTACAGATGGAGTAGTTTTATACTACACTAAACCACATGATTTACAAGGACCCAACAGTTTTAGTAGTTACCTCATAACAAGCAACAGTGCGACAGTGGCGAGGAAAAACTCCTTTTAGGAAGAAACCTATCACTTACTTAAAATGGGTTGCACCACACAGAGTAGTTCTTTCATAGAGATAATTTTTTTTCCCAAATATAATAAACAGTGAACATACATGAACCGTTAGGTCACATATGACCTAACGATTTCTTAATTGATGTTAATTGGGATAGTTGTAAAATCCATTTTACCACACAACTCAATGTCCTTTAAATTGCAAAGTGTTGCTAATGCTAACACCTCCAGACTAAAAGACTTCATTTGGCAGCCTTAGTTTAGTATTCATATTTCCCACTCATTTTAAACAATGAATAAAAGCCTACTAAATCTAAAACACAAGTTTCTCCATCTACAATATGCATTAGAAAAGTTAAACCATTTACAAAAGGAGTGATAGTTAAAGGTTTAATATGTAATATATTTTGTTGTAATAAATCAAAATTTAACCCCAATGTGTCATCAGATATTGAGGACATATGCTAAGATGAAAAACTCTCTTTTCTGACAACAATGCTAATGCAGTATTTTCTATTTCTGGATTCCGTGAGAGAATTTCTGTTTGTATTTTGGCCTGTGTGTTGTTATCAACCGCCCAGTTTGACAGCCAGGCCGGGTTGCCAGATATAACTGTAAAAACGTAAACCCAGCGCGCTACAGCTGTAACGTTAGGACAGCCATGAAAGCTGTAAACAAACAAACAGGATCAACGGAGACAGATCCTACCCTACCTAAAAAAACAGCATGTCTGCAACAGTTGCGTGACCAGAGACATAACAAACCCCTGGTAAATATTGGAGATGTATTTGAAAGATGAAGACAGCTTAGAGCCCAAAAGGACACAGAGTTGGCTAATTTCCTCCTGAACAGGTAGGCATTAGCCTCAGGCTTATTTATTTATAATTTATCACAACAAAAAGGGACCGGCATTTATGTCATTTCAACTTTTGAGTACTCATAGTGAATTATATGGCTAGAGTACCCAAGTTGGAAGACCCAGGACTAGGTGGAGGGATTATATCTCCAACCTGGCCTGGGAACGCCTCGGGATCCCCCAGTCGGAGCTGGTTGACGTGACTCGGGAAAGGGAAGTTTGGGCTCCCCTGCTGGAGCTGCTGCCCCCTTGACCCAACAACAGATAAGCGGACAAAGATGGGTGTAGTACCCGAATTGGTTATCGTAGCCGACAACGTCGAGTTATTTTAAGCCAAGAGAGGGGGAGGCTGTAAATCAGGAAGACTGAGAGTAGCCGTGTGTTTAGTGATTGCTACTGTTACTCAAAGCCTACAAAGTATGTTCTGTTGGGTAGACAGGACCTCGAGCTAGAGTTATTTTTTGCGGTTCCTACCGTAATTCTAAGCCTAGGAAGTGTGTCTGTCAATGCGGTGGAGGGGACAGCAAGGTTGTTTTATTTTTAGTATCATGATTTAGAGAAATGGCGGATCCAAAAATGCAGAGATGACAGGGCAGTGCTAAATTTGAAAATTTAGAAATAAAAAGGGTAAGTGAGTAGGCAAAAACAGTCCCAAAAAACATTGATGTTGCCAAAAGGCCAGGAATCCCAATAAACTTAAAAACTGAGACAAACGTGTTGTAAATACACACACAATGATCTGACAACAGAGAAAGACAACACACAGAGTAAGGCCCTATTTACACGTACATGGTTGTTTTAAAAAACAAAGACATTTCCCTTTATTTGTGCCCTTCACTTACACGCAAACGGGGAATTCACCTCTGAAACAAGTCTTTCTGAAATAGCCGCCCATGTGTAAAGTCTAAATACACGAGGGCTCAGGAACAGGTGAAACTCATCAGGGTGGGTGTGACCATCACAAAGGGGGAAAAACACAAGGCATGAAGTAAAACACGACATGGGAGAAAACAGATTCCAAAATAAAACAGGAAACTGAAGCAAAAAACACACACAAGGATGAAAACAGGGTAAACGCAACAGAGAACACAAGAGACAGTAAACAACATAGAAATAGGGAATAAAGTAACACAATAAAAAAGAAAAAATCACAGAAAGAAAATCACAACAACGACATTCAGCAGTTCCTACCGTAATTCTAAGCCAAAAGGTTTGTCTGTCAGTTTGGTACAGAGCTCCCTGTGAGCATGGACTTCTTTGACTGTCAGCATAGCCAGCATCTAACGTTAGCTACTGCGCTGTACTGTGGACTATGTGAGACAAGCATCCAGCAACATTGTTGTGGCAGCTGTTGTCTCAGCCTGGTAACCAACGTAAACTTCAAGTCTGGGGAGGAGGGGGCGGGGGGGACCAGACTCTCTCCAGTATTTTAAATTTGTACTGCAGTAACTATTTTAACTACTAGCTGACAGTATTACATATTTCACCTTTAAGTGTAATTTATTGCTTGGCGCTCTTTGTTTTTGGCGGTGCTCGTGGTGCTACAGTGACTTTCTGTTGACATGGTTAAGTTACAGTACATGTGTTGCCTATAGCAACCAATTGACACATTACTTGCTATGACTGTATGATAACCATCCTTAATAAACGGTAAATTGATAGTTAATTAGTTAATTAAACTTTACATAATTGGTATTTCACTGTTAACAATCAGTAAAATGCTAATTTATAATGTTTACTAATTTATTTATTTTTTACGATTATTTTAGGGGGGTTTTCCCTTTATTAGATAGTGATAGTAGATAGACAGGAAAGGGGAGAGATGGGGGGTTATACTACATGGGGTTTAACGCTCTTACTGAGTGAGCTAGATTCACTAATTTATCAGTAATGTTTTAATTAATGGTATTTTATCAGTTTAGGGTTTTATTAAATTATTAATTGAAACAAGAAATTTAGATAGTTAATACAATACAAAAAAAGTTGTTACTATAGCTTACAATAATAATCAGTTAATGATTAACAAATGGTTGAAAGAGATATATTTGTGCACAGATATTATCTCTCTTTGTTTATATCTCTAAATAATGTTTATAGATGCTTTACAAAGTATTTATTAACCATTAACAAGGTATGATAATCATCAGTTGGAACTTTACAATCCAAATCATGTTAAAGTGATTACTTATTGAGTTTACAAATACTTTGGTTATCATTAACAAATACGTCGAGCTAATGTGTAAAATGGGATACATGATAGCAATACTTATAATTACTAATTACTACTACTACTTACTAGTACTAGTACTAGTGTTAATTGTTTCATTGTTTGTTAATAGTGAAGTTACAGTTTTATTGATGAACCTGATGGTTTGAAATTAGCCAGTAAAACACACACACACACACACACACACACACACACACACACACACACACACATAGTAAGAAGTAATGGATTTATGAATAGCTGGTGCAACCAATCCTGGACTCAAAGACCTCAGTGCCCAAGCAATAAATCTACAATCAGCCTCATCCCAAAGGTAAAGCTGGAATTCCAATAAGCCCCTTACAATTATTTTTTAAGAACTACATTTTAATAAAGCCCTGGAATCCAAGTTCAAGTCCATAATTTGCTTTTGGCTGCCTATGCCCTTCAATATTGAAGCCACTTTACTTTTTGCAAACACAAGTACGATATTGATCACCTTGAAGGCAAATATCAGGGAGACATGAAGCAAAGTTTCTCATTACGGTGCACAACGCCCAGTTCATTGAATGTAATTGGACACTTGAAAAGTTATGAAGACAAGTCACATAATCACACAGCACGTATAGGTATTCATGTAAAGAAACTGTTAAAATGATTACTCTGCTGTATCTGTTCTCAACATGGTCACGTTCAGAACAAGCCCTGCGGGTGAGTAATTAAAGAATGAGTGAGTGTGCTTAATGAGCAGAGGTGAGCACTTCAAATGTGAATCATGTCTTTACATACTAATGATGTGGAAGTTCATTTCAATAATAAAGAGATGTGGGGTCTTGAATCATGCTCCAGTTATGACGACGGAGATTTAAAATTTGTATTTAAACAACAGGACGCTTTTCAAGCCAATCAAATATTTGAACTAGTCGTATGAATATTTGATCTCTTGAAGTGGAAGTGAGTGATGTGTGGGTGGAAAGGCAGGCTCTAGCTCTCACGCTATTTATTGTTTCATTTCTTTTTAACAGTTATTCACTGTCACCAAAATCAAAGAACAAAAATGACAAAAGTATAAAGTGTACTACATTCATTCGTGATAAAGAATACCTTCTTATTCAACTAGCAGAGACATAAAATAAGTCACTACGTTTTAGAGAATTTCCTGCCTTTAACGAGTTAACTATTCTGATACGTCTAAGTTTACCTGAGAAAAAAATTGTAAGGCTGGGACTTTTTCTTCTTCTTTTGTGATAAGCCAGCCAACAAATTGGGCCGCAGTGCGTCTTTGTCAGAATCCTTTTGTACTAACCTTTTTCTTTATTGCCAAGTCAGCCAAAGCTCAAAATCTCCAATGATAACCTGTAATAGCCTGGACTAAAGTGCTGCGGAGCTGCCTGGTTATCCGAACAATGGCTCATTGAGAATACTTTGAAATGTAAGTGATACCCACAAAAGGGATTTTTTTTGGGCCCTTGAGAACATTCTTGTTGTTGTCAATAAATGTTAGTTCACCTAAACAACATTGTGTGTAGACACAAAAATAAGATTTTGGCCTTTTTCCACTCTTGCATGTCTCTCTTGAGTTTAAATACTTCCCTAAAAAACTACTCAGAGACTGAGCTCATCTTTATTTAGGCTTGACTCCAATAACAAGGTGAGGGTGTGGAGTTGGAGAGAGCGATGGAGAGGGAGCTAGGTGGAGGACTGGAGTGTCCTCGTGGTCCCAGACACAGATGGACAAGATGAGAGGGGAACACAGGCACAGCTGAGGCCTTGCAGCGTGGAGTGTTATAAGACCAGGAGTCAGTGAGCTCGGATCTGCACTGATGACACTGGCTTTACTGCCACTCAGTCATTCGCAGTGCTCACCAGGAACCCTGGAGACACGACTCGTCGAGCACAGTTGCCTCAAGATTAAAAGCACTTTTCCCTTCTAAGATCAAAAGTTTGCAAGGCTATGCCAAAAGTGTCTCCAGCGGAGTCATGATAGTACAAAAAAAATACACAAATGCCCAAAGACATTAGCAACGGGAAACTAAAACTCAACTCAAAGCACATGAAAAGGATGTTCTGTTTGAGCTGAGTTCATCTTTGTCCTTATTCCTCGTCAGTGTCGCACCAAATGCTTGCCCGTGGGAAATTATTGGGTCTTTGTATATTATAGAGTGTGGTTTAGACCTACTCTATCTGTTAATTGTCTTGAGATAATTATTGTTATGATTTGATACCATGAATAAACTTGAAATTGAAATCATTTTGGACAGAAATCATTTGGCTAGATCGAACTAATGTTAACATTTTTTCTCCCAAAATTCTCTAAATAGTTAATTATTTAATCAATTACTTAATTCATTTACCTTACCTTAGAAGCTTTACATCAGAGCCTTTTTATAAAGAAAGTAGTAGACAGATTGGTCTGTTTTGATCTATTGTGACTTCCATCCTCGAATCTCTTAGGCCTCATGCATAAAAATCCTACTTGTCAGAACCTTGGTAAGGGACAATACATTTCATCTTTTAATGTAAAAAAGAAGATAAAGAAATGTATCCATCCAAGCATAGACTCTGCTTGGCATATTCTGCTTGTTATATGCTATGTTAAACAAGTGTAAATGCCCATGATGGAAAATGTAAATATTGTCAAAAGTTACATCTCTGAGGCTTCACACTCCCTGTGGGATGAAGCACAAAGACTATTGTACCTGAACTCTCTACGGAGTACAGAAAGACTAGTAATCTTCCACCAGAGCTTCCTACGGCTTTCTGATCCATTTTGTGAAGGGAGAAGAATGAGAAGAGAAAATGAAAACATAGCTTCAACCTCAGCCTGAACCTCAGCCTCAACAATCCTGACAATTGAAAAAAGAAGTGGAGAAACAAGTCAACAACAGTGAAAGTCCACTGCTGTGGGATCATGTGACACTTTGTGCATGCAATGCCAGCGAAAAGTAAACTTACAAGTTGATCATAAACTGCAAAATCTGAGATTTGTTTGAGGATTAATTGCCATGATTTGAGCATGCAGTGCTGCAGAATAGTTTTGGAATCCAAAATAGTCTGTCAAATAAAGAGAGTAATTAGAAAGGAAAGGCTAGAATTGACAGAAAGAACAGTTCACAACTCTAATCCTTTCCACCTTCACCTCATCAGCTTCCTCTCCTGTCACAGTGGGAACTTTCAGGTAGGCAACACAGAACAAAGTAATTCCACAGACCAGAGCTGGTTTCCAAGGTAACAGCGAGCGGGCCATCTTTGGATCGAATGGCTAATTTCCACACCTGTACCCTCACCTAGCTGCAGAGCTATGTATATTTCAAAATGCTTTATGACTGCTTGCCCGAAGTGATCAACGGCGACCGAGGTGACAATAACGTAGAGGCTGAAACACCAGAACAACACAGAGCTACCTCATTAGTAGTATCACACTGATGCGGATGCTGGCTTTTTCTTTCCATGGCTCAATCATCACTGCCATCTCGCTGTGTGTTATGTCACCCTGTTCTTCCTTTCCCTTTTACAACATATTCCTCAGTGTGTTCTCTTGGTGTGTGTCCCTCACCTCCTCCCTTTCCCTCTCTAACCCCATTCCTATCAGTCTGTCAGTTTATCAAGCCTGAGTGCCCTGTATATAATTAAGAACTTGTCCTGCAGGAGTTATCTGACACCAGCTGCTTTCACTTTCAAAGTTTACCAAATTTAAGATGGGGACATAATTGATGTTAATTGGCCACTTGAACTAATTTGACCCACCACAGTTTGAATAGATTATTTTTTGAAGCAACTTGTCAACCTAAGTTTGTGTGCGTAACTTTTGGATATTAATAAACGTCCGTTACACTCAAGCCATGACCAAAGAAGTTCAGAGTATCAGTGCCACAAAACTCTGTATTTCTCAGTATGGCTATGTTCAGAAGACTGTGTCATGGCGATCACGGAAGGGCTTTGGTAAGAATTCCCCATAGTCTCATGAATCATTCCGCATACTTCCGCCAGTACACTGCTGGAGTGCCCAGTTTGATGGTTAGTATTGTCCCAAAATGAACAATTATGATAAAACACTTACTGGAAATGACAAGCGGGATTAACACAATTTTCCAGCCAGCTTTTCTGTATGTAAATGGCTAGCCGCCTCTCAAATCTGACGAAAATCTTTGTTGATTTTTGTAAAATGAAGACAGATTCAGCAACTGTATGCCCTATGCACACACCTGAGTCTCATCCACAATCAACTGCTCCCGCCGCTCACACCTGCCTGCCATCTCCAATCAACAACAGTATTTCAACCCCGGCTCTTCAAAACATCTTTGCTTGATCGTTGCTCCAGTCACACTGGTGATACTCTCTACAAGACTTTGTTCTCTCGAGTGTTCTGTGGTTAATGTTGACGTAGGCCTACCTCTTTTTGTTTCTCCCACGCAATTGTCACCTCAACTCCTGTTTTCCATCTCCGGTCAGCTGGCTTCTCCTTTCGGTCCCCCTCCCACGGCACCCTGATTCAGCCTGTCTTCGTCTTCGCCCCCAGCTCCAGTGTCTTCTCCTCGTCTCCACACTCCTGGCTCTCCCACGCTCCTCTGAGTATCCGAACCCTCGAGACTCCCCAAGCTTTGCTGTCTCTTCGCCCCTGTTCCTGGCGTCTGCCTTCCCACTTCCCCTCTCCTCTCAGTCAATAAATCTGTTTGCATTCCTTTAAGCCTTGCATTTGAGTCTTTCTGTCCTAAGCATAACACACTCTATACTTAAAACTTAAACTTAAAGTGTTTGAAGTGTGCAAGTAGGCGGTTTGAGACACCACCTATAGCTTTAAGTATTTCTTCACAATATTAAAAAGCCATCACAATGCAACACTGAAAGTGAAAGTTCAAAAAGCATCGTGAGGTAAAGTTGATTAAGACTTTAACAGTTGACAGATTTGATTGACAGTGACCTGCATGGTGACACAAGCAAACAACCACACAACTATCATCACTTTTGAGCTAAATCCTGATTGGTGCCTTGAAGTGTATGACATCACTTTTTTTCCGACTCAAAGGCCCTCATGTACGTACATTTGCAAGCGTAGCGTTATCAGCGCCATGGCCGACCCACAGAAAGCGCACACTGTGATCATCACCGGGTCATCGGCGCCTTTCCCCGCCCACTGTACCGTAAATCATAGAAAAGCTTAAAGTACTTGTGCCGACTACAACATTCCTACTGCTGATGGCATGACTGTTTGAAATGACTCTGATGCCAATATTTGTAATGTAGCGAGGAGTTTTACAACTGCTGGAATAGAATGTGAATGCTGAGTCGGAGATTTGAGGTCATCTCAGATTTCTTCCAGTAACATTAGTAGTAATATTGCATGGCTGCTTAATCTGTAACGCGTTAGGATTTTGTGTTCACCCAACTGAAAAAGTGTGAGCCTTGTGGCAAAAATCCATTCAGCTTGTCTCATTGGCCTGTCTTTGTCTTGCTCGGCTTGCTTCCATTTCACCAGGAGGCATATGCGAGGAAACCCGCTTGCGGCTGGTGTACACCTGCTTTTAAGAGGCGGAAAGTTGTCACCCCAAAATAGAGGTGCGCTCCCATGGGAGGTTTTTGTACATACATACATAATGTGAATACATAATTAGGTGCACTTTACGCTTCCCTTCCCATCTTTTTATGGGAAAATCCAACTTTCCCCTTGACCCAACTATGAATGCATATGCATGACCCAGTAAAGCGCAATTTGCCATTTTCAGTTGCTGTGACAGGCAGTCTGCCCTTTTACCTCAGTGCAGCATGTTTTTACCCACCTCGCCATGCTTTTCTTATTTTCAAAGTGCGGTATTAGTACGTAGTAGTAGTAGTGGTAAAATATCTGAATCCTTCCTCCACCACTCATAACAAGAAGCTGATTATGAAAACAACTTTTCGGGGCCTTTCTTTTTTAAAGAGTTAAGCCAAAATTTTAAAATTAACGTTCTGGAGCACTTTCCTAATGGTTTGATCTTTTCTCTGAGGGCCGGTCTACAAGCAGTCTAATGGAATTGAAGACGTTGTAATTTGTGTGCATCCTGATGACTGTTGCCCCAAGCTATTTGCACAGTTTCCCAGCAAGCCCTGTGAAGGTCAGCATGGTATCACAGCAGCCGATAAAGACAGACTCAATTGCTCGGACAATTGACAGTTCACACACACACACACACACACACACACACACACAGAAAACCCATGCACTTTCCGCATACAGTATATCTCCTCTCATCACATTATTGCAGAGCACATTAGTGGGTGTCTTTCCCTTAGGCAAATGCAATGTATCACAGAGTATTTAAAGGTCCTTTTCTTTTCTCTGGCATGTTGGTAACAAGCTTTTAAGAGTGTGAATTATGTTTTTATATCTTCTTTGTTGTTAGCAGCCTTGTTGAGATGCTGTAAATTTGCTTTTATTGTCCTGAGCATGGAGAGTCAGTTAAAGTGACATAACAGTCAGATAAATCTACCCAACATCCTTATGTTGAAACATATGCATCTGCGGTTGCTGAAAACAAAAGAATGCTATGATCATGCTCTTCAGAACAAGGCTTACTTACTTATAAGTACATACTTATTCATCTTCTTTTCATAGTTTATTAAACATTTCATCAAAAGTTTCTGACATTTTTCTGTTGTGATTGACAGCAAGGATATCCAAAACCAGCCGTTATGCATGGCTAGAGGCTCTTTAATCAAATAGTACATCTTGGAATTTGATGTGGAAGTGCTCAGGTCAAAACTAATCTCACATGTTTTTTTTAATACTTAATCAGACTAATTTAGATTAAGAACATAAAGAGAAAATTAAGAACACAGAGGCCAAAGTCACAGATGGAAAATTAGCACAGCCATTATGATAAAACTTTTCCAGTTTAATTAACTGTGCCATAATCTTCACATTCTGCATGCACTCCATGTCCTCTGGATCAAAACAGACACCCTAGTCTTTTTCATTAAATTTAAACCCAAACCGTCTTTTTCTTAGACCTTTTTCACGGCAGACATGTTGACGTGTCATAGTAGGAAAAGCACAGGTGAATTCCAAACCATTAATGATGGCTTAATTCCACTCAGGAGAGGCCCTGGTATTGTGCATGCTGACTCACTGAAATAGCTTACTGGGACACTTGATGGAATCGTTAAGGTTATCAATTTCGGCCCCGCTTTTACTGTGACAAGTCAAAAATGTCTGTCGTGAAAAAGGTCCACAAAGACAAAATCTATCACTCATCAACAACTCTGTATTAGCTCAGTGTTATGACATGCATACCCTAATATTGGAATTTTCTTTATCTGTACATAACATAAAACCTTTGTAAGACCTCATTTGTAAACCGGTCTGAGTACATTTGGGACCTTTTCTACGTTTTTGGCAAGTTGAGAAAAAAACTCCATCCTGCTTGCTGCGACCAAGCTTGTTGAACATTCTGTGGGCAGGTTGTGTTCAACCTGCTGACGCATTACAAGCAGCTGCTTGCTGTGAAAGGTTTTGATGAATCCTACAATCAACTGGCATTCATGTTAAACACCTTTTTAACCACTGTGTAATTAGAATTCTTCTCAGCCGCCTTTAATTATTCATTGAATCTGGTTGGATCTCAAAGTCATTAATTGTGCTGAAAAGGCTGTTTTAAAAAATAAATATAAATATATCCTCAACCTTTGTTTTCTGTTTTAAAGGGTCTTTATAGCTAAATTGCCTCAATGGCTATGATGCAGTTCCTCACAAACCTTGGTGCTGTTCTACAGAAAACCATTTGCAAATAAATCTCAACACTTCCACTGCACATAGACAAGAATAAAGCATACAGTATGCATCACATGTCAGCTGGTACTGTATCAGTAAGAATAATGGATAAGATCTTCACTACAGACAAGCAGCTCTGTGATTTTCTACCTGTAGCTATTGTAAGTCAACTCATGAATTCATTATGTTGTTTGGTGATTCTCTTACAACAATGTTTTTCTTCCATTTTACAGGCTTACTTCTTTCATACCCCCCAAGCACCTATCAAATGCCTATCAGTTCAGACTCAATCAATATCGTAGCATAAAAAATAAATAAACCGAAAACTTCAGTCTTTCAAACTTTACACACTGTTCTGTTAAAATGGCATTTTTTCAAACTATAGAAACATTGTCATTCAGTGCAACAAAAGTGTATCCAGTGAAGCAAACATGCGTGACATTAGGTGGCCCTTGCTTGCATTGTAATTCGGGATGAATCAAAGATTGTTTCACATCTGCCTTGAATGGTTTCAAAGCAAACCGCTGCATAGCATTACAAAGGGGTACAATCTGACACTAACACTCAGGCATTCAAATGTTGACCAGGGATCTTGCTTCCCTATAATGTGTACTTTTCTTTCATACAGAGATTCAATAGCCAAGATTAGGTAATGGCTTTTACAGTAAAAAACTCTGTTTGTTGGTAGTGTAACCATGTAGAATAAAGCATTCACAGGGTGCTGATCAGACATGGCTGTGTACCAGTTGCATTTACTTATGCAGGGATTGTAATTGCAATTGGTTTTGGAGACATGGTAGAGAATACAGCAATCTAAGCAGGTGAATTGGCAGCTTTGCCATGGCTGTGCTGAGCAGACTGCTAAATAAGGCTTTCTGTTGTCCAGAGAAAGAGCCGGGACTGTGGCAAACAGAGAGAGAGAGAAGGAGAGACGGGACAAGGGATACGGAGGTGGAGCAAGGGCAACGGAGGAGGGGCGGTAGAGATCGAGGGAAGATAGACAGCGAGCATGGAGGACTAAGGACAATGAAGGGTTACGTAGGAGAGAGTGTGAGACAAGCACCTTAGAAAATCAAGCAGCCAGTCTATTCCCAGGAGAGGTAGCAAGGATGGCTGTGGCTGACTGATCCAGTGCTGTACTGCACTGTGTGAAAGGGGCCAATAACAGGCTGAGTAATGGGATTGTGCCACTGCAGATTGTGTGTGAACAGGTTGGGACCTTGGGTGTTCCCACACGTCAGGTTAGCAGTGGCCTGAATAAGACTGGACTGAACAAAAGTCAAGCCTGCCGGTTGTGCTCAACATCTGTAGGCTCACCATTTTAGTTTTGAAGGACCAAAATTGTATTAATACACAGCTGAAGACAGTCAGCAAGAAATGTACCGTTTGCTCTTGCTACTACATTTTTGTTAAAAAATACAGTGCAAACCTTATTTTTAAAACAATATGTAATTTTAACAAAATAACTAGTATTTTGTTCTTTCAAATGAATTCAAATATAACACATGTGGTCTTATCCTAAACTAAATTGTTGCTGCCATTAAACTAAGCTAACAGCTGACTCCTGCTTGTCCGTGTTTCACCTTTACCACCTTACCTACTCTGGGATTTTTGTTATTGTTGGTGTTGAATCCAAAGTGCTTTTGTAACAGAGTTGACAATTCCACTTACTTGCCATTGCCACGATTTATTTAATTTATTGTTAGATACTGTTACATAATTTGCCTGTTATGACCTCATTCATGACACAACACAAGAAGAGAGTGCATAACTGCTACACTTCCACACACATTACTTTTCCAGCGGTTTGGTGTTAGACAGACACAGTTAGCAGGTGAACCATTTAGTGGCTTAAGAGCCAGACATTTCTCCTCAGAAATGTCTGGCTTGGTGGGACAATAAGGGGTGTAGTGCTAATTGGTTAAGTACCGGAGACCAAACTATGACGCGTGCATGCTACGTATTCATCACTTAACTAGCTATAGACTGAGAAAAAACTCAAAGGCTACAACTTTTAAAGTGGTATGTTTTCTTGCATGTTGACGTCGTAAATCAATCAACACACCTTGAATGTTACTATGACAGCTTTGACCTTTCCATTAGCTTTTATTGTCTCTCTTGCATTATACACGCTTAGGTGATTATTGGATCGTCAAACGCTTGAAAAATATTAGTTTCAACTAGATTATGCAAACTGACAATGTTCTATTTCTTTGCTTGGAGAAAAAAACTGATGGAGCGTCATTCCGGTGCTCTACGTCTGACTTATTACACGTTACGGTACGCACTGCTTGTTTCCTTTATTTTGCCTTTAGCAAAGAGAGCAATAGCCTAATCTACTGAGAGCAACTGACACTAGACATTACAGCTAAAACAATTCCATCACAACTAATGTGAACAAGACATTACATATCTCCCCCCCCATGAAACAGTGCATTATAATGGTTAATAATAAATATTAAAATGTTGGGTGCTGTCTCTCGCTGTGTGTTTCAGCCTGTCTAAGGGGATAAGATCATCCACTGAAGTGAGTGAATGGGCTCCATGCTAATGTGTGGTTTAGTTACTGTAGTTCACACAATGTCAGTCTGGATTAGAGCCACCACTGCTCAACACCCCACACCCTGCTTTGAAGCCCTCTTGCTCCACATCCTGCCGGTGCTTTAGCTCACATTTAGCACGTCCCATTGCATTAGTCTCACTATGTCCCTCGCATTGTGGCTCAGCTCAAACTGCTGCTGCCCAGCCATTTCTATTTCCACGTTGCTTCTTTGATGTTTGTCCATCGTCTCCCGCTGCTCCCTGTTGTGTGTGGGTTTTGGGTGCAAATGAGTCTTTGTCAGAGTGCAGAAGTTAATTGTTCGGATGCAATTTAGCAATGCATACTGCTGTTGTCACTGAATTTGTCGTTAAAGGTGTTGCTAATGCTTGACTCAGAGCAAAGATGAAGACAGTGGCAAACAAATAGCCTAACAAGATGAGTGTGTTGCCAAATGTATAGCTGGGTGCCAACACAAAATGCATTCACTGATCCAGATGATGAGTCAGAGGCAATGCTAAATTAGGATTTTTTGGGGGGGAGAAATGTTAACAGTGTTGATTTAAGATTATTCAAATGAACTTCCCACTTTCTGCACATGTTGAAAAGAGAATCTAGTTAATTGGCGAGTCACCAAAGCCATGATTACCTTTTGTATTTTGCTTTCATACTGATATAACAATCTTTCTATGAAGAAGATAGTCTCTGGCTCTTTCTGTTTGTAACCGCAGCGAGCACTGTAATTCCTTTAAAACCCCACCATTTTCCACACACAAATGTCAAAGCCTCTGACATCTCATTACTTTGGTTTAACCAGTCACAAGTGCCACCTCTGACAGCACTGAGGGGGCTGCAGATGATGGCCTAAGGGTTTATTCATACCCTGTGGCACTATGCTATCCTAGCCTGCCAAGGTACTGAGGGATGGAGCGGCGTAAGTGAACAGAACACTTTAACTGGCTACAACTCAAACCTGTTTTGACTCGACCTTGAGCTTCTCGTTTGAAATAAAATGTGCCTAATGTGTTTTTAGTTTCTGTTTGCATTTAATGACAGAGTCATCCATGCAGAGTTTTTTTCATTGGGTTCATTCTACCCAGATTTGGAGTTTGTGCATGAGTGAAAGTGCTCTCATCCAGTGATGTAGTCTGCGTGATACGCAGGTATACACAGTATACCCACTAAGAAACCTCCAAGACTTTCATATACCCACTTAAAAATGTGCAATGATACACAACAATTTTGTGACAGAACTTTTACTTCAGATATTTGTACTCACAAATACTGGGTTGAGTCATGTGGCAGCAGACTAAACTAACACTACAGAACGTGCAGAGAGACTTTTCTCATCTTTCACGGACCCGCTGAGCGCAGTGCGTAGTGTGTGCGTAGTGAATGGGCGAAAATACTCCACCTAAACTAACGGCAGTACCCCCCTTTCCCCGCCCATCTAAGATAAACGTTTGTGATCCAGGCTTACATCCCATATGTGAAAGCACCTTTTCCGCTTTATATTCCAGTATTACATGGCTTGGTTGAATTCTAAGGCATTCTCCATCCATCCATCCATCCATCTATCTGGGTCCGCTTATCCGGTATTGGGTCGCGGAGGGAGCAGCTCCAGCAGGGGACCCCAAACTTCCCTTTCCTGAGCCCAATCAACCAGCTCTGACTGGGAAATCCCGAGGCGTTCCCAAGCCAGGTTGTAGATATAATCTCTCCACCTAGTCCTGGGTCTTCCCCCCGAGGCCTCCTCCCAGCTGGATGTGCCTGGAACACCTCCCTAGGGAGGCGCCCAGGAGGCATCCTCACCGGGTGCCTGAACCACCTCAACTATAAGGCATTCTGTGATCTGTCATTTGCTTGATAACAGACCGTTAAGTCTAACACACCATTGCCATGCATAGTGGAGTGTTGCCATGGACAGCAGCTATCAATCCACTGAAAGAAGCCTGGATAATTCATCAGTTGTGGCGAAGAGTGGGGAAATGTGGATCATCTTCTGTCCTCCAATTCAAGCAATGACAGCCAATCTGGTGAGCGCCTATTGCTACATCTTTATATACGGTCTATGATCGTTACGCAGTAACAGCCGTACGGGAAACAACGTTAATTACTTAGCCTACATTGCAACATGTTTAATGTTACAGGTGTGTGTACTGCAGAGGCTGTGCAAAAAGGAAACAAGATAATAAGGACATAAATGTCAACATAAATATTCCCAAAGAAGCCGTAGGCCGTCTCTCACTCTCAGCTTGCTAGCTACTTCACTGCAACGCTTCAGCTAATGTTGTGTCAATTCCTGCAGTGAGGCAGCTGGGTGATTTGTCCATCTATAGCTAGCGATAGCACGGCAGCACCCCATAACATCCCAACTCATAAAACATATGGCTTCTACCACAGTCCTTAAGGGGTAAAAAATACATGCCTGGACCGGTGGCTGTTGCCAGAAATGTATTAGCTGCAAGAGAGGGTAATACTGTGGTGTTGAGTAATAGACGAGAGTTTGAATTAAACAGCTACAGAGTTTACGTTGCTATGGACGCAGGATTCCAACCTTAGAGACGGAACGGACTATTTTCTTTAGAAGGAATACAATTGTATTTAAATTAATAAAATACAAATTATTGATTTATTTTTTGAAGTAGCCAATTAATAAGCAGGATAATGTAGAGCGAGACGGTTGTGTACATACAATACAACCCCGAGAAGGTGATCAGGTCTTGAATCAGTCTACTTGTATATTTGATACATTTTGAATGTCGTCTGTGTTTTTCATCTCATAGGATAAATGAAGGTAATCCCACCATAAATTGATGCATAACAGTGTATCATAATCCAGGAAATGAAGTCTTTGATGCTCAAGTATAATCCTTGGGGAGGACAACCAGACCCCACACTTTGATAGAGTCTGATATCTACCCTCACAAGTTGGTGGAGACCCAAAACTGAGCTGAAAGGACAGTGAACATTGCACGCAAAATTGCCAGTTGGCCAGAAACATGAATCAATAAATGTTTGTATTGCGCTGCATCTGCTGCATGGGTAAGTAGGCAACGGTTTGCTTATAGTAAGACAGTGGTGCGATGACAATAAAGCTTCTTCTGTCTAAATGTTTGCTAAAACAACGTAGGTACAACAACATAAGTACACAATGTTTCACTTCCACCATGTGGTGAAACATATTTGCAAATGCAGGATTCCTCTTAAAATTACTCATGGAAGTCATTTTACTAGACATGGGAAGTACTGCATAGCCTGTGGAAATAGCTGTATGGTGGTGGAGGTTTGACAAGTCCCAGAAAATTACTCAACGTGACATCACAATTTGAGCTTGAACTTGTTTTTAATGGAAAGCCTGTTTTTATTGCATTTGAGTTTGTTTGTTTTGATGAAATGGCTTTAACCCCTCACAGAAGGTCTAATGAAAGATACCATTCAGTTTCATTTCACATGTTACTAAAGATCAGGGTATCTCAGACCTTCCTGAATCAATCTTATATTCTTTAAAAGAAATATGTCTCTTGTAAGTCAGACAACTGTATGATTGTGCAATACTACTTTAAGTTTCTGAAGCATGCAATCAGAATCAAGGCTGAAAGAATAGATAGCCCACATGTTGTTGTAATATGATACATTTACATACTTTGGCACAGAATTGAGACATGATCTACATTGCAGTGGACTGCTACTGTATGAGAGGAAGTGTGACTCCAGCAGCCGGAGTCAATGGCAATTAGGCTGGTAGGTGGATACATTTCATTATGCCCAGAGAAAGACCTTGCTAAGCTCTGTGTTCCCCTGTAATCCTTCCACTGCGCTGCCCATTATGACTCAGCCCCAATACGCTATTCTAAAAGTCATCACTTTTCTCCAGCCACAGTGGGCCAGACAGGGCAGGTGCCTCAGGCTTACTCACACCAGCCGTGTCTCTGGTGACTGAAGTCGCCTCAGCACAGAACTGAAGTTTCCTCCTCTCAGGTTGAATAGAGCTAGAGGGAGCGCCATTTAGTTCCCCTTGTTTAAAGATAAGATAAGGCTAACGACTATAATAGCTCCTCAGGGAAATAGATACGCAGGATAATAGAGATCCACTGTTCCTATCAGCATAGATACATTGAACAGAGCAGAGGTTTTTGGCTGGGGGGAAATGCACTGAGCTCTGCTTTGCATTACAAGTCAAACTAACGACTGTAATATATCAACACTTATCCAACCACGCAAGGAAGTATCACTTCCTAACCCTTTTGATTTTTGTTCCTTACCATCACTCATCAGTCTCTGTTTAGTTGAGTTTTGCTCGTTGAAGAAAGAGATGTAAAAAAACAAAAACAAACATCCAAGACAAATGATAAAACCATGTGTTGAGGGGTTGTGAGTTAATGTTTTTTTTCCAGTCCATAACGTATATGTTCTCATTTCTTTCCCTTCATGAATCTTTCATAGAGAACAAAGTTCCACAAAGTCAAACTCTTCCAACACAATACGTGCAGATACTCTCAGGGCACAAGTAAAAACCCAAGATGGAAGCATAATCCGCCAAATGCAAAAGGGCTCGGAGAGCAACTTGACCATGGGAGAGATTTGAACTCTTTAACAGGTAATTTGAAGCACTTGTTTCAGGTGACTTTGGACTGAAGAACAGGGATTGTCTGCCCCGTTACATTTTAAAGGCACCTCTAATGTAGATGTTGTTCAGGGGGTCATGTTTTTGACTGTTGATCCTGAATAGAAACAAATAACATCATTTGAAATAGTCATTCACACCTTGCTTGTTATGTTTTTCTAAAGGTTACCCCACACCAAAGCAATATATAGCCAGAATAATGTTTTTCACACACATCAAATGGCAACTAGGATTACAGAGCAGTATATTTATAATGACCATTCAGTGATAGGGCTATTATAGCAATTTGAGAATTCCTTTCAATTACAAAATGCACAAATAGCCAGTAATCTGAACTTGATTACAGTCATTTTCATTGTGGTCCCATCTGTAAACGGCAGCAGTCCATCATAGGATTGAGCATTACATGGAAATTATAGCATGGCTGTGTTTTTGGTTTGTTTTTATTTAATTAGGACCTGTCCTTGTGTGTGTTCTGTTCTCAATGACTGGATGCCTTTTTTTCATGTGGGCAGAAGCAATTGTCCCTTTCTGATCACACCTTTTACTTTGTATAGTTAAAGCCCGTGTGGCACCCTGAAGCTTGAGTATGCCACTAACCAATTTAGAATCTGGCACTAAGATAATTTGTTCTGGCTTTGTACCACAAAAGATCATTGTTGCACACAGGCTTTGACCTTTAAAAGGGCAAATTAGTAAGAAAAGGTGGTCTTACTTTGCATTTATTTGGTATTGCATCTACAGTCTTACATGTAATCTGTCTGTCTATCTATCTATCTATCTATCTATCTATCTATCTATCTATCTATCTATCTGTCTATCTATCTATCTATCTATCTATCTATCTATCAGTAACAACTGCTGACATTGTTTGACTGTTAAATTTAGAGCATCTCTCTGCTCCCTTTGCTAGCTGCCGTCTTCCTGGCTCTCCATCATCTCTAGAGAATTATTGTCTCATTCCCTGTGTCTCTGTCTGAGTTTGATAAGCAGTTTACCTTATAACTTGCTACCGTTCAACTCCAGGAAGCTCTCAAACCTATGCTCCATCTTTGTTCATAGTTTCTGCTGCTGCATCTCTGTGGAAACTTCAAACTTTGCCTGATGCTTAGAAAGAAGGTTTTGTTCACTTTGAGCAGGTTTTGAAAAGAAATAGCCATCTCAGACTGTTGCACCAGAAGTAACAAGTGGCATCATGGGACATACTTTGTGTGCAATTCTACATGAATGGTTTGGTACATCAACCCATCCATCATGATCTCATGAGGATGCGCTATGAGGTTTGTGTGTTCTCTGATTTACTTTGACTCTGCACAAATTGCAAAGGCTCTCAGCAGAAGATGGACCAAGTGAAAAGAACCAAAGTGGTGACTCTCTGCCCTGTTGGATAAACACTCAGTTGATCACATCATCGTCCACTCTTTGAAAAAAATATTTCATTCAATTTTTGCATAATAGAAAAGGTTAGAATCCAGGTCTAACTAGTAATGATACTTGAAGGTGCTTGTGTGCATGCAAACATGTGTGTGTGCACTCAAATAAATCTGCAAGCTTAAGTCTGTCTGTGTGTGTGTGTTTGTGTGTGTGTGTGTGTGTGTGTGTGTGTGTGTGTGTGTGTGTGTGTGTGTGTGTGTGTGTGTGTGTGTGTGTGCGCAACAAATCTGGGTTACTGTGCTCCCAACCTGCCTATCTAGGCTGCTCTCTGTGGAGTGAATGTGAGCACTCTGTGCAGCTCTCTATCTGGCTTTTTGTGTCAGCAGTTAATGTCTTGGCATACAATTCAATGTAAAAACATTTGCAATCAAAAGGAAATACCATGAAAGAATCACAACAAAACTGGGCTCCCGTTCTTTAAACATGACACCCAGCTCCCCCTGAAGAAGTCAGTTAGCTTGCACAGAAAAAGAGTAACTCAGGTAAAGCATGCATCTGTTTTGTTACTCTCCTTTTTTCTTCCTTCAAAGTGTCTTTAGGACTGTCTAACACTGCACCATCAGGGACACTGCAATTCAAAGTGGAAATGGCAAATAACAGCGTGAACTCAGGGCTGTGGACAATTTCAAGATGAGTAGGCAGCCGTATAAAGGCTAAAGTAGGGAAGTGTAGTCCATGACTTGTAATTATTTATTGCTGTCTCTTTCCCCTCTCCAAATCAATAACCCCGACATCTCCTTGGTCCTTTTTTTTTCAAAATTCCATGCTTCAATTTGCATCCTTCATGGAGAGCAGATATTTTTACTGCATAATACTTTAACTGTGATACAATATAACCACATCATCTTTGAATTATAAGTATAATTCCCATGAACAAACCCCCACAGAAAAGATTGCCAGGCTCTATTGATGGCTCAAAGCTGGTCGCACTGCATGTTCAATCAATGCTTCCACTTCCGTCTGTGGTCCACTACTGAATGATCATCCTCCACATGCTGACAATGGTGATGTCCTGTGTGTGTGCAGACAAGTTGCCATGGAAAGGTAACTCTCAGTTATTGCTCTTTATCAAGGGCCAATCTTTCTGTAATAGACTATACTTCGTTGGCTTATAGTTCTTTTAACAAAAAATGATTTTTGACTTTCTTTTCTTTTGGAAACCTCAACCATTCTGCTAAACTGTGTAATCTGCTCTCGCAACACATAGAAACAAGTACTGCACTTTTCTCCCTTCCTCTTCAGTCTGCTCGGATTGACAAGAGCGAATAACAGAAATCTGTAGAAATAGTCAAATTCATTCAAATTGCAGCTACACATTCTACTACCTACAGCTTCTCCAATAAATGTGCCCTAACTGTGGTTCATGTGAATTTCTGTGCTTGAAGCTTTTCTATTTTATTTCAGTTATTCACACTTCAATGCTAATCCACAGTTATTTTTCTCATTCCTTCTTTCCTTATTTCTTTTAAAATAAGCACCGAACATGTCAAAAAGTACTTTAAAAGAGTGAAAAAATAAGAGCAAGTAACTTAAAGGGAATAGAAAAACAGAAATAAGGCCAGTTGAAATTGATGAGTCTTTAGCAGCTTTTAAAAAGCCTCAACAGAGACCACAGAATGTATGACAAATGTTACTGGCAACCTCCGGTAACATCCCATTCTATCAGTCTGGACCCACTATTGCCTGTGACAACTGTAATGACTTATGTCTTTGGAGCAACAGCGTAACCACTTTTCCATTATGTAGAGCAATGTAGAAGCCATAGACTGTATGTAATTAACATTCTATGGTAGAAACAATACCAGGACAAAACCTAGTATTTGGCGGAACCTTGTATTGTAAATAAGCTTAATTGTGGCTTTAACTTTGCTGGTATTGTGTTAACTCAAAAGGACAGTAGTAAAGGTAATAGTTAGCCACGGAGTTAGAGGTTACTTTAACAAATAGCCTAAGCTAATGTTATCTGTCCAAAATTCAGTCAATCCCCCCGGTACTGTAGTCACTGTCATCAAACTGGTCTTATAACATTTTTGACATCTTAATGACAAGTCCAAATATTTTCACTTTACTTGATGTCCAGGGACTCATTCACGACACTGTTATAAAAGCATTTGACATTTTAAGCAAACTTTATGACATAAGTTTGACTTGAGGTAAAGGAAAATATTCATGGCAAAATTTTAATGGACTCATGCCAATGTAAAACCCAACCACTTATGATAGTTCAATGTGATGTTAACACATAAAGATTAATAATTTCTCTTAAAGTTGATCATGAGGAAAGCTTTGACATTAATTAAAGCCTATTTTGTCTTGCTTAATGTCAAGTTGTCATGACACAAACATCTCAAACAATGCTAACTTAGCATTAAAAGAGTCCTAATTCACAGAATGACACTTTATGACGTAGCTATGTTTCCACGTGTCAATCAAATTATTAAAGGTTTGCTAAAAACTTTTACGCTTATAAAGTCGGTGAAAGTGTCTTTCCATTCAATGGCTTTAAAAGCAATACAAACCTGTGTGTAATGACCTTACATGCTGTTTTGTGACCACACTGGTTTATCAAAAACCAGCTGTTTTAAGCTGTTTTCATTCATTTCATTCATTTCATTCATTTCATTCATTTCATTTCGCACTGAATCACACAACGTTCAACATTTGTGAACAAAGTTAGCTGGGGATAAATATTGCTCAAGTTGTAATAGTGCTTATGTGCTAGTTGATAGCAACATCAAGCTATAATAACACAACAACAAGGCTATCAGAACATCACTATGATGATGCAGAGGCAGATGCAAGTTTAATGCCAGACAACAACCATTTTTTCTATCTAAACTAGCTGTTATATTTCGCTCGTAATTTAATTTTAAAAAGATTCTCATCTGCTCTTTAATCCACTTATATCTGTCTTTGTTGACACCTGCCATGTCTGCAAAGAAAGCGGAAATATGTGGCGGAAATGATTAAAATATGTTTGTTTTATGGCCGGTTGCAAGCATAAAATTACCTGAAACATAACTGCAATTCATTGTTTATTCGGCAAATAATGATTCTATTAGGGCTTATTGCATACGCTGTTTGCCAATTAAGGGAGGGTTAGATGATATCATAAGTACAAACTTTGTCTCAATATTTATGAAAATTAATCACATTTTACTGCATCCATAAAGCAGTATTAATTTGCTATTACTTAACTTGCAAAAACACGTGTGGATGGATACATGGCTAGTCATGACATTCATAAAGACTCCTTTAGGTTAATGATAGCCATCATGTCATTTCATGGTTACGACATGACAACTGTCATTAACATAAATGTGTCATGCAAACCCCTTTAAAGAAAGCATCAGTTTTGATGAGCTGCAGCATAAATTGATGTTCAAACTGAAACCTACACTGTACATTTACTACCACTTCACAACTTCACTCTCTACACTGGCATTGTTTCCTTTCTGTTACACTTTCAGATGATTACTCCTTTCTTCTAAATTTAGACCTATTCCCTAAATGTGCTGATAATAAATTGTAAAGCATATGGAAGACAGATTTTATATGACATAAATGATCTGATTCTGATAATATATCAAGATTTCCTGCCCCTCCCCCTGCTGTTCTCCTGGCGTTTCAGTTCCCCTGATTTTCACATGATGAATTACAAAACCTAGCCATCCACTACAATTATTTAGAAATATCCTCATGTCACTACTGTTTGTGATTGGGATTTTTTCTGTAGTGGAACGAGCTCCCAATTGACCTCAGGACAGCAGAAAGTCTACACATCTTTTCCTGCAGGCTAAAAACACATCTCTTCCAACTGGACCTTGGTGACCAAGATGATGGTTATAAAAAAAAGCGCACTGACATGTTGCACTTGTATGTGGCACTTTGCAGTTCAGCTTTTTTGAAGCTAATGTACTTTCATGAAATATTTGCTGTTCTGAGTTTTTACCTTCATGGTTGAATGCACTTAAATGATATGTAATGCAATGTGCACAATCTTTATCTGCATGTAGCACATGCATTCAAACAGTTGAAGTGGGTGGCAGCAGTAACAACAACAACAACAACAACATCAACAACAACAACAACAACAACCATGTATGGAGGAAGTTATTTAGCTGATTGATGGGTGATGGCGGAGGTTAAAGCCTCTTGCGTGCCAATACATTTTGAAAAAGGGGATACACCAACACTCACGTCAAAACACTCACTCCAACCAGTGGTAGAACTTCACCACTCAGTGCCAGAGTGATAGAGGGACAGAGATTCGATGTCAAATGGCACGTGCCTTCAATCCAGCCAAAATGGCTCTTATTGCTTTATTAATGTACTGCTTTCCTGTAATGTAAATGACATTACTGAACCTTGGAGCAAAACGCACCACAGAACAAATCTCTAATAAACCTCATTAAAGTACAGAGAAGGTTCTATACTATTTATCAGAGTCAGCCTGGGCCTGGGTGCAAAGACGTTTGTCCCAAATGCTTGATGAAAGGCTCTTAGTGGGACTGGTTTGGACTGATTACACATGCCATCAATGGGGAATTGACTTGGCCTGCAGGGGATTGGTGCACCCTGTGTGTGTCATGCTTTGATCACAACAAGACACCAGCCAAGTTCCCTACCTTTTATTCACCCTAGGCCACAGGAATATGATTGCATGTTGTGCTTTTAAAGAGCTGTCACATGTGATAGCATGGCTCTTCGTTGACAATGTCTTTGAACAAGTTTGTTTTTCCCTGGTTGTGTGGATATCTTGAGTGTTGGATGAAAGATTTGTCAGCTGGTGTTGTTGCTCTTAATACTGTAGCTGCTTACTGTCAGCAGAGCATTGTCGTGATATAACACGGCACGCAGAAGCTCAGTGAATAAAACAAACCTTATGCCATTTGGCCGACCTTTTGTTACTTTTCATAAAACTTATTGCAGTTGCATACTGCTAGGCTGTAATTTGCATGTGAAAGGTTGCAGTGCACAAGTCCTTAAGCCCATACCCACTTACTTGACATCCATTAATGTCCACAGAAACTGGCAGGAGATGGGATTCTCAATAATTTACATATTCTCTGAAAATATCCATCCCAGTGTTATTTTACTCTCTAAATCTTCCTCTGAATGCACTGCCTCAGGCAGTGTTAAGTATGATAGGCTTTGTTTTGAGTGTTGAGGTGTGAGGTCAACTCACAATGACCAAGCAATAACTTAATACTCCTCAGGCTTTGTTCATATCAGGTCTGGTCTTGTTAGGCTGTTTGAGTCATTTGTGAGTTCTGTTTTTTTTTTTTATAGAATTACTTATGAGTCCTTTTGCAAGAGAAAATGTCCAAAATCAGCCATGAGATGTAGCCTTAAACACTTGAAGGATATTGACTTGATGGCATTTTCATACATTCGTATAAACACTGGCCTGTGATGATATGATACATTTCACAGGATTTCATCACATCCTCACAAGTTATGCTGTTGTGCATGTGTCAAATATATTTCACAATGTTTCTCGTCTGTACAACTCAGCCAAAGTAATTTGATGCTCAGAAGCCCCTGCTTTGCTTGAAATTCAATATTTCAACTGCTTTAAGTGAATGGAGTCAATGACAAATTGGACGTATTCTGGGTTTAATCAAATGCTTTAGCTGGATGATGACACTATCCCTGCTGTGAGACCATCATACTGGCACCAAGGATAGCGTGACAATATTCATTGTCACACAGCTCGCTGCGTTTGCACTTGAGGACATTGCTGAATCATGCAATTATGGGTTGGATGAGGAAAGTCGATAACTGCCTCATACTCGGCCAGAGATGGCTAAGGTCACACCTGTAATCATGTGGGAACAGCACAGTCCATTGACACGATGATGAGACTCCACAGACAGTCGGGCAGGATTGAGAGATTGCTCCTTATTGGAAGATGGAGTTGGGCTGTCATGAATGGTGCTGTCACAAAGATGGAGATATGCACCAGTAGTCGCAAGTTTGCTCAGGTCGGGGCCTGACACCCTACAAGTAGCACTGGTTTTCGTGGGTCAGATGTAAGAGAGCCATCGTAAACAAGCAACCGTTGGAGGCAGTGCACCGACTGAGCAGTGAGTGGAGATGGGAATGAGCTAATGGGTAAATATTGGCATTAATAAGGTATTCATAATACCACCTTTGAAAAAGGAACCTGTTATAAAGGGTTCATAAATTGTGAGTAAATATTCAGTAAAGTTTTATAGAATATACCATTAAATACCTCATTTGTGTTGCCAGATTTTGAAACATCCTTTTTTGCTGGCTGAATTCTTGCAATTCAGAACAAAAGCTGCAAAGGGATGTGAATGATGTATTAATAAACAACTTATTTATCATTTCTAACTGAATTTTCATCATTTTTACCATATAGAACAGAACACTGATCAATGGGAATATTACAAGCTTGGTCATGTACTGTAGAGACACCTCACCGGGCTGCGTGGTGAGCTAATCACTAACAAGCTAGCCAACCAGACGCATGCTTTTGCCATCCAATCAGACCTAAGCTTCCCCTCATTTTCTCTGCATTGTGCTTCTAACGCTTGGTATTTTGTTCTCCAATCATACATAACTTTATTACGTAAAGATTGTATTGAAGACAGAATTTTCCCGAGCTAACAAGCTTGCTAATGGTGTTCTAATTGTCTAGTCTCTAATGCAACAATTTACACAGTTGATTAAAAACATGTATTTGTGGCGTCTAGTCTTGTCTAATCTCTTTTGCAGCAGTCTTTAGTCTGACAGAAGAGGCTGGTAAAAAGAAAGTGGATGGTGCAACACAATTAATGAGCTATGATAGCTTCCTACACTTTGAGCTCTCTGGCTCTTCCTTTCCTTAAAGGTCAACACTGTCAATATGCAAAAATATTTGTGGTTTCCAGTGCTGGGATTACCAGGCCTTTAACCAGAAAAACTCTACAATGTTTCAACACAGGAAAGAGATGTAGTATATTTCCTTAAAATTCAGCTACTACTTTTAATAAGGTACCCTTATAAAGTACATATGTAAGCAATTGCTACATCTGATACCTTTTCACATTTGATGAAACACCTTTAATAACTAAGGTAGCAGGGCTATACTGAGAATTGTTGCTCCTATGGTCTGAAAACAGCATGTGCTAACAGTAGTCCATGTGCACTGACACTGATAAGAACTGGAAGTGAGCAGAAAGTCACATGTGTGAGGTGTAGTATGTGAGTAGGTACATGCTCTTTCTTTTTTTAATTGGTGCAAAAACAAAACAGCAGTGACATGACAGGTAAAGGATATTAACGGGGAAAGGGAAAGAAAATATCCTACATATAGACAAGGACAGACAAAAATAAAAGGTGACGTTCAGAACTTCACATGACAAACCAAACAAGAATAAAACAATAGTTACAATAATAATAATATTGACATCAACAGCCTCTCATGTAAATTAATTTGATGGCACCCAAGTTTTTACAATGCTTCTCTGGCTACTTCATTCCACTTGTCAGTCATTATCATGCCAAACTTTATAGAGCCCCAAAAGAGTGGTGGAACATAATGTTCTTGTCTTCCTGCATCACATTTGTGAGTCTTCAAATAACCAAAGCTCCATTCTTCCAAAATGTTATTGTGTGTAGTGCAACTATAAGCGTGTTGTTAGATCTCAGTTTTCTACACCCTGAAGCTGCACACAGAACTGAGAAAGAAGGGTGGTTGACTGCAATGTTTGTCTTCTTGGGTCAGGCTGCGGAGCTTGACAGTACAGGAATCCAGACTCTCGCTACAATGTAACTGAGAGACATTATAGCAATGAAAAGACACTTCGCTGCAATTTTCTAATTAGATTGTTGGATGGATTCCATATTGTATTTTTTTTTTAAATTGGAAATATTTTTAGCGTATAAACTGTATCCTACATAAATTATCATGTAATTTGAAACGCTATCGTTTACCTTTTCTCCTGGGTTCCACGTGGTGCAGAGCATCACTAATTCTAAACTTCAGCATATTTGTATTAGTACAAAAATACATGCAATAAGAAAGAGGAACTCATCAGAATATCATTAGAAGAATGTGACTCAGTAGTGGTGCCTTGGTTTAGTTTATATTCGTGTGTGTGTGTGTGAATGTGTGTGTGTTCTTAACAGATTAAACATCAAAGTCCCACAGCTACTGCCATGTTGAAATCACAGGCCTGATGGGTTGTGTTGTACAGGCTAGCTTTCTATGTGAGCACAAGCGTGTTTCCTCTCATAATGATCTCTCTCAAAATTACTGCAGCAGTTCTTTCAGAAAAGACTTGCTTTGTTCATACCTCGTCAATCAAAGTGATCCATGAGTAAACCGCGGCAGGTATTACATGCTTCCAACGACCTAATGTTTTTTTGTTTTGTTTTTACAGGCCCTTTTTTACTCGTAATACCATGTTTGTCCGCCCTGCTGTGATACTTTTACAGCTTCAACAGCCATTGTTCAAATTGAACTCAAGTGCAGCTTGCTTTTTTTTGTCATTTTTTAAAATCAAAACGCCATGTTCAGAGTTTTTTCAGCGCCTGCAAAGCCTTTATCTATAGTACTAACCTATACTGTGCGCAATGTATGTTCGTCTTAACTGCCTGAGACTAACGAGCATATTTGAGGTGGTGTTGTTTGGCTCTGAAGAAGAGTCCTCTTTTGATCTCAGCAATAATCTGTCTCTCAGAGTCTGGGAGCTATTTACAGAGGAGATTTATTTCACTGATTCTCTGTGTACAATGAAGCATCTGCTCCTGCCATCTCAGGTAGAGGAGGACTGTTTGAGACAGCAGCTCACTGAATATGTGCTGGTTTCTCTCAAACACGAAGAGGAACTATATCTATTAATAGTCCACTGAGTGTTGTCTGTGTGCCGGTAGATGTGTGTAACGTTCCTTTTAATGTATTGAAGTGAGAGGAAAGTGTCCATTTATGAGCATATCCCTCCTACCTTCTTGTCAATGCTGCGGTAAAAATACCACAGGAGGAATCTTTTGTCCATTTTCTATCAACAGTGGACACAACTTTGTTTTCATCTGCTCCACTGGGACTACAAATAAAATAAAATAAAAACTGTCTTTTGCTTTTTATTTCCCGGCTCCAAAGTGAATTCCAACAGCAGTGAACAGTGTCTGGCATGCCTTGAGATATTCCCAGGCAAGAACAGTAGAGGTCAAGGTGTGAGAGCAATGCCATAGGCACAACTTGAAATTCAGCCGGTGCTTCTTCTCCCACAGGCTTGCTCTCACATCCCCACTTTCAATCGCTCTGTCTCAACCTGTCTCTCTCTCCGGCTTTCTCTCCTCTCCTTCTCTGTCTGTCTGTCTCCCACTCCCATTTCTTTTTAACACCTTTTCAAAGTCTTCTCCCATAGCATTCTCCTCATCTCTCTCAGGTGTAGGAGTCGCCCAGTATATGGTTCATGTAAAACTAATTCATTCATTCATGATCATTTTATTTTTGGTTGGTTATCTCAGGATAAGCCTCTCGAGATGTATCAAATCATTCCCGAGGGCAAGAAAAGCGGTCTTGTAAGTTGCTGCTTGATAAAACCTTCACGTCTGCATTCAGCATCACACTGCATTGTATTATTTGTTTATATTTTACATCAATTTGGTTTATTATTCCATTAACTTGCTTGGTAAACGATGTCACAATCAAAATGAGTTTGCTGATACAACATTCTAATTGAGGAAGCAGCAAATACAATAACAACATTAAGTATAAAGTGATGGTAATTCTAAATACTCAATCCGGATAACATCAATTAATTAGAGAAGAGCACATTGAAAAATAACATATTCGGTGTGAATGACAAACACTGTGAGTGTGTTTACTTGTGGTTGTGTGGATGTGAGAAATGGTGAGGGTATATTTGCTTGCTACCTGGCTCAGTGTTTATTGTAGGTAGCACATTCAGTTAGACAGGAAAGTGTTGCTGCTGCTGGAAAAGTTCCTCCCTGTATATGAAGAGGATCACTGGGTGCATGTACAGCCTGGACTGAACAAATTACAGCTTGGAGGTATCCATCAAACTTATTTTACATCATCCATATTATTTGTATATCCTTAAGATGTCATTGTTATTATTATTACTATTATTATTATAATAATAATGTGTGTTGCTCTGCAGGAGGAGACCTCTGTGCATGTGTGATGCTGATGAAAATACAGACATGCTCTTATGGCCACTCAGAGCCACTTAGGTGAAAAGATACACAAACACATGGCAACCTTTAGCACTTTCACTTGTGTCTATTTGATACCAGAGTATAGACTTTGTTTTATGTTAATCATGGTTGCTTTAACAAAAATGAGAGCCAACAGGAGACGTGTTCTAAAAAATGGTTTTAATGCTATTGTTAGAGTTTGAAGAATAATGCAAGAGTAACTAAAAGAATAAATGTTCATGCACACATAACTGCCTGCAGTTGGCTTAGCACAGGAAACACCCGATAAAACTGTCTAAGCTCAGACTCTGATTCTAAGAAGCGCTGTTAAGATGCCTTGCACAGAGCAGTACTAAATGTAAATCTAGTGCTTTTGGATTTTGCCATCTGTGAAAACTCTTTGACTTTGACAGTGTTCTGTTTTTATATCAACAGAAAGCCACGCACCTCAAGCTTTTGTTCTTAGTATTGAATATCATTTATTTCACCTTTTATTTCACCTTTCTGTTACAATTAATTTCAGTGAAATAATGAAGAAGCTTTGCAGTACTAACCACCTCCCCCCAATGCCCCAACACACACACACACACACACACACAACTCCTCAAGTGTATGACCTAGTTATTACATATCCTTATTATGTTCTTGTAGGTGCAGTTAACAGCTATCCTGCAGTACATAGTGGAGGAGCACACGGTGCGCTGTCTGCTGCTGTGGCTTTGGGTTTGTGTGGGGGATTTTGTTTTTGCTATTCACTACACTGCCATATTTTTATTTCAAATGTGTCAAATCAGTCAGTTTCCTGCTATTGGTTCCATTAAATGCAGGATGTTGCCCCACCTAGGTCAGGAATGAGTCCCATCACTTTTTCTTACTGAAAATGTAGAGATCTTGATAAGGCCCTTAAAATTGGGAAAGTAATCTTGCACTGGAAGTCCCTGTCATCTGTTTGTTTGTATTTGAGTCCATTATCACTGACTCAGGTTTCTTCTTGTCACTGATACAATAAATCTCTTCCCTTAGTGCTCTTAAATATGTATGCCCCTTGCGTTTCCGTGAAGTCCTTAATCTCATTGCAGAACACAATGACTAACATAATTATCGGTGTGGATTTGAATTGTTATTTTGACTCCTGATTGGACAGATCTTCATCTTAAGTATTCCCACCACTAAATATGTCTCAGATCATAATACTCTTGTGAAATCACTGGACTCAGTCGACAAATGAGAGCTTTAGCTTTAGCTGCCCTCAGAGAGAGAGTATTCTCCTTTTCTCCTGTACATGGTGGTTTTTACAGAATTTCTTATTTTCTCGTTGACTCTAAACTATTCTCAACAGCAATCAGTTTCCTATCACGACCCTCTCTAAGTGAATGTGGACATAATTGCCCCCATTTAACTCCGGATTATAAATTGCTCATACTTTGTATGATGCTCATATCTATCTTCTCTTGAAAACGACAGGAATGACACTGATGTTGCATCCAGTCATCCTTTGAGCTTGCTAAACTGCAATCAAAAGATTATTGCTATGCTTTCCAACGCTGCTCTTATTTCTCTTTAAATGTTCAACAGGCTTTTGACCAAATCGAGTGGAAAAACATTTTGGTACTTCAACAAAAATGTGGCTTTCGTGAGAATTTGAGGACTCTGTGGTCATGACTCTCTCTAAAGGGGTGGTTCAGACTTTTGGACATGAGACCTTATTTCCTAGTTAGTCAGGGTGTTTTTTTATCAGTGGAGACTTTGCTGGAGTTCGCTTGTGCTACGCTAGCGCAAGTCAACAGTATCTGCTAACCAGCCATTCAAAACAATCTTACCCACTCCACAGAACACCAAAGGCAAATCAATTATAATGCCAGACTATCAATGTAGTACATGTCTGTTGACAGAATAACATTAAAAATAAAAATACCCTTGCATCTCAATGCATTTCATTTTGAGGGACTATTTTCTCAGCAGCGGTGTAATTTTACTTTGTTCATGTTAGTAGTACTGCGCCGAAAAGTAAACAGAGAATCGCACTATGGTTGGGACACCTAGCTGGCTGCCTTGTACATTGTTATTGAAGCATTGGATTGGAAACGAAGTCTCCCGATGTTCTGTCCCGGTTCTCTACAGCATCTCCAGCAGGTGCTGTCCCTCCAGACGCTCTTCTTCTTTCTGCCCTTTTAGCATCCATCTCTGGTGGTTCTTTGTCTGTGTTTTCCGGCTCATACATGTACGGTTTGATGGATAACACTCATTCCTCATCTTCATTTTCTTCAAAGTCAGAAACATTGGCTTGGCTTTCAAACGTGGCCATGATACTGTATCTTGTTGATTCCTTGGTGCAATGTACTCTGCTTCTGTAGCAATGAGTGACAGCGGCAGGTAAATAAACTTGCGTGATAATCATGTGAACCAGCTTTCTTGGTTGCCTAGGTAATGTCACTTTGCCTCTGCTGTAGCCTTTTTTACCAACTACAGGGAACAAAGTATAAATATTGCAATGCGATGCAAAGGTAGTTTTATTTCTAACATTATTCTAGTATGGCAGTAATAGTCTGGCATTATAATTTATTTCGCTTTATTTAGTGTACTGTTAGCAGATACTGTTGACTTGCGCTAGCCTGGCAAACTCTGCAACTGGAAGGACTGGATGAAAAGTGTTGAAAACTGTCTCAAATTCTGAACCATCCTCTAAATCCTCTGATTGGACTCATCATGATACAGTAGGTATCTTGCTGGACTGCAAAACTAGACCAAGTTGCTACCTCTCCCCTAGCTCTCAAACCTCATTTCTGTTAGTCATCTGACGCCTGTATGTGGAGGATGTGATCCTGACTCTGTCAGACTAAAGGGCATTGCTCTCTCCTCGACTTAATCTGATAAACAACTTTTGGGCAGCTTTTCAGGTTTTCAATCAACTAGGAAAAAGTTTGTCCGTACCTCTGTCGGATGGTCTTGATTTTAGCTTTATTGATAATCCACCCTCCACTTATCTCTGGATTAATGTTGCCAAATATTAAATGGAAACTTCTCCCTATTTCTGTTCTGTAAATATCATTAACCCTCATGTTGTCCTTGGGTCAAATTGACCTGTTTTCCTATATTAATGTTCTTTTTAACTAACCAATTGCAATTAACCAAATTACCATGATTGATTCCACACAACGCTCTTTGGCAAGTACAAATCTCTACTTTCATTAATTTTGGGGTGTCTTATTTAATTGTATAGCATTTGAAACAAAAGGTGATTTTGGAATAGTATTGAACAAAGGTTGACATATTCCAGTCTGTGATCATCCATCAACATACATTCCTTTAATTTTAGTGTAAATAATTCCTAATTTCTGCTTTTCTAACTCAAACGTAAGGTACAATTACTTACAATCGAGGTTTATTGACCAGAAATTCCAAAAGTAACTCTCAGCTGAAGTTAATAAGTTAGTGTCAAGAAGTAAAAAACGTCAAAAATGTGACAAACATTGAAAAAAAGCATCAAAAGTGTTAAAAAATGGGACAAAAACGTGAGAAAAAGTTAAAAACATTGAGAAAAAGCTTTCATTAAAGTGTTGATTTTCAATTTTGCCCATTTTTCTTATTTCCTCCTTAGTTAAGACAATAGATTGCAATTTAATTCCCTTTATCAACAAGCAGCAGTTACAGAAGGCAACGGCTGAAGGTGGCCTGGGCCTTCCTCTCTTCCAACATTATTACTGTCCCTTTAGTGTGGGAGCATTGTTTTTTTGGACTCATGTTCCAGCTGTAGATGTGCAGAGGACCAGCTTCTGTCCAAGATGGCCTGAGATTGAGTATTGTAATGCCCCCTCCCCTATTGGAGCCTTGATGTGCTGAATCCATATGGGCTTCTACATGTCAAAACCGCTGCTCTAAGACAGGCTGGATGGATGTTTTTCGACATTGGTCAGATGTCTACTTTCCATAATAAAGGATTTCTACATTTTGCATGTTTCACTCAACTTCATGAGATATGTGATCTCCCTCTTGGTTACTTTTTTCTGCATCTGCAAATTAGAAATTTTGCCAGGCACTCTCTAGGCCATCTTCTCTGGTTTTGCCCCAAGCTCAAGTTTTCAAGAGTTTCTTGGATGATATTTGTCATTTGTACAGCAACATATCCAGCAGACAGCTAATCCCAGACAGTCTCTCACCGATATTGGCTTGCTCCTTGACTCTACTGGTCTCCTACTCTTTGACTCTTCAGCAGCATTAACCAAGCCTTTGTGTTATAGCAAAAAGGGTTGAACCGCGAGAGTGGAAATGAGTTTTCCCTCCTTGCTTTAAAAATGGCTATATGCTTTCCTGAGTATACCTTGAAGAAATTTGGTGTGTTCTGTCCAATGCACACCTCTAGTTTTATGAGATTTGAGGACCCTTTATTGAACATATTAGAAGGGAGAGGTGTCAACCTAATTGTATCGGGCTGTATTGTGTTGCATTCTACTTTGATCCACCAGGATTTCAGGAGCTGGCAGTGGTGTTTTAAAAAGGGAAACATTTATTAATAAAATATCTAAAAACTGTAATAAAGAACCTCCCCTTTAGATGTTTTGCTGGTGAATTATGTAGCTGCTATTTACACTGGACACTAATAATCTCAAATGATTTATACATGACAAGAGGGCCATTTTTCAAAGGTGCATGTGCACAGCTTAGCCTGAACAAGATGTTAATTGAGAATATGTCTGATACTGTGCATGCATGTAAATGTAGTCAAGAAAGTGTAATGGGTTCAGGTCTAAATATTAAATATTCATACACTTGACATGCTGCAGTGCAATGTGATTGCATGTAGTGATCCATGGTGCTCCAGGAATTAGTTTAGTTAAATCAAGTTTTTTTCCATA
Organism: Etheostoma cragini; assembly: GCF_013103735.1. Taxonomy (NCBI): domain Eukaryota; kingdom Metazoa; phylum Chordata; class Actinopteri; order Perciformes; family Percidae; genus Etheostoma; species Etheostoma cragini. Next base: position 10,127,966 of record NC_048412.1, read on the forward strand.
GTTTTCCATCTCAAAGTAGCAGCCCTTTCATTACAAAACAATAAATGAAAACAACTTTTAAAAGTAACATCTGCAGCCCTCATTGCAAACAAGGAAAAAATTAATCTCGAAGAAAACTAGGAATCTTAAAAGTCAAATACAGGGGCCCTCCTTTTTGGGAGGACAGCGAGTAGGCAAATATGAAATCTTTATCAAAAAGTGCAACATAAAGAACTCAAACAGAATAACCTTATACAAAAACTTCCACTAAAGCCAGCTTCAAGGTCAATGTGTAACCATAATGAACACAACAAAGCAAATCAACCAAAGAGAGGGGGGCAACTTTAAACAGGCTGACATGGAGGCCAAACCTAGAAATGTAATTTCAGGTGCCTTAATAGACAGAGAGCTTCATTTAAATAAGATAAATAACATTGGTAAAATAAAGTAAAAAATACTTACTGAAGCTGTATCCCAAAGCAAGCGTGTGGCTCAGGATTCATAAATCATACATTGTCCTTCACTGTCTTCTCATTTTGACATGTAACACCTGCTGTTGCAGGGTTAGAAGGAGTGTCATGGTCAAAAAGGACAGCAACTATCATAACTGTTGTTCTTTATTGATCTTTGAAATTGTAGTTTGGCAAAATGATTCCATCTTCATTAAGATCAGGCTCTTAAAGCATGTGGCGATAGAGGCTGTGGGGAACAGTACAGGCCTCCTTATTTTTAGACCATATAGGTCTAGTTACCTCCCACTCAATCAGAAGAGTGAGTGGGAGGTTTTCAGCAATGCAGCTTAGCCCCTAAAAGACAACCACATAATTGATAGCTTTTAAACTTTGTTCCTTAAATTCCACATTCAGTTTAATAATTAACCCGACTGGTGAGCTACAGACCAAAAATGATACATTATTTATAATTGCAGTATAGAAATTACACGTGTTGTGAACAACATTAGTAGTTCTTCCATTTGAGCACACGTATTTATCATCAACTTGACCAAAATACTTTGTTAAACCAAAGCCATTTAATTGTGTCCTGCATCCTTGTACATACATTCTGCTCCAAGCTTTCATCCAATTTCAACCCTGATGATTATTACGTGGTAAGATACTAACAGGATAGTCCTGGAAGAACAGGAGCGTGCAGAGGTAATTAGAAAGCAACAGGTCATCTTGTTTGCCCAGAGGAGGATGCAGAGGAAATTACCAGAGGAGGGAAGAAGAATAAGAAGAAAGAGAGAGCGAGTTGACTGAGAGAATAAGATATACATGTGGGGAAGATGAAAGTAAGGAAGAGAAAGAGAGAGGAACAGAGAGAGACTCGAGAACTGGAGTATGGATTGAGACTGAAAAAGAAAGAGAAAGGCGACAACAGAGAGGAAAGAGAAAAATGAGACTTGTTTCATTCTGAAATGATGGAATGCGTTTCCGCCCGAGAGCTCTGTATAAGCCACCTTCTGTTTTTGGGCGCGTGCAGGGTGGAGAGGAAAGGGAGAGAGAGCAGAATAGCCAACCCCTACTCTGCTGCCTCAAATGCTGTTCACCCATTCCTCTGCATGACTGATTATAATCCATGAAAGAATAACACGTGGCTCTCCACTCAATCAATCATCAATAAAGTTGAAGTTGAAGTAATTGTGGATGGCAATGAAACAGCTCCAAGAACGCCGCTAAATGTAACTATCACATTACAGAAATACACTTAGCTTTCTCTTTGCTAAGTTCAATGGGCAGACGCATTATAAGTCACAGTTTGACTGACTGCAGTGCATGCATTATGTGTATAAGTATGCTGAACAAAAACACAATAGAACGTATCAATCAAGCAGAATCTGTAAATGCCGACACAGGCCCAATCAGGCAAAAGTTTAAAAAAAAAACTTGTGCAGGTTGACGACAGGGAATGTCTAACTCAGATTAAAATATTCAGACCTGGAAAAACGTTATTGTCAATTTGTGGTTAATAGAAAATTGTGTTTGATGTGGCTCACAATATCTCGAAAACCCAGCACTAAGAATTAGTAGGAGACTTTAAACACACATAGGGGTAACATTAAAATCCTTTAAAATATGAATTTTATGCTAAAAGAGTACAAAGGTACAGTGCCACTATTCTATTTTTTGGGCACTTTCAGTCTTTATTTTGATAGGACTGCAGAAGACATAAAAGGGGGACTGACATGCAGCAAAGGGCTGCAGGTCGGAGTCAAACCCTGGCCCACTGCATCGAGGAGTGAACCTCTATATATGTGCACCCGCTCTACCAACTGAGCTTCCTGGGTGCCCGCTATTCTATTCTGAATATTATAGCCATTTCAGATGTTGTCAAATCATAAGCAACTAATCAGTAAAAGCAGATCTGTGCATTTACATTTTTTCGCCATAGGCATGTCACAGTAGAAAAAGCACAGCTCTGACTAGTAGATTTAATAATGGCTGAATTCCATTTAGTTGCTTGAGTTTCAGGGTCCTGGTATTGTGCTTGCTGGCTCAGTGTCACCATTTCATGGCTTACACTAGCACGGAGCCATTGTTAATGTTATTAGTAACACCTGTGTTTTTCTTACAAAAAACTGTAAAAATGTCTTCTGTGGAAAAGGACATTTGGTTGTCCATGCTATCTCTAGGAAGCTATTCCACTGAATAGGTGTTGGTAACGTGCCAAGATATGCAGCAATGTTCCAGCAAAAACAGGGGAGGACTAGCTGGTAAACATGGATGTAAACAATACTGAATTTAAAACGCTTCAAAAAAGTCCCTTTGCTAACATTTTCTGAGGAAGGAAATGTGTTGAAAACAAGGATACCCACAATGAGTTTGGGTGAGTAACACACCGTGTAAACACTTAAAAGGAAAACTCCACAGGTCATGTTTAATATCATCGACTCAACAAATGTGATCTAGGCAACCTCTTATCATTCCTCTCAGTGAGAATCGGACCCAGGATCAACTCTAGCTCACCCAGTAAGAGCCTGCTCCCCATGTAGGCTGAGGCCGTTGCATTGGCCAGGGTTTGAATCCAACCTGAGGTCCATTATTGCATGTCATCCTCCATCTCTCTCCAACCTTCCCTGTCTATCTACTGTCACTCTGAAATAAAGAGAAAAAAGCCCCACAAATAATCTTTTAAAAAAAATAAAGCATCAGACCCTGATTAACCCTGCTGATTTAAGAATTCAGACTGACAGTCCTGCATTATGCATTATAACATCCGTAATGTGCCAGCTGCTGGATCTCCCACCACCATCACTTCAACCCTTTACTGAGGACAGCTTGGCCCTGAAGACCATCACACTTAATTCCACAGTAACTACCATTTGTCCCCTCCACCCAGTACCTACGCATCACTTTAAATCCAGTTCCCCTATCTTGTCTGACTTCATCTCCACATGCATCAACAAATCTTTACAGACAGGAGAGGTGCCCGCTGCCTTTAAGATAGTAGCTCTGAGTTCAATCCTGGGGAAATCTAACCTCAATCAAGGCTCTTTCCCCCATCTACACAAACCCATCCTGAAACCCACTGTGTCCCACCAAAATGTTACTACATGCTGCGTCAGTCACAGCTGTCCAAAAATTAGCTTGATTAAACCTTTTAGCTGCTATCAATTGAAAGCAACAAAGAAATGGTCTTGAATTAAGGTTTTTTTTCATGACTGACTATTAGCCGCCAACTCAGCTTTAAGTCTGTTTTTCATTATATTACAGACCACAATATTTTCCTCAATCAATGAGTCCTGAAATGGTTTTCACTCTTCTCCAACAGGCACTGATGACATATGTATTATTTGTAGCAATATGTATGCGTGAAAGTGTTTTAGCGAAGCTGTCTCCAAATCCTACAACAATCTAACAAGTTCTGAATTTCACAGATAGGCCAGTGTAGGATGTAAGATGCTGTGGTAATAAATGTGAGGTGTCAGTATTGAGTCGTGTTTCCATGAGAAGAAAAAATAATTTAGAAACGTTTTGTCTCACTTCAGGTTTATGTGCAGAGCACTTTGTACACATATCAATTCCTTTGTAAACATGCTCAGATGTTTTGCCACAGTTACAGATATTAGATAAGGATTTTACAACTAAAATAAATTCCTAACTGACAGGATTTACTGGTTGAGTACTGGTAAACTTGCTACATGACATAAGTAACAATAAATAATGAATTAAAATTATGCATTGTAAATATATGAATTGGTAAAAAAGGTGAGGAAGAGTAATTGCCCTCAACTATATAATTTTTATGTGAAATAACCGAATTTAAGATAACATTCAATTCACCTTGGGGCAATTTGGTAGCCAATTAAATAAATAAATAAAAATAAAAAACGTAATCCCATTTTTGAAAGCTGCTATGGAGTTCTCGGCACAGTTGATCTAATGGTTCATACAAACATATATCACAGGATTGAGCTCTTTATAAATTGAAGTTTTATTCTACTACTAACTTCAAAACAGCACTAAACAGAAAAATGTATGAAAAAATTAGGAATAATAATGGATTTAGTCATTTTCAGACATTGTCGGCATCCACGTGGCAATGAATCAATCTCCTCCATCTGTCTCTCTCTCTCTCTCTCTCTCTCTCAGTAGGCAGCTGGATCATCTTTTCTTCCCTCTTTGGCTGGGGTGGGGTCACTGTGACATCTTTGCCAGATTCAGAAGTATTTCTCTTCCGAATCTGTCTTTCAAAGTTCCTGGATTCAGCTTCAGCACATTTGGGCAGCACGGGAATGCAGCAGAATTGCGGGCGGCGTTCCACCACAGTCAACATGCCAGGCCTTTTATAGGCAGCTCAGGCCTTCAGCAGATTTCATTTCAGTGAGCACCAAGGACACAGAGCAAGAGGAAGAGCAGAGAGTGATCTGTGGCTTGCTTGTAGTTTTAAGTCTTCTGACATCAGATAACACTAGTGCTAACCGCTGACCACTCCCATCAGTAGTAGAACTCTTGGGTTTGATTCTTTCCTTTTTATAAAATTAACATTAATATTGTTTACATTACATGTTTTAATTCTTCTATATTTAAAAGTTGGGATCTCTCACCTGTAGAACTGTGCCAAACACTTGATATCCACCACCGAATAACAACATTTATAAATAAAATTAGAATTAATGTAAGTCCGTATCAATACTCTTTGGTAATCATCTGGAATTCCAGAGAAAACGGAAGAAGGGGCGGCATCCCCCATCTTTAGTATCAAAAATGTTAAAATGTATCTGCATGTTATGAGTATGTGTTAGCTGAGCATAAATTTAAGTATATTTTATTTTTGATTGATAAATCATTTTCTTATGATCCTTTGTTTCTTCCTTTAGTGTCTGTGTGTGATTTTGAAAGCTCATGGCCAAAGGAAGGCAGGATATAGGCCACACAGACGGGGTTGGAGTCATAAATAGTCAGATGGTACTTTAGTAATCCTTCTTAGTTCCTGTTGGTTTGAACTACACATACACTAGATCAGAATAATATACTTCACGCTCCAAGTCCACGTTCTCCACACTACAGATGGAACACACAATCTCATACGATCCACATGTGGTATTAGGCAATCATAAAAAGGGCCTCTCATTAGCCGTTCACAGTGTATTTATATCTTTCTCACATATAGTATATATGTTCTGATTATTTTCAAAAACTTCTGTCTTTGTTCTCCTGTTAACTTGAAAAACTGAGACAATATCCAACATCCTTGGACGTTTTCATTTTGTAACTCAAATACTCCTTCAAAACTGCTGTTAGAGAGAGAAAGGTTACTGTGATGTTTTTTTCATGTGCCATCTTAGATTCCGTGAAAAATAGTTTCTAACTATCATTTGACTCAGTCAGTCAATTCATTTTTTATATTTGGAGACATGTCAGCAATGTCTTGTTGGTAGGAGGGATGGGGGAGGTTCGGTTTCTTTGTTAAACAATATCTATTCACTGTGTGTAGCGTGGCACTATGAAGAAGAAATTCAAAAGGAAGCTAAGGGAACTGTGGTACTGGAGATATTTAGGCAGGCGCAGACACCGAGGCGTAGAACCAGAGACAACATAGTCAGGAAAAACAGTGACTACAGGAAAGCAAAAGAAATGAGGAGACACAAAAACAGACACTACCTACTTTCTTTCTGTGAGATTTGAGGGAATCTTGTATTAAGCACAACAGAATCCAAAAATAAAACCAAGGCAGCCTACAGTTTTCATAAACAGAGGTTAAGCTAAATTAGTGCAACAAAGGAGGGTTGTGTGGATGGGAAAGAGATCCAAATGTAAGTGGGAATTTTTCTAAAGCTGTTACAGGGATGGAATTTTCTAGTTTAAGAACAGTGCTTGCAACCCATTCCAGTCACTGGGCACCACAGGCTGGAAAGCAGGTCTCAGCAAATTCATCTGCAAAACCTATTATGTGTATGCTGCGTCATGCCTTTCACGCATCCAATCAGGCACGACTATGTGGTTCACAATCTCACTTTCTTTCACATTCACACTAGCAAATGCTCTCCTTGGTTTCACCTTGTTAGATAAATGCAGGAATTGTTGTTTTCAATCACTTTATTTCCCTGTTTAAATAATCTCATACTATGTGTGCTCTCAGAGAGGTGACATTTTAGATTCTTTAATGTATCAAATGTTGGTTTGAAAAGTGTTTCCTGATTTGCTCCTGCAGGTAAAGCAACTATTCATACGTAACTGAAAAGAGTTGCGCCTCAGTGACGCTGGAGCCAAGAACTTTTTCTACCCTTCCCTTTGCTCCTGTGGAAGTGGAAAGTTTCCTCTCTTGACTCTACAACACAAAGATAAATTCCAAAACAAATATATCATGCAGCTCCACACGCTTTTATTCAACAAATACAAGTCCAATTGGCCTTTTAAAGGGCAATGACGGTTGGAGTGTGGATATCGGGTCTTGATTGCTGCAATTTGGTTGGTAGGCAAAGGGAAAATGAAAATGCGCACAATCTCAAAGCATCCGGTTGATCTGCATTAAAATGGAATTCAATCCCACTCCACAATCAATGTCAACTCCATTTCAATACAACCAAAAACAATCCCAGCAGCATACTGTAGCTGTGTCTTCTATTGATTGTGTTTGTGTTTCTGTGCAGTTAATCTTACACAGGGGGCCAAAATAATGTTCTTAGACAAAAGAAGATTTTACAAATTTCCCATTAGAGGGGAAAAGAGTGATAAAGTATGTCTAGCACTGCAGGCTGAAAACTTGTCTTACCTTTCTTCCTGAATCATATCCTCTCTCCTCTACTGACTCTAATTGCTCTCTCAAAATATCCCTTCTGTCTTTCTTTTCGGGACTTTTACTATTTCTTTTCCTTCTATTTCATGCCAACAGTATCATTGTATCATTTCACAGGTTTTGTCTTGACGAACAGGGTCCAACCTTTGCACTCCTTAAACTTGGTTGCGTTCTCTTAATCTGGTTATTTTCCTTGGGATATTCACCCTGGGTTACAAAAATAATCTAAATACTACAATGTAAGATGCTAATGTAAGGCTTCAAATCCAAAACAATGGCTTTGAAATGCAATTTCCCAAAATAAACGCCCATACAGTACAGCACACAAACAGGTGTTAATGTTCAAAGCCTTGTAGGGAGAGCAGGGTAAATGGATCCGCTTTTCACATTTGATGCTAGTACAGCAAAATAAATCTGCATTCAACTCAGGTTGCTTCGCATCCAGGGAAAATAACACAAAAAACATACAGTTCATTTAAAGTAATTTGAGAAGTATGGCCCATGTTTGTGAGGCAACATGGAAGTAACATGTAACACAATGCCATATTACATAAAGAAATAGATACACAAATCTGGTGTATTTGTTCTTTTGGCAATTTCACCAGATCATATTTATCTGCCATATATTTTAAGGCAGCGATGATTTGTATCTTTGCAAAATGTCCCAGTTTTAGTTTCCTACCTACATATTCTGCTGGAAAACAAGCGACAGCTTGACTCAACAGGTTTGTGCTGTGGACAGTGTATGTAGCCTACGTAATATGTATCTGATGCTAGATCAGGGAGACTGATTCCTCGCCTCTGATCAAATCATCATACATCTGCTCTGCGACATCTACTACTCCCAAACATTGGTTATCTTAAGTTCATCATGTTAGAATATGAAACATTAAAAACTACTTTACAGAGAAAATATGCTCCAGAATTAGATAGAATATAATACTTACAGTACATTTCAATGGATTATTATGCTCTTTATCTTTGGACAACATCTGACAAAGCAAAAATAAGATGATCTGACCCACAGTAGCCTGGCTATTTTACCACGTTTTCTGTGGGCTTTTTTGTTTTAGAGATACAGGAAATGGATTGAATTTGTGATCACATAAATGTCTGTTTAGATATAAGTGGTGAGTCATCTTACCCACTAGCTCAACCTACCCATGTTCAGCTCTGCCCAGCTCTACAGAATCCTATGGAGAAACCGGGCTTCATTTTCAATAGAAAAACTGACTTCTGTCCTCTTTTGTAGCATTTTATCATCTATTTCTTCTACCCACCTTTTCAAACTTTTCAATTAAATATAAATTAAAGTTGTCCATATATGAATAATTTTAAGAAGCACTGTGCACTGCCAAATATCATTTTTGTCCAACAGCCCTGAGGTAAGAGGGTTCGAAGTCTTACTGTAGGCTACACAGAAGACCCTAGCACCATGCGTTCTTGCACAGTGTTCTTTGAGATCTTGATTGTAAAGTCCTAACTTGCCCGACTACCATGTTAAGCCTCTTCTTGACCACTTCACTTTCATTTCATAGTTCATAAATTTGTTACCCATAGATATGTACAGTTTTAATTTAATCTAATGAAAAACTATGGTAGGCAGAGTTATTAATGTTCAAAATAAGCTGATGCAACATCAAACCATGTTTCTTGCTGAAGGCCATAAAGAAATATTTATGGTGTAATTTAACTGAGCCATTGATTATTTTCATTCCTGCTTGAGAATGCACAGTAGCTAAGTCACGGTGAAGATTGGTAAAATGAAGGCAATGACAGTTAAGGGATGGAATAAGCTCAGGAGCAATACACTGTAGTGAGTAGATTGCATACAAAGGCAGCACCAGGATACACTTGAAACAGGAAGTGGTTGGAGCCTAAAGCCTCGGGTATGTCATTGACCTGCATGGAATGTAGCGAGTTGCTCCTTCAGACATACAGTATGCATTTCTCCTTGGGAGCAACACCAAGTGTTATAGGACTTGCTAAGCTGCTTAGCTGGGTACTTGATTTTCCTCAGCCTTGCACCATGCTCTGAAGAAAGTATTGCTAGCTCTCAAAAATTAAACTAGTAATCTGCCTTTTTTTTTACGCATGACTCCTGCGTGCTCAAGCACACAGCACATAATGTTCTACATTCTATAAAGTGATGGTATAAAAGGATTGAGTTCTGGTTGGCAGTGAAATACTGACATGTGAAAAATACTGTAGCTTTCAATTGAAAGAAGTACGATAGAACAGAATGTGGTTGTTGTGCTGAAGAGACATAGACGCTATTTTAAGCTAATTTAAATGGGTAATTTTCTCCTCTTTTGGGATGGGAGTTTTGTAATATGAGTAACAAGGAAAAACCCATTAAAACAACTCTGTTTAATGAGTACAGTTGATATAAATGCCCATATTTACTGCCTCAAAAGGTTGAGCACAGTGTAAAACTGTTGTGAAGGTGCTTTTAACCATAGCAACACTATTTTCAGTGTAGGTAAATCTGGTATTTTACAATGTCATTAGCCTTGGCTGTCATGAATACCAGAGGATTTTGTGGACTGTCAAAAAAAAAAACTCACTCAATAACCCCAGCCCATTTTAATACCACAAGCACATTAACACGTCTCTCCTCCACACTTACAATCAAATACTTTTTTTCATACACAAAAGGTGTTTAACTTGTTTTTTCCCCTCGGTGGAGTGAATCAAAAACCTAGCGTTTGCTTTTTTTTCTCCTCCTCTCTCTCAATCAGCAATTCTTCCCTTTGATCTTTTATTCATATGATTAAGTCTGTGTATCACCAGACTGTTCATTCTACATTTCAGTATATGATGAGACCATCTTTGAAGTTGGGCATGCTGCAATGGATTCACTTTGGCAAACAACTCTTTTTCCCCACCAATTATTGTTGGAATAGAAACACTTTCCATCTGCTTAATTATCCCATTTCAAATCGTTTGACCTTAAGTGTAAATATACACAACACAGTGTGTTATATATTTACTGAAATATTTTCCATCTTAAATGAAAAAAATACAGAAACACTTCCAAGCTTACCGGCTCATATATTTAATATGGTTTGTGTTTGTGTTTGTGTTCAAATGATTTCCATAAACATATTTATTTGGTTTTCAGTTATTCCCTATCCATTACATTGTCCTTGTTGTTTTGGCTTCTGTGCTGCTCAAACCTTTTTTTTTTGCTTGTTTTTATAATGCTTGCTCCAATTTTCTCTCTTCCTCTTTTTGTTCAGAGCCAACCACCTCCATTCATCCTCACTCTGTTGTTCTTTTGCCTGTTTTTCCTTCCCTGTCTTCCTCTCACTTACATCTGTTTTCTATCCTTCACCTTTATGTTTGCCATCATCCCTCAATCAATACCTTCGACCCTTACTCTTCACACCTTGTTCTCTTTCTTTCTCTCCTTTCCCTGCATCTATTTCAGACTCGGAGGATGAAAGGTTTAAGAATGTTTGGAAACACTTTATTTGAAGTTTTCTACATAAGAGTGACATGACACTGTCATGAACACATGTGAATCACATAATGCTGTCATGACACAGTCATGACACAGTCATGACACATGAACCCTAACCCTAACCTTAACAAAAACCATAACTTGTCATGATAAAACCAAATGACACTTACTAAAAAAACGTTCTGTCATAACCGTTTATGACTTGTTTGTAATGTTTTATGACACGTTCATGACAGAGTCATGTCACTGTTGGGTAAAGTGTAACCGAATGGGTACTGTCAGATGGGACGTAAAGCACAGGCACAGTCAGCGTAGATCTGATAGAAACCTATAGAAAACATGAGAAGCAAAAGACAGCCAAGTGTGGTGAACATGTAGTAACAAGGTAAAGGTGGTGAGACTCAGGAAATGGGAGAGAGAGGTGAAACGGAGAAAGTGCGTGTATGCATGTGTAAGTAATGGATCATGTAGGGGAAAGACAAAATGTTGTTTTACTCACATTTTAAATAGCTTTTCTTGGACTAAAAATGAATAAAAATGGTTTTGATCTTCTACAACGTCACTTTTTATCCCTATTTATTCCGACTGAATTTGATTTGCCATGACTTACAACTCAGAGTGTTGCCCTGAGCTAAAGTGCTAGCATTGCGCTGATGATGATCTCACCTGGCATGCCAGTAAAACAGTCAATGCATGTTTTTGTCAGTATACATCGCCATGTAACCTGCTACAGGCTAAGGTGTGAGGGTGCACTTTTGTGAAATTGTAAGATCAATGTTACACCCCACTAGTGATTCTGAAAAGAAGACACCACTTCTCTGTTTCAAACTCCAGCTCTATAGGATTTTCTCTTTCAAATCCTTATTCACTAACTGGCCATCATCTCCAAACACTGGAATGAACCAGATTATCCTCGCTAGCATGGTGGCTGAATTTATTAGGAACTAAACTGTTGCACTCAATAGTACTCACGTGTTGACACAAGCATGAAGAAAAACCTAAAGTAGTAGATTGGACTCCATATTTTCATGCCCCTAATACCCTTCACACCCATAAGTCCACTCACATGCACAGACATCTCCCTTCTACTGTTTTTTCTCCTGCACACACACCTTCCCAGTGCCCCGTAGGTGCTCTATGTAGCAGACCCAGAACAATGGAGCAGCGCAACCCAGCAGTGGATTAGTGGGAGTGTGTGTGAGAGGCCAGATCTAGACATATTCCTCTGGGGAAGTCAAGCCAGTTAATCCGACCCCAGTGCTTACTCTATCAACCCCCCACCAGCTGCACTTTGCCCCTGCTCACAAACAAATACCAAATACAACCCAGACGTGAAGATTTCAACTTGTAGATGTAGGCTGAGGTGTACGCCATCACTGCACATGTACACACAAACAGGCATACACACAAAGAAAATGTAACCAAGGCGTGAAGATATTATCAAGTTAGATGCATGCAGAGGCATACAGCATGCATCTACATTAAAAACGCATACACACATATTTTAGTGGTTATCCCTTAAAGGTACACGTGTAATAAATACACATGTAGTGTCACACTTTTATTCACATGTGCATGCACTGGTGCATACCATAGATATACAGAATAGGCCTCCACACATTCACAGACACCTTTCCAAACCCCCCTCGGAGGAGATCTTTGGCCCCTGTGTGAAGCGAAAACCTTCCCGGGTGTCAGTTCTCAAACACGGTCACTGCTAATCAGAACATGCTGCCCAGATTCCCAAGTACAGCAGCCTGAGTCCCTTAGGGGAAAACAGAGCTGCTGCAGTCACTTTAGCAGTCTGACTGGCTGATTTGTTGGCTGGCTGATAATCTGGCTGGTTAGCCGCCTGGTTCTGTTCTTTTTGATGCTGTGGTTAACATAAAAAAGTACATTCAACACAAATTCCTTTCAAGGATGAGCTGAAGAGTGGAAATGTTTGAATGCTCAACCATGCTCTCTCACATGTATGCACATGCAAGAGTGTATATGTTCAATTTGGCATGTATGAAATGTTGCATAGATGTGGTGACACACACACTCAGATGCACACAAAAACAGCACAAGGATCAGGAAAGAGGCATTCTGATTGTTCATCAAGCAGCAACCAAGAGCTGGCTAGGGGCATCAATACAACTGAAGCCCACTCTCCTGGGCCCACCTGTCGATTACAGTGGTAAAGACAAGCTGCCTGGTGCCTCAATACATTCCCAGCAGCCTCCACTGGGCTTGTAGACACCTGAAGAATGCTGATGCCAGGAGGGAATAAGGGACCTTCCACTTCACACTGGCAGATACGCAGTGGTTTGCCTCTGCTGCATAAACCATTCAAATAAACAACTCCACAGAGAAATGGAGCGAGGATATAAATCTATCGCTCATGTGGCAGCAATTCAGTTTGTAAGGATAGAATGAGATAGATTAATATCAAGCTGTCCACAGAAACATGTAAAATGAGACTTCCACAAAGCAATACAATACATTGCATTGAGCTGACAAAGACACAATAAATATAGAATAAAATGTAATTCAAAAAATACAATGCCCATAAAGTGCAACAGCATTTTACAGCACCAAAAAATAAACCTCAAGGCATCCCGATTATAAATGTGATGTGTATCACCATTTGGCCACCAGAGTTAAATGATGTTTTCTGAATATTTGGCCAAAGGACAACAATCCCATTGCCCTCTGCTGCCTTATAATTAGACGAGATTAGAACAGAATCAAGATGTTTTCTCCCATTTATCCTCCCATGGGAGAGCAGCAGTATGGGTGGGAGATTTACCCTGCCTAGCCAACTAACCTTGGACACAGAACAGAAACATGTAAAAAGGTCCAGACAGCAGATTTGCTCTTGGTTGGTAATGTAGGTGAGGGGCAAAGGGTCTGTTTTCTTATCCAATCTGTCAATTAATAAATGTTTGAAATGCAAGTATGAATAAATGAATGGTACATTACTCTGAGGCACAAGCCAGTTTTCGTGGCCACGAATTACAAGCAGATGGTTTTAAGGCTTTGGTTTCAGCACCAAGGACAGCTCACATACTGTAAATTACTCAGAAGCCTCTTTTTGGCTTCCCCTCAGATCCACAGAGAGGCTTAGGGTTCATTTGTTAGGTTTCCTTATAAACTCACCCTGCTGACTTCCCCCTAATAAATCTTGCCAATACCAGGGCACAGGATATTGATTTCTATGGAGGGCATTGCAGCGACAATTATTAAGTGGGCAATATTCAAACCAGAAGCCATGCGTATAATTGATTTACACCTCACCTGATATCCAAGCTCTTTCCAAAACTGCTGCTCTCAGAATGTAGAAAATTTAGTTTAGATTTTATTACAATCTACAGAAAATGTTGATGAAAAAGGGAACTAAAGCCAGACACATTAGAATCAACTGAAGGAGCTCTATCTGAATGTGTTACAGACCAAATGATGTTCATTCTGTGTGCAATCACGGCCTCTCGGTGCACGGCTCCCCTTTTCCTCTCTGTTTTTAAGTATAGGTCGGTGACTCTTCCAAAGCTAGATGGCAGAAGAGCCCCATCGCAGCTGAGCAGCGCTTTGCGCCGTCATCATCCCTTCTTTGCATTGCAAATTGCCCAGTCCCATCACTCCCAATAACAGCTCCGCTCGATCTCTAAAATGAAAATCAGAGTTATGGTGGGATTGCCTACCAGGCGGATTTCTTTCATCAGCTTTCAGGATAGGATGCTGCCTGTCTGACTCCCACCTAACACCCTCACCCCCACCATCCCTCCTCACACACACACACACACACACCCACACACACACACACACACACACACACACACACACACACACACACACTCATAAACAAAATGCTGTCTTATGAAAGTTCATTTATTTCTCAGAATTTACATTCCTCCCATAAAGACTTGCCTCTTTCCTTGCCATATCACTGTTCCCACTTCATCAATTGTTAGCCACACATCATCCACAACATACTTGACACAGGACGCTCTCTCTCTCTTTCTCTCTCTCTCTCTCTCTCTCTCTCTCTCTCTCTCTCTCTCTCTTTCTCTCACGACACCATCACCCCCTCCCGCCACCTTTTCTCTCTGACTCTGCGTGGCTCATTCGCCGATCGATAAAGGCAGCATTCAAATTGTAGGCTAGACTCACCTCCGTCCTCCGCCGGTTTATAGGGATTCAAAAGGAAAGATGTTAAACAGCACATGCAAGAGCGCACCACCAGAGATGCTCACACTTGATGCCCCTCTCAGCAGAGATGGTTGAGCCCTCGTCCAGGTTGCTGTGGTCCTAACCTAAAATTCAGTCTTGCTCACTTCTCTCTTATCAGCTGACATAGCGCGGCGGGCGGTTCTGCCTGTTTCTCCTCTGAGAAGGGAAAGGGGATCTACTTTAACCCAACAGAAAGCAAACACAGGCTATAGGTTACATGTGTTAGTTGTGAACATGAAGGGGATTTACAGAGACAGATACTACGACGGATCTATTGAACTACGGAACGTTTTCAACAGGAGATGCATTCAATGTGGCCGAGGGGACTTTGTTCAAGCCAAAACGATGAGGATTAGGACGGGAATTGTTTTTTGGAATCTCATCTTTTCACTGATGTTCACTTGTGTGAAAGGTACGAACCACTGCAGCAAGCCTCTGTGTTTTCTGATGCGCTTAGTGTGCCTGTGCGTGTGCGCGTTTGTGTGCGTGTGTGTGTGTGTGTGTGTGTGTTTGTGTGTGTGTGTGTGTGTGTGTTTGTGTGTTTGTGTGTGTGTGTGTGTGCGTGCGCGTGTGTGTCTGTGTGAGTATGCGCCGCGCGCAAGAGAAATCAAAAGCGTTAACCTCAGACGTGCGCAAAATATGCTACCCCGGTTTACTGGATAGAGTTTTTAGGGACGCATTTGGCCGGTTTGGCGCTCAATGCAGGCTTTGACTGAGCCGCTCAATAGATATTCTTGCGGTAGCCTACGCTTCTTCTAATAGCCTACGTGAGCTGCTTTGCTTAGTAGGCTAACTAGTGAATTTTTGAGACGTAAGCATGCACTGCAGATTTCCTATAAGATGTAAAGAGCTTCTTATAATGGCTTTTTAGGCTCGAGCCGTCCGCCTTTTCTCTTTTCTGGGTCGAGTAAGTCATAAGTATTTATGTGGGATTTGCGTCAGATCAATTTCTCACCAGTTTCTCTTCCAGTACTGGAACCATTTAGGGGGCAGAGGCAATTAGTCGTGTGGAACCTGTTTGTCGACTGTGTTTAGCGGACTTGCCAGTGCAGGCAGGTGTAAGGTGGGCTTGTTAGTATTCTAGTGGCTCTTTCTCATGCTCTGTCCATTTGAACACTTGCTCTAGCTGGTGAGGTAACCGCTAAATTCCATTTTATTTCTGATTGACATCAACTGCATTCACTCAGACCTATGACAGTTTCAGCACTGAAATGTCACTTTTTGGATACAGTTTTAAAATGTAGTTTTCATTCCTGTTTACATGACGCAACAAGACTCAGACTTTGTACTTAAATGTCTTGCCACGTCTGTTTTTCTACCCTTGTTTTTCTTACTGTTTACCACAGTAATCTGATTTACGCTATTTACATGCTACAGCTTCTAAAAATAAGTCAAAGCAATTGTTGCTCATTTACCACTCTGCAATTACCACGTGATCGTCCATTGTCCACTGACAGTCAAACAGCATTTAGAGAAAACACATATGAATCGATTTGTTGCTTCCTTGCAATTCCAGTTGTATGTAAATTATAAAACTGGGAAAAAGTGTGTACGTATGTGTGTGTGTGTGTATGTATGTGTGTGCGTGCGGGCAGTCGGGCGCGTGCATGCGTGTGTGTACGTGTGTGTGCATGTGCTTCTATCTGCCTTGGTGTATCATATATTTAATGTTACACTCACTCACTGTGGGAAATTCTCCTCAAGCCAAAGTAAAAAGGCACATCCAATTCCAACCCTGGAAATGTTTTCCTTCTGGATGTGTTTGTGTGCTTAAGTTTGTATTTAGGAACATACTGTGAACATTCTATGGCTGTTTATCTGTTGAATACATCTATGGCTGTGTAGGTGCAGGCACTCACAGATATCAATTTACATGCTGGTTGTTCACCCTGTGAGTAATTGTCATGTTTGTGTATTGGGGTTGGATGAAATGAGCAGCATGCAGAGTAGCAGCGCCCACCAAGAATGAGCCAAGTCAAGTCGAGCAGAGTCAGGCACAGTGCTGTTTCATCACCACCCACATTGTGGCAATGTCAAACCTTGAGGCCACTGCCAATCCTCCTAGTTCTGTTACTTATTAGGGTGCCAGCGATCCAGGGATTGGGGAGGGAAGGAGGAAATGAGGAGGAGGAGGAGGAGGAGGAGGAAGAAGAGGAGGCCTCGGTCTTCTTTTGGAAAAGAGCAAAAGAAATAGTGACACAGACCGAGGCAACCAGGAAGAACAGAGGAACAGTTGGTATCCCCTGGTCTGACAGGTGACACAATGTTTGCAAAAGTAAAAAAGATATAAAGTAGATGGCCTGTGACTCACTTCACCTGGAAAGATAATGACAAAAAAAAACCTCTATCTAGCAAAGTTTGTAAAGCATCACTTTGCTAGAGGTGCTTTTTCATATTAGATTATTTTTGAGTCGGGATCCATGTGTGTGGGTGGTGCACAGCTCGGATTCTCAGTTTACAGTGTTATCTTAGTCACCTATCTGATTCTTGGCATTCCACACATATTATTAAGTGGAATTTGGTGACATTTAGCAACTTAGTTTTGTCATTAATAAAACTGTACAGTGATGTTTGACCAAGAAATAATGTGTTCTCATTGTGACAGTTAACCAGCAAACAACTGAGGATATCCACTGTAACTGTGTCACCTAATCCTCAGGGAATTTATAAAACTGCTTGACACAGACATACATTTAGGAAGCTAAATTTCAGGGGCTGCTTTTTTTAGACGGAGCAAAAGACCTGGGTTAAATTCAAATTGAGTTCCTATACACTGATAGTGAGCCCTTTACCGTGTCTTCTCTTGAGTTGCAGAACACCTGCATGTCCTTCTTTCTCATGACAATCGCACTGCATCCATCGATTTTACAATGATCAATAAGATTTACAATAATGAGAAACACACAAACCTGAGAGCGCCCCGTTCTTATGACACATGCTTGTGCAGTCGATAATATCACGTGAGAAAGCAGAGATCTTCTCAAACTAAGTTAATAGATTAGAGTTATTGCCAAAGCCTCCTGGATCTGCCTTTAATATTTTTCATGGTTATAATATTCCCATTAAAACGGTTACTTTGCATTTGAATGCATATATCTTTTTCAAGTGGTACTGCGCGGATCCGGGTCTATTCAGTTTCGGTCTTTCGGGACTCCTTTATAGAGGACAGTCCTGGTAGTGACCTCATAAGGAAAAGTAGCAGGGGACATGATGGTCATGGGACTGTTAGAGGGCCACCACAGGAGAGGACAAACAGAACAGACAGCCTGTCTCCCGCACTGACATTAGCTCGTCTAATGACGAAGAACGATTACTGATTGTGAACAGATTGTTGATAATTGTCCATCTGTTGTGTCCCCCCACTTCTGTTTTCTTGTGATTTCTCAAATTCCCTTTATACGTCCATGATTTGTTAAATGCGGTTGTTGTTTTATAAAGTTACATTGTGTAAGAATTTCTCCCATGTAGCAGTGAAATTGTATATGACAACCAACTGAATTTCACATTCTAGCCCCCCCCCCCCCTCCCAATAATAGTTTGTGATACTTTTGTACCATTTAATTGCTAACATCAGCTATCAGGTTCCCAAACATATGCAAGCTAATGTTAATGTATCAGTGCTATTGTTATTCTGTTTATTGTACGAGATTAATAGTGTGTGTAGATGTTTACAGCGTAGGAGAGAAGCAACGGAAGTTTGTGAGTTTAATATATTTCTCTGAGCAGTAAGACCAAGGTCAATCAAACCGAGATTAGCTCTTAGCATCTCCATCGTTTCCACGCAGCTGTTCCAGCTGTAGCTAGTCTGGATTACAACTGCACATGACGTGAGTTGTCTGCCAGGAAAATCACGATACATATGATTACGTTTATGTTACAAGGTAGACAATCCTATTTCATCATTGACGCGAGGAAAAGTATCCTAGACAACGTTCTAGCGTCATGAACAACCGTGCTATAGTTAGCCAAGCAAGCAACACCTATAAAACTTCTAATTTACACAAATGGGCTGAATCACCAGTCGAGAAGAATGCAGGCAACTTTAAAATCCTTGCTCTTTCCATCTTAGAACAGCCATTCCAATCTTATACCTTGGTTTTGTTGCTTGTCGCGTTGGTGTTTTAATACTCTTTTAATTCAGTTACATGTCCTTGAGAAGAGGCTTTCAAATCTGTCGGCAGTAAAATAATCTTCTCCCTCCTTGGCATTCGTCACAGTCAGTGCCACTGAGCGAAAAGCACGAGAGGTGGAGCAGTAAAGCCTGTCTGTCCCTTACCGGCTTATTTCAAGATGGCGCATGATTCTGGAGCGTCTACCCCAGTTCATGCAAGCGTAAATGTTAAATTGATAGTGGTGGTCAATATTCATAAAAAAAGGACAAGTTTGTGAAGGGCAATACAGATTCTGATAATGAACAAGTACAAACGTTACACAATCTAGCTGTAAACTCTATACCAGGCAGTCAGTAATCAGGTGGGTTCTGCACAGTAATCTGGCCACTGAGCCCTCGATGAAGACTTTCTCTCAATGTGATTATGTAAACAGGCTGGAAAGGCTGCTGGGGCTAATCAGGATTACAATTTTTCTGTGTAATTACACACTATCTTCGGGGAATTTAGGGCATTATCCCACTGCCCCTCATGTTCTTGAGAAGTAGAGCCGAAGTATGAGGAAAAAGATGGACAGTCTCCAAAAGAATCACCTGAGCTCAACTACAGCTGGAAGGAAGAAAATACCATTTTCCAGGATACAGGACCTTGGAACAGTAACAATTTTAATTCTTGGATTCCAAATGCCTTTTTATTGCTGACATCTTACTGGATAGCCCTAGTGGTGTACCAAAGTAATACTCCGTCTACCCTCTGGCCTCTCGCCCACGGCTTTAGGCCTGCGCCAGGTTCTTAGAGGTTGCTGACAGGCCCCAGCGACAGTTGGATATAGCTTGCTGGTTCTGATTAAGTCAGTTCTTCTCAGATATCAGTTTTAATATAAGCAGTCCTCTTGGCAAGAGAGATTGGCAATATCTTGTCTTCAGGAAGAAAAATAGCTCACCGTTTGTTGGGATTAAATGTAATAGGCTGAGGAGCAGCTGCTTTCAGAGTAAACGCTACAGATTTGAGGTGGACTGAGGGGATTGAACTGAAGGCATGTTCGCAGATAACAATGAATGCATTTATTTAGCGTTGTCCATGGTAAAAATTTAGAGAATCTTTCAAGGATTTTGTCAATCACATTGTGGTTGGGATGTATATGTACTAGCTCTGTTTACTGTTATTAGGAGGTCATTTAAATACAGCAAAGTATTTATTCCAAGTGAGTTATGACTAATAAACCAGTGGCTACATCGCTGCATACACATCCCATTATGTAGTTCCTATGTGTTCCTGAAGCACATTAATATCCAGACCTTTGGGTAATGTTTCATATTAATCTAGTCAAGAATTGTATTCACAGTGGACTAGGCTGTATTTCCAGTTGTATTCACTTGATAACCTGTGGTCAACTTAACTTCACAAATCTCCCTTCATGGTGACCACTGCTCTTGTTTGTGTTTGTGGTTGTCAACTGCCTTTTTGATATGTGACAGCAGAGCAGGTGGGCGAGAAACATGCTCAGAGACACAAAGTGGGGTGAGTTGAAGGTAATTGAGGAGGTAGACTGCTTGGTGGAGGTCGCTGTGATTCCACAGCATATTTCACAGCAATTAATATAATAGGTGTGGACAGCCTAACAGAAACCCATTTAGACTTTCAAATACACCACTGTCCTATCAATTTTGAGATGGTAGCACGGCATATTTCATAGTGGATCTTGTTAGAAAATACACATAGACAGGTACTGTAGAGCATAATCTTAGTTGCTTATGGGATGCTCTCAGATCAGCAGCTTTGGAAATCTTTGATTTCTCCATAAATTTTCCACAGTGTTAATTTAACAATGGATTTTTAAAGTTTTCTAAGAAATGAAGTAGCAGAAATGTGATCTCTCATGCAGTGCATTTTAAAGACACGTTCAGGCTTCTGCCATGCATCCTGAAGAAAAATTATTGACTGACTAAGCAACAGATTTTTGGGTTCCATGCTATGTACATTGGTCTTTTGCCCCGGCCTGTGGAGCTGCATTTATTAAAGCACTTAGTCGTCAATCTTTTACCATTTTCAGTTTAAAACCCAGTCTAATTTTGGTCATAGGAGCATTATCAAGGACATGCAGTGCCACCAATACAAAGAAGCTGAACATAGGCTCAGCCAATATCATCATATTGCAGTGTCAGCTGATTTAGACCAGTGATCACAGTCCAACCTGTGGAATCTAAAAGCAATGACAGTAGCAGTAATAGCTAGTGCCACTTACAGGCAATGAGTTACAACTGCAGTCTTTTTTGTTGTCCTTTTTAAAGCTGCATTGTGTGTATGTGTGTGTGTGTGTGTGTGTGTGTGTGTTTGTGTTTCTGCTTTTGTGTGTACTTGAATGTGATGTTTTAACATGCTAAATATAAGATAATTACAACAGAAGAAAATTTTCTACAGAGTTCTAGGACGAGTAATGTTCATACCGCTTGGAGTGCACTTGTGTGCCCTCACGTTTTCTTTGGAGAGGGAAGAAGGAGGGTCATATCTACATTATATCTTTTATTACAACAAAGCATAAGGATGATGCAGAGGCCAAAAGAAAATTGTCAATGTAGGTTGAGTAAAACTGGACTTAGAGCTGCTGTGATTAGTTGATTAATCGATTGGTCGATCAACGGAAAGTTAAGCCGCAGCTATTTTGAATTTTGATTATCAAATAAACATATCGAACAAAACAAGTCATTTTCAAGAAAAATCTGAAACATGTCCGGGTTTCAGCTTCTCATTGTAAATCTTTAAAGCTTTTCTTTGCCATGCATGGTAGTAAACTGAATATCTTTTCATTTTGGACTGTTGATTGAATAAAACAAGACTTTTGAAGAAATCATCTTGGAAAATAACAGGAATTTTTCACAATTATTTCACATTTAGACAAATGATCACTTGAGAAAATACTTGGTAAATTAATAGATAATTAAAACATTTGTTAGCTGCATCCCGAACTTGAGTGTTACTACTTCTACTAATAATAACATTTTTTTTGTTATTTGTAACTAACTCTTTAGCTGACTTTTCTGATGGTCAAGTGCCTGACAGAAGCCCCAATGTTAAGACCAGGTTAAAGATGTTAGACGTAACATGAAATTAATTTACAAACGTTTGAGTGTTTTACAGCCACAAACTGAATTGTATTTCTATTTGAGTATTACATTTATGCTGCAGGTTAGCGTGTGACAAAGCAATGTTAAATTCTTATCAATCAATTAATGTGACCTGACAGGTCGCACAAATATGTAATTGGAAACTCCAAAAACACAAATGCCCCAAAAAATTAATCTCTCAAAAATCTGTAACACTCATTACCTCCAGGTGGTGCAAAATAGCTGAATGCCTTCTTGGCCTGTCGGTGGTGAGGTCGACATAGTAACATCTCAAGGTATTCACCTGCCACCATTACTTTTCTTTGTGAAAGGTGGAGCAGGTCAGCATGTATAGAATTGCCCTTACAATTTTCTGGAGAATCTGCAGCCATCTGAATGTTAATGAGGCACTTTGTAAGTTTGTGATTGAGTTTTTAAGCTACTGTAGTTCCCAGAGGTGCTTTGCATCTAAAAAACATGTCCTCACTATGTGAACAGTCTGTTAAGTGGAAGATGTTTACATGGAAATTCAAAATCAGTTTTCAGCCTCTGTGTTTGTCTTTAGATAGAAAAAGACAGGTTATTGTTCTGCGCTTCTTTCCCTTCATTCAGGGGAAAGTGAAGGGTTGATGTTATTGTTTGTTTGGAAGATTGGAGGCTAGAGAGACAGGCGTCCTATTAGATGTGTTGCTGGCTCACAGTTTTGTGTTGTACAGCAGCTCTCACAGTGGTGGCCTGGCATCAGGTGCAATATGGCTCAGTAGCACTTTGTGAAGGTATTGGTATCTAGCCATAAAATACTGTATCTGCTGGGAAGTAGCTAAAGCACCAGCAGCATGCAGACGCTGGGAAACAGTTGTTACACTTGGCTATTCAGACACACACCTGTTATTTCCTTGTCCAATGGGGTGGGTTTGGTGTGTGTGTATTTATGCACGTGCTGGCTGTGTTTCAGCGTGGCATTGCTTTTGATTTTAGTATTTCTCACCTCAGTGGTTGGCAATTTTGTACCACCAAATGGAATATTTCAGAGCCCTTTTCCAAATTGCAGTGACACACTCATGAGGTAATAGTCATTCGCTAGAAAGCCTCGTTTCTGTTTCTGTTGTATAGAGCCCATTTCCCTTTCATCGAGCATGCAGACAAGCATAGTGCATGGCTGCGATTATGCACATTCTATCAGTATGAATTGTGAAGGTGGAGCACAGCTATGCAGGAAAAAAATCCTTCTCTTTGGGGACATCAATTTCAGATTTCTGTCTACTAAGGTTGCTGTAATGGCCCTTGCAGTCATCTCTGTTATATTCCTGGTTTTGCTGATGAAAAATTATTTTCTCCTCCGTCGATAGTTGATGTCTGTGGCTCGGAGTGCAGCTGGTTGTAGGTCTAAGAGAAAAGTGCTTGGATTTCTAAAAGAAAAATTACTTCTTAATATAGGTCGTAAGTGCTACAGCACCGCTCTGATTTGTTGGGGTAGACCCTGAAGATTCATGATCTAAAGGGATGACAGCAGACAACCACCAAAGGTTTTTTTTCTACCTTGCACATTTCCTGTGATTAATGGTCATGTTCAGTGTTCAACACAATCTATAATTTTAATTTCCTCTTCTTTTTCTGGATTTTATGAAATCAATACTGAAGATATTGTCTATGTACAACACTAGCTACTGCTTCTCTGTGAAAGTGTGAATATTTTGCAGTGAATCAAGCCTACCAGAATGTTAGTTGACCTTTGTTTAGCTTGGTAAGGGCTCTATCTTCCCAGTATGCGTTCTGTAACCAGGTGTCACTGATGAATATCTCTATATTGGCTGACTCACCTTTAAGGTCAGGTGCAAATCAATGCAGTTTTTTTGTACTTTAACTTTGAATGCTCGGCTTGGTGCTGTTGCCTTTTCCCCCTTTGTTTGTGATAGGCCGTCATCATGAATAATGATGAAATGCCATCCAGAAGAAGAGGCGTCCTTGACTAAGAATACACAGTCAATTGTGAGGAAATGAAGTATCAAGCAGAGAGAAAGAAAATAATGCATGCCAAAAATAAATCAAGGAGAGGAGCTTGAAAGTGCATAGCTCAGTATGCTTGTGGATATTGGGCTTAGGATTTGTTTGAAGAAAGATTCTGTGATGTATGAAGGGTGAAGGCAAAACACTTTTCATGCTTAGATCGACTGGTGGTCCAAGTCATGTTCAAAACAATGCTTGTTTCTTTTTGAATCTCTGAAATGCTGAATTTTAGTTCTGTTTTGTTATTCATGAAGTTATGTATTGATTGAAATTGCTTTGAATATATGTGCACAGCATGATAATTTGCAGTTAAGTCATACAGTTCATTTCTTTTTTCAAATTTATGATGTTGATACGCTGACCTCTGCTTCCTTATACAGTCCCTAGTTATTAAAAATACAGGATATTTATGCTCCTTTTAATTCCACTTTCTCATTATCAGTATATTTCAGCAAATGTATCTATATGACTTGGAAAATACAACTCCACACAGATTCTAGCAAGTCACTGATTGCAAGTTAAGTTAAGAAGACTTTTTGGGCACTCTGAGGCTCAGTACAAGTCGTTACTGAACACTATTATCTTTTTTTAGGTGTAGCAACTTCTATTAGCAGGCTCTGGTTAAAAAGTCTTAAAGAATCTTAAATAAATCTTAAACACAGTAGTAATTATACATAATAATTTGAATTATACCTCTGTGAAGTAGGAAAGTACTTACTGAAATGTTCAGCTTCTTAAAAAGAAATGTAATTGTCCTTGAAACATATGACCATGACTATGTCAGAGCTCCACATCCCAATAATGTTAAGACATGTTTCTCAGAAGCCTCCAAGAACAATATGTTCTTTAATATGAAATGAATCAGTAGTGTTGCTATCCAGATGGTCACTGTGCACAAGTAGCTGATCAACTATCCAAAGAAGCTTTAGTTCAAGACCTAAATGCCACTTTGAGACAAAATGTGCTCCATTATTGCTCCATTAATTCATTTAGTTTACCAGTTTACACCAACTGATGCCAAAGGAGGGCACTAGCACATTTCTTTTATTGCCTGTACACTGAATACCATTAATCAGGACATAAAAACGTTCATTTTACTATTACTCTGATTGCTCTAAGTCACAGGGTTTTGTTAGATTAGATTAATGTTATTGTCTCTTTGCAAAAACAGTTTTGGACATGCAAGCTGCCACATAAACTGGAGACAATGGACACTCGATAACAGACAAATACAGCACAATAGACAGCAGATAAATCCAATACATTTTTAAGGAGAATATAGAAAATGGCACACAATACATTTGCCAAACTAAGTGCTGCAGTCTTCCATCAGAATTCAACAGTTTCACTGCCGGAGGAAGAAAAAAGTTTGTCTAGCAGTTAAACCTGCCCTGCAAGATCCTGAAGCAATTACCTGAACGGAGCAGGTCAAACTGTGAATGTTTATTTTCCAAGCCTGTTTAATCATAGTCTGTTCAAAAATAGTCAATTGGGATGTGCAATCTTTCAAACCCATCAGCAATCATCCATTACCCAATGGTCTGTTTGTCACTCGTAATAATGTGGATGGCAGTAAAGGACTCCTCCTCCCTGCTCCCTGCTGCACATAATCATTTCTCTTTATGGCCCGAATACAAATCTGCCTTATTGGTGGAGCACAACGTATTGGCTGTTTTTTTTTTTAGGGGGCACCTATCCCTTCATACACTAGCTCGTTTTCTTTCATGCTAACATAAACCTTAAATAACTCTACCAACTGAGCTATCTGGGTGCCCAAATAACCCATTTAGCTTGCGACAAATTATATTATCAATACCGTCCATGATGCATAATGCGTTTTCAAAATCAATCTTATTTTTCCTCCACACGGTGTACAGAACTGTGGTTCATTACCTGGTTCATTCTGCTCGAAATCTTTTCATCGCTGAGCAAAGAAAAGAGAATCCCATTCAGTAGTCTTGTTTCACTCTTTGCATTAATGAGAAGCTGATCAAGGCCGACAACAACATATACATTTGCATGCATCTGCACACAAACACACACTCATTCAATTCAGACTGACAAAGGGACAAACACATTCAGAAATCTCATCAGTGTGCGAGACAAAGTGCCATTTTCCTGTCTGCGTTTTGCTCAGCAGGCATAAAAATCTGTTTTAGGCATCAAAAGTGTGTGAAAATGTGGTATTTGTGTGTAGGTATATCCAAAAGGCCAAGGGTAAATGTAACTATTTGAGGAACAGCTGGGGCCATTCTTGAGCTGTCTGTCAGCCAGCCTGGCTGCCTAGTGAGGCTTGTATATTTTCCAGACTTGTGCGTTATGATACTGATTCATATTTCTGAACCACATTTTCCCCACTGTGCAATCACAGCATGTCGTTAATTTGGTTTCTCATCACAATTTATGGTTGGTGTTGCAGCATGGCGCTAACATGGGGTTGTAGAAAACCCCTGGGAGTGCATTTTACAATAGAAGTGATGATAGAGGTCGGAGCAGGCAACTAAGTGATGACAGTGGAATGCAAAGAAGACATACCGTAGGTGTAAGTGGTAAATGGATTTAATGCTTGTCTTCTCTCCTGCACAAGGAAACATGTGTTGTTCCTTTGAAGTAACAAGATGAATTTTTAGAAGAATGTTCTTTTTATAGATACAGCTATTATGGATATGACAGTGCTTAACATATTACAAGCTCCTATAATACACGGCATTGAAAAGACTGATTCTAATTTATAATGAATAGCTTATAGAAAAAAGGAAAGACAAGGGGGGGAATAGATGTGTGTGTGTGTGTGTGTGTGTGTGTGTGTGTGTTGCTGTATGTTTGTGTAAGTGTGTGTGGATGGAAGGGGGGTGGCAATTGACTCAAATGGTAGTAAATGAAAAAGTTGAGTGAGATGACGAGAAGGGGAGAAAGGAAGAGGTGAGACTGCAGTGATGCTGAAGGATGAAAGGAATACATGTATCTGACAAGGAGAAAGAGGGAGAGAGATGGAAAGGGGGGAAATAGATATCTCGGTAGTGAGCATCTGTTCTGTCATCTTTAGGACATCAGAACAATCAGCCATACAAACATTGCTAAGCAGTTCACTTAGTTATCTAA
Organism: Etheostoma cragini; assembly: GCF_013103735.1. Taxonomy (NCBI): domain Eukaryota; kingdom Metazoa; phylum Chordata; class Actinopteri; order Perciformes; family Percidae; genus Etheostoma; species Etheostoma cragini. The sequence goes on from NC_048412.1 coordinate 10,155,184, forward strand.
TGCTTGACAAACATTAAAATATTTCAGGGGCTCATAGAGCTCTGTGGGCGCTGTCTTTGATGGAGTTCTAAGTTCTGAGTGATACAAGAGAGCCTTAAATAAAAGCAGTAATAAACAATTTTTCCATCTTAAAAAGTGTGTGGCTCTAATTGATACTGGACATCTTTCTGTGCTTTTATCTTCAACCAGGATTTCTTTCTGTAGGTGTTAGGTTAGCTGCAGTTAACCACAACTCAAGTCTAGTTCACTTGATCATTATGTAGCAGTGAATACAAGTCATTGTCTCTGGTTTCATACATTTTTTTTTACTTAGCTGTTTGACAGTCTCCCTCAAAGTTATAATTCTATTGTAACATTTAAAGGGGAATTTTAGCAATATAGTATCGCCATATTCAAAAATGTAAGGGATTCTCAATTTAAAAAAAAGCATGGTTGCAAATAAACTGTCTAGCAACAGAGAGGAAAAAGATCCCCTGACTTTTAGTGCTAGTATGGGTCCAGTTTCAATTCACTGGATCCTAAATTTCCCACAATGCTTCTGAATAGCATCTTTTATTAGACCCTCCCTGCCTCCTAAATGCCCACTTTTTTTCAAACCCCACACCTCCAATTAGTAACTTCCCGCTATAAAGCCTCATGCCCACACGAGATAACCCTGATGATATTATCAGACTTTGGAAAGGATTCCCTCCAGAGACATTATACAACTGATTCCGGCTGAGTAGTACTCCTCGTAAAAAGTTAACTGAATACATCTTAGATGCGTCTGCCGTTACTGTTGAATATTTGGAACAATTGCATCTTCCCATGGCCAGGTAAAATTTAAAATTTAATAAAGGACAATATATTCATAATTATGTTCATAAAAATGGAAGGGGTGACTTTCCAAGATAAACAATAGACTGAAACTTACATCAGTATTCAAATAGTGTGTTGTTGTGTGTGTCTGACTTCATAATGATCTGATCCTTCTGCATTTTCTAAACTGTAACTAGAGCAGCAATTGCAGGTGGGTTTACTTTCAGTAACTGACATGTCTCCCTCAAACTTCTTTTCAAGGCCATTTTAAATATTCAGTGTGGGAGTGCATTATTCTTTCATGTCTTCAAGTGCTCTTCATTAGCTGTAACTTACTGTTTTACATAAGCCCAGTCAAACTGCTTTATTCAGAAAGCCAAGCAAAATGTAGCTGCTAGGAAAATATGTTGGTGGCTCTTCTGGTGGCAACTTTGTAAAAAGAAAGGCAATGTGGCTCCAACATCTAACAGGTAGATCTATTTCAGTTCATTATATTCAAGAATGCGTGACAACTTAAGGTAACTGAAAAGAGAAACACATCTCTGTGTACGGACCACCAAGCAATAACAAATATCACAGTAGCTTTTAGTCAAACATGCTGCTACATTGCAATGTGTCACCCACACTTTGTTTGATCAGTGACAAGCGCTGTCCTGCTTAATACAATTTTCCGAGTACGAGTACTCGAAAGCAGCAATGATGCACCATGTCACAGGTTGGATCATGTTGACCCTGTAGGCGATGCATCAATGCTGCAAATTTGCCATAATTACCCTGTTAGCTCAATGTTGGCTTGAAAATTTGCAATTTAGACACGCAGCAAACCTTGGTGATATTTGTTCCCCCACTGCAGTAAGAGTAGCAGCTCATCACTAGGCACAACATCATAAACCAATATGGGTATGATATATACTGTATCCATAGCTGAATCTATAAGGTCAGGCCACTTGATCACTGGATGCAGGAGGAGTGAATTGGTCTCAGGGGCAGGTCAGTTAGCTCCACAGTAGGTGGAGATATACTGTACTGTCACAGACTCTGGGTCAGGGCCTTTGTGAGGATAAAATCCTGAAGGTATTGCAAGATGTAAAGATTGTGGAAAAATGTTCCAGAGAATTACCATATTTTTGATAACAGAGTTGATTTTTGTGAAATATAAACAGCTGCAAGGCTTTGTCCAAATATAATGAAACAGCTTGACAAGAGGGAAATGAATTGTCAGTTTGTCTCAGATCTTAACGTTTTTTTTGCATCCATTTATTAAAAGCCATACATATTATCTGGAAAAAATAGCCCAGCTCCATGGCCAAGTGATTGGATTTTTCACACACAGTGTGTGTGTGTATGGCCAAACAGTATGCAACGCATCCTTTACTTACTGAGTGTAAAACGCTAATTATACTAGGAGTAAATTGTGTGTGTGTGTGTGTGTGTGAAGGGGGGGGGGGGGAGACCATGCATCTTAATTAAGTTTGCATTCCATTAGACAATGCGCAACATAGCCTCAAATAAAATGGCACTTTTTGCTGTGTGACACAGTCTGTGTGGGTACCTGTTCATACATTGTTTGAGTAGCCTAAGTGTGGGAGTACACTGGATGTGGAAATGTGGAAGAATATGTGAGATTGTGTGAGAAAAGGGATACTGAGATGTCTCTGCATGAGTGAGAAAGATTATGTTTCTGCATGTGTTTGTGTTTGCTCATTTACATTGACACCCAAAGGTTAGCCAAGCAATCAGGTTATTGTAGTTTCAGAATGATAGTATAATGCTTAACCTAATATGTCAAGGGTATAGATTTTCAGCAAGCCAGTGCAGTGTGGGCTGTGAAACAAAATGTAAAGGGCTTGTGGCACTAAATTGGAAGACCTTGCTTGTTGCGTGTCTCTGGGGTCTTTCTGACCCACTGGAAAGAAGTGGGCAGTAATGATGCATCACTAGCTTTTTGTTCAATACAGCATTGCAAAAACATCACAGTAGTCCTCAATTATGCATTTCTCTTCCATAATGACAGCAGTAGTTGTTGCAACCTCGGCTCTTATACAGCTGGTCTGCCAGCTTAGAACAATGTGGATTTCACAAACAATTTGTTCTCAGTTGATGAAAAATTGCACCTGGACTTTACAAGGTGCACACAGTTGTTACAATAAAAATGATACTTGAAATAGCATCTGTACAGGCCTACTTAAACATTTTAAAGCCAATTTTTTTATTTATTGATGCTTGGATATGTGCACCAGAAGTATCGCTACAAATTACTCCTTTTCTTCCATGCATTTGAGCATGTTAAGTTTTTTTTAATCTCCTAATGCACACTGTTTGTTTAATGATGAATGTTTTCCTTTCTTTCCAGGTTTTATCCATACTTGCGGAGGCACTTTAAAAGGGAGGAACGGGACAATAGAAAGCCCTGGGTTTCCATATGGATATCCAAATGGAGCGAACTGTACCTGGGTGATTGTTGCCGAGGAGGGAAGCAGAATTCATATAGTTTTTCAATCTTTTGCTGTGGAGGAGGAATATGACTTTTTATCTTTGTATGACGGGCATCCACACCCGGCTAACTTCAGGACGAGGTAAGTAAGCGGCCCTGAGGCCATGTACCTTGAAGGCTGTGTTTGAAGTCTGGCAGGCGGGGATAGGAAGTAAGAGGGAAGGAAGCCTTCAATGTTCACTTCTAAAGGAAGGTCCATCTCTAATGTACACATGACAAAGATTGTGTATTCTTGTGTGGATTGGCCTGTGTACATTTTTTCCTGAGATGGTTTTGTACAGACTTCAAATAACCTCAGAAAACTGTAGAATATTCTGTTTTGGATTTTACATGTAAAAAGCCCATTTTGACTTTAAATGTAACACATTAATGAATACATGTGCAATATTTGATACTAAATGTGGACAGGGCATAGGCTGTGTATTATTTTTCAGCAGTAAAATGAAGAAAAAGTACAGGATTCTGTTCAAACACAAAGTACTGTGCAAAAAAAAAAATCAAAATCCATTTGTTTCATTAAACACGCTTTCAATAGTAATGTATTTGGATTCCATAGCAAAGAAACTCATCAACCTGAAAGCTCTAAGAAGAATGTCCAGCATTTATTTCTGAATGAGCTAGTTGTGCTGTCTTCAGTCATGCATGGATCAGACGACTATCCTTTATTCAAATGCTTCACTGGAGGAGACAGAGGTAGAAAAAAACGTGAAAAACGAACAAAGATTTTTCTTGTTTACTTTAGTCACCAAACAGACAAACAATTGTTTACTCCGTGTGGTTCCCGCATTCTCACCAAAGCCTCACATTCAAGTGGTATGAGAAGACTCTTTTGTGCTTCCTTTTATTTGTCTCAATTTCCTCAGTATCTGTCTCTAACTGAATTATTTGGATCTCACTGTGTTTGATTCTATGGGATGCTATATTAACATTATGCAGATGCATGCTGGTAGATAATTTAATTGAATCAACTACTCTCATGGTGAGACGGCATTCCGTGATTTTTGCAGTGGAGGCTCATTGTCCTTAACCCACATGTAAGATATCATTAGGGATGGACACAAGATGCTGCTCCAAAAGACAGTGAGGCTAAGGTTTTGGATCCAGACACCATGCTTGAAGGTTTTTTGTGGGATGTAATGCTGCTACTTTTTATTAAACACACTTAAATCCCCAACATAAGCTCATCAAACCCTTAAACCTTGCAAATTGGTTTAACCGTGCAGGCTGTAAGCAAATCATCATTGACTTGCCAAGTAAAAAAAAAAAATCCTTTGATATATAAATATTTTGTTGTTATGTCATCAAAAAAGGCATGAGAAAATCGGACTTGCGGCATTCTGGAGATTTTCTATCTTCCTTTCTTTCCCAAATGCAACCTGCTTCACAGAATTATTTGTTTGGATTTTTAAAGAAAACATTGATATTTCTACTAAATCTAAGTGCTCACAACAAACCTACTCTTTAGAAATATGTGTGCTGTGTACTGGGAGAAGATTATTTCTTGTCTGAGCTAAAACACACATCAGCATTTAAACCTGTCACATCTTAGTGTCTGATTATCCACTTTCACCATTCACACTTTCATGCATGCTCCATCAGAGGTGAGTGTGAGGTCCAGTATTTCTCTGTAAAACACTCATAACATCAATGCCAAAATATTCTTTTTCTGGCTCATTTATGTGCCTCAACTTCAGTAGAAGTGGGCTGAGGTCACATGATAATACATTGGAGGATGTTCAGCGAAGAGTGGCAGTGAAGGGGAATACTTCAAGAGCTGAATCATTGTTGATACTTTAGCAGCTGAATCACTTTAGATGCTTGGAAGATTATGTTGCATAATGATGTTTTCAAGGTCAGGTGTACAGTATGAAAGGGTTTTCACCATGCTGGTTGACTCGGCATCACTTAATGATCTCAGATATATTAGGCCTACTCTTTCCGCAAATATTGTTAAAAACTAAAACTACAATGTGTTAGGTAGGCTATGTGAGCATTTATAGAGCAATATCTGACATTGCTACAACATTTTGCTCTCTTCAGAAGCCTGTGATAGTATTGACATCTTAGTTCTTTTCTCTATAATAGTAAAATCATTGTGCCTTAAAGTTAACTTTTTAAGTAGGCCTACCTTAAATTGTGCCCATATGCTCAAACGTGTGTGTTATAAACAGAGGGCATTTTAATGCCAGTAATTTGAGTTTGATGGCAGTAAAATGACACAACATCAACAAGTTATGTGATCACACATGCTGTTGACATTGCCTCATGTGCTAAATTACATTTGTTGGCGGTGAAGAATAACTGGTGTTGACAAAATGCCAGCATTTTCACTTTAATAGCTTAGCAATAATACCTTGACAATTCAGTGACAGTGAAACCTTGAAATATTGATAAATCAGCTTATCTTTAATCCGTGAAAAGGTATTTATACAGTAGGTACTTCTCAATCACAATTAGTATCAACCTTAAAACGGATAGAGTTGTTTAAGGAGAGCCAACTCTTCCATTAAGAATACACACCGTAAAGTCCCGCGTAGTACATCAAAGCATATATTCAAAATTTCCAATTGTTACTGAAGGCAGCACAAACCGCCAACATTCCATCAAACACGTAAACGCGACCTGCATTACACAGAGAGCAAAGACACCTGTGACAAGAAGATGGGTGCGGAAGGTTCAGTTTGGGCTGTGCTAAAAACTTTAGTAAGTGAATTGTTTCGTGATTTCCCCCCCACCCCCCACTTTGTTGTGTTGTCATGGTTTACACAATTAGACAATTTGCTCACGTAACATAGGCTACTGGTAAAGTTCGACTGGTCTAGCGTTAGCTAGCTAGTCAACGGCTTTGCACACTTCGTTAAATGTAAAAAGCTGAGCGCCAAATCTTCGTATTAATGTTGGATACAACTGTTAACATTATTGGCTAGGGACATGACTACCAACATAGTAATATTAGCGCTATCGCTGCGTCTGGAAACTTAAGATAACTTGACCAGAGCCATAGCTAATTACTGTTATTAGGTGCACCTGTGCTTTTCCTGATGTGACACGTTAACCCTCATGTTGTCCTCTGGTCAAGTTGACCAGTTTTTTTAATTTTTAATATCAAGAATTTGGCATTCTTTCAACCAAATTGCCTTAAAATAACATGGATGCCATACAATTTTCTTTAGGTAAAATGAATGATAACTTTTATTAGAATTTGTTGTTTTATTGAATTTTATGGCATTTTTAAAAAGGGACCAAAACTTCAAAAGAAATTACAAAAAAGAGACTTAAAGCACTAAAATAAGAGAAATTATTTGTTTTTGTATAATTTCATAAAGTTTTATTAAGGTTTAATTGGCTATGAATTAAAAAAAAAGTGTAGAAAAAAAAACGCCAAAAGATGATGGATGATGAGAAGACAACACAAGGGTCAAGATACCGCCTGTTTCCAACTGAATCTCGTGATATAGGCCACGCCCCATTTTGCCTAGACTTTTATGCATGCAAAAATTGATTTATCAAAAAACAACTTTTTTTTAACTCCTCCTAGACTGTGCGATTGCTGTTCACGAAACTTGGCACATATCTCCAGACCGACCCGACAAAAACTTGTTAACAATACTTTTCATAGAATAAAAATTGCGCATATTATTTACAAACAAATTTGTGTAGATAACTGTGAAAACACCAACTTTGCCATATCTCGGCCAAATAAATGCTGTTGAAGGCAAACTAATCACCATTAGGGGGCGCTATAATCAACGGTTATTAGTTTTGTCTAAAAGCTCTATGCATTTCAACTGGAAAATTGCAATATGTCTGCCACAGTAAATGCTATAAACACAAAACCTGTGATGACTGTTTATAATGCCGCTCAAAGGCTATGTACCAAATTTGGCGAAGATTGGCAGTTAGGGGACGCTATAATAACCGTTTGTTTTTGTTGAAAAACTCCATGCATTTAAATGGGAAACTTGCAATTGCAATATCTCTGCCACAATAAATGTTATGAACACCAAACCCGTGGTGATTGTTTGGCAAGACGCTTGGAGGCTCTGTACCAAATTTGATAAAAATAGGCCATTAGGGGGGCGCTATAAGCAACGTAGACCATTTTGGACCATTTTATCCCTTCTGAGGTTGAATGCATTGTAAATGACGCCAAACGGCACTTCTGATACATAACATGGTAACTTAATAATATATCTAGTAGAAACACACTGTGTTTTGGAGCTAAAAACTAACAGTTCTGCTGATGTCTTTGTTGTCTTCCTAACCTTTTACAGAAGGTTTTGTATCCAGCCCAGAGTTTTTTGGGGTCATTGTGCAATTAATCCATATTGTTATATGCCCCTCTCGATATTTCCTGACATTTGCCTCCCCTCCGTTGCTATGGGTTCCACTTTCGTGTGCTCCCCGGGTTGTTAGGGCCGACTCGCACGGGGAGGCTTGGACCCCGTCATAACTTCTTGCAGTTCTAGTAACAAATATAATTGCACTTAATTGCTTTGAGAGAACAAACTAAAAACAATGCTTTAAATTGTAAGGTAGCCTATTGTTATTTGTATGGGGTTGGTCAATGACATTAACAACATACAATATAGTACAATTTAAAACAACACACAAACACTAAAATTGCAGGACTATTTTATTTTAGGTTTCATGAAATTGCAATGGCATTAAAGATATTGTGTCTACCCCCTGTATTTGTTGCCCTTTATGCAACAGGTTGGTCATACTGTACTGGAGTACAAGTGTGTTATCTTATTTATTTCAGTTAGTTGAGCTGCCTCAGTTCACTCATGCAGGCCACTTCAGTGACAGCTGTTAGAGGAAAAAAAACAAGTGCAAAGGTGTAAATACTATAGATAAAAGTAACTGCAGCTGCACTGGTGTGAGTTTTGGCCATAAATTGACGTGTTATCATAATTGGTTGTAGCATCACTTTGGGTTAAGCAGGGGTTTAGATTGAAGTTAGGCAGTCAGGACTGTTCGACATACTTCCTTATCCAATGTCACCTTTCAGGTGACGTTTTTGTTCCATTTATCACTAATTGTAAATGTCTCTTAAAACTAGAGAAGATCTGTTTAGTAGTTCCTTCTGTTCAAAAAGTGGAGTTCACAGTTGGATGCACAAACTACACTATAAAAACATAGGGTTCATGTGTTGTCACTACATATACCAGAAGCAACCAGGGCCTTTTATTGTCCTTTGATTTGTTCCGTTTTTTCTTCTTCTTTTTTTCCTTCTATTTCTTCACTGTCAAAACATTAACACACTTCATATGGTTTGTCACGTAGTGGACCTGTGCGCTGACGTGCAATAACGTGCAAGTGGCACGGTAACTGGCCAATGAAACATGGTCATTATAGCGTTTCAATTGGGCTCTAAATTGAACATAACTAAGCCACTTCCAATGGACAGGTGACATTGCTCCACAAAACAAACAAAATATTGCATACTTATCACGACACTTTCTATATAAAATTGCGCAACGTGATATCGCGATAACAATATTGCTGATATAACATGCACTCCTAAGACACACAGCACACAACACTCAAACACTCCCACACAATGCATGTTGCACACACAGCGTCAACTGCAGCCCACACGTTAGCGAGTGTGTGTGGTGGAGAGAGTGAGGGGGAAAAAGAGACGTATGTGTCAGAAGTATGAAGTTAGCAGTAACATTATGGCTGTGAATGTAGCAGTGTACAGTTTATGTCGGTAAATAAATGCTACAACTCTTCAATAGAGCTGCACGGTTAATCTAAGCGCAATAGCAATGTCACTCTGTGCAATTATAAGTTATAACTGCAGAAGTTGCGCGATTTGAGTAAACAAAAAGGTGTGTGCGTGACACTCATTTGTAATCCACGATTACAATTCTGCATTGTAACACCCTTCCCTGACAGTAGTAACAACAGAGGAAGCCACCATGTCTTAAGAAGCTCGGTGTTCTCTGAACTCCGTTTACATGGTCTTTACTGTCCCTTTTTCATCTTGGTTTTCCCCTCACACAGTCGCCACGCTTCATCACTCAAGCACTGATGTCTCTCACTCGCCTGCCATTCTCGCTCTTACTAACGCCTGATTTATGATTCTGTGTTGAATCTGCCCTCTGAATTATGCTACCCAATTAAGCGCACCCCTCGTAACAACGTCCCCAAAAGATAAGCAGTGGACAATCACAGTTTTGTGTGTGTGTGTGTGTGTGTGTGTGTGTGTGTGTGTGTGTGTGTGTGT
>NC_048412.1:10164854-10177300 GCF_013103735.1 Etheostoma cragini
AAGGAAAACTGATTGGATATTGGTTATTGAAAGTCTTGAAAATGGGTTGTTCAAAAGGGAAAAGAAATTTGAAATCAGATTAGATCACTGAATCCAGTCCTAGTTTTAACCTGGATCAAACCTTCAATTTGTGTTGTTCAAAACTTGTCAGTAGGATTTGGATAACTCTGATCCAACAACACGATTATCCTGATCCCAACAGGGAGTTGGATTTCAAGGTAGATTACAGGATCAAAATGTTGTCAAACTTGAAAACAGTTGGTCAAATAATACATTTTGCATCATTTAGTGTATATACTTTTATTTATATTTTGCACTTGACTTGTGTAACCGTTGTAACAGTGATGGTAGATAAAGTAATTAAAGTAAGTAAAGCAATTCAGTATAGTAAAGTGAAAATAAAATTATAAAAAGGATCTTGTCCCCATAAAACGATCCCTCAAACAGATTTAATTAACAAACAAAATAATATTAAATTTTTCTGTCATTCATCACCATATATTCATTTCAAAGAAACAATCATTAGAGTTGAACCTGTCAAAAATTATTTCTAACAGTTGCATTTCTTACTATACGTCCAGTCAGTCCCTCATTCTGACAGAACGCCAGAGGGTGGTCTGGGTGTTCAGCAGGCTCAGGTGCATCATCAACATCACAAAGAGGGACATGGTAGGCCCCTGGTAGGGATGTGCAGGATGATACACAAAAGGATTACGTTGCATGCTCCCTGTGGTTCCACTCTCAAGTAGTTAAGGCATTCAAAGCGTCTCTTCAAAACTCATATTTAAACGCTCAATTGCACATCTTGTTTTGCACAGAGCAGTGTTGAAGCGTGCCTGCGCAGGTGTGGTTGCTGCAAGAAAAGGAGTCATCAGCCATGGTAGGAGTGGATAGGCACCATTTCCTAATATTAAATCATCCGGTTGTTTGGTTTGGAGCTCTCTGTATAAAGCACTCTCTCAGGATAAGTACTTAATGAACACACCCAGGCCACTTCACGACACAGTTTGTTATGATGAGGTCGGCATTGCCCACAAGTTAGATCTTGATGCTGCGCCTCCCCTTTCGGTTGATGTACTCCCAGTCCCTCTCATGAGGTGATAGAATATGCACATGAGTGCAGTCAATAACCCCGATAGTATTGGGCATGTTCCCCCAAAAGATAAAAAAACTTGTGCTTGGTCTGGGCAATCTGGACATCCTTTGGAAGTGAAATAAACTGATTGACCAGGCTGGCCAATGCAATTGATACAGCTTTCACTACATCACTCAGTTGATTTTTCCACTCCTATATTGCAACGACGACTCTCCAGTATTTTAAATTTGTACTGCAGTAACTATTTTAAACACTAGCTGTCAGTATTACATATTGCACCTTTTAAGGTGGGCTAACCTTTAAGATGGACCAGCTATTCTCATGTTAGTGACAAGCTGCTCCTCAAGTTTTGCTTTGGTTATCTCTTCCTCGCTGCAACCAACAACAGCTAAGCTTTATGCAAACAATTTACACTGGACGCACACACACAAGCATCATTTCCACTAAAGAAGTTTGCCGTAACTGGACGTAGAAATGGCCTTAAACTGTAATACCCTGGCCCGCTCAACTACTATAGATCTGTCAGTGAGCAGGCCCCTGGGTAGCTCACCTGGTAGAGCATGCGACCATTGGTAGAGGTTTACTCCTCAACGCAGCGGGTTCGACTCAGACCTGTGGCCCTTTTGTTGCATGTCATTCCCCCCTCTCACCCCCTTCATGTCTTCAGCTGTCATATACAAATAAAGACCAAAATCTCCCCCCCCCCTCCCAAAAATAGCAAAGACAGTGTCTTCTCTACTGTCACATTGTTGAGGTTCTCCAACCGTGCCAGAAGAGCTCTTAAAGGTTCCATGACATGGTGCTCTTTGGATGCTTTTATATAGACTTTAGTGGTCCCCTAATATAATACCTGAAGTCTCTTTCCCAAAATTCAGCCTTGGTGCAGAATTACAGCCACTAGAGCCATTTCCACAATGAACTTTCCTTAGGACATGCCATTTCTGAGTTTGTAGCCTCTCATGGGTGGGCTAAATTCTCTAGGCAGGCAAAGCCGAGAAAGGATAGGCGTTCATATTACACCTTTTGCCATTTCTAGCCACTGGGGGACCAAAGGCAGACTGGGGGCACTTGTTAATGTTATAAAACTTCCATAAAGTAACATTTTCATGCCATGGGACCTTTTATTTGTACGACCGCTATTTATAACACTAATCCATCACATTTCATTATCGTGAAATCTCAATCATCATTGTCAAACTTAGTGATCAATGATTCATTTAGTGATACATTAGATAGGTGTATTATTTTATGATACTTCCCATTTACATGTAGTACATAAGGGGTGCAGAATATTGCAGAATATTAGAAAAAAATAGTGCAGTCAGCACTACACCAAGACTGACTGTGAATAGAGAAGAATTCTGGTTGATTTCACATGTTTAAAACTTGCCCTATTTGATCCTGGTGGGGCTAATGCTAGCAGGAGGACAACATGGTGTGTTCAGCACCAATTGTTTTCCTTTTTCTCTCTGCGGACAGCACTCCAAATTTACAAACAACAGAGCTACATGTTGAAATTGACCAGAATGCTCCTTTAAACATGTAATTATTTTACAACTCTATAATCACCGTTATAGGCATCATAATAGTAAACTTCATTGGAGGACAGTTGTATTGGATTGTATCAGATTGTAAGGATGTACCTAAATAAAGTGGACACCGAATATAGGTGTCTTGTCAATTAGCGTTTGCGACCCATTGCTGATTAGGTGTGTCAAATGTAGGGTTAACAATTTGCAAACAAAAAAACAGGATATTTTGCTCAGACATTAACATGGAACTAATCCTGCCATTCAGAGAGGAAGAGGAAAAGCACAACACATTTTTGCTTTGAGACAAAAGCAAATTCTGATGGGTTTTTGCTGATCCGACCCAAACCTCTAAATAGCAACATTGTTCTTTGTGTTTTAGTCACACTTTTGTCTTTTCCAAGTGGTGGATTTTCTCACAATGTGGGACTATGTTGTGTGGCGCCAGAAAATGATAATTCCATGACAGTCTTTGCTGTGGCTCTAAGGCCCAAAATGTACGCCAGTAGAACTCCTGCTCGTACGCAATTAATTCTCTCCAAAACAAAAATCTCTGAGATGAAGGAAAAAAAACAAGCTTCCTTACCTTGTAAACTTTTTTTTAACTTTGTCAAGAAAAATGCAGCGCAGACTTTCCCACCTTCTCTTCCAGCAACTTGTTTGGAAAGATGTTCATTTCAATATGGCAAAACCAGAAGTTTAGTTTTTTCTTGTTTTTCCCTTCCTTCTCTGGGTGTGTTTTGTGTTGTTTGCGCAAGAGAATCGTCAGCTGGGGTAAATACGATGGTTAGCACGTGATTCAAGCTCTAACCATTCAATATCAATTCAAAGAATTCCCAAAATCAATTCATGTTTTTTAATTTTAAAACAAATATATTGTTATTGTATGTCTACTGCAATCACATGATACATATATATAAAATATATGCCCAAAGTTTTGCAGACGCAATTTTTTTGTTTTGGGTTATCTTGAAAATGTAAATGATGGAAATAACGTCTAACTTTTTGTGATATATTTTACGAATGTCTAATCTGTCATTTGATGCCTTTTGGAGATGTGTGTGTGTGTGCGTGTGTGTGCGTGTGTGTGCGTGTGTGTGTGTGTTAGAATCATGACATTTCCTTAATCGTACACCCATTATGGAAACCTTGATACAGATTAAAGAGGCCTTTAATGTATTAATGCTTCTATTCAATTAAGGCAGAAATTGAGAAGGGAACACGACAAAAGCGACAATGAATTTTTAACATGTAAAGAATTGGCATCCGCGTGATGGACCTGATTAGTGTCTCGCCATTGATCTATTCTCTTTGCTCTGAAGTTTTGTCCCCCCTCATCCATTTTACGCAGTGCTGCTCTTACTTTCCTTTTAATTCCTTGTACCTGAGAATGGCTGGTTGAAGCCCTCATTATTTTCCTGAAATCATATGCTCAGGACGGTAGCGGAAAGAAGAAGAGTTAGTGTATAAAAGCCTTTTGCGCTGCACAAAGAATGACCTCATTAAGGTGATCTTTCTGCTGCTGTCATTATGCAATTAATATGACAAGCCCATAATGAGTGTTATGTTGATAAAGGCTTAGTTTTTGATTTGTAAGATTTATTTGGCTACAGAGCCATGTTTTTTGCTGTAGCTTATGAATTATTCCTCTGTCAAGGCCCTTACCTAACAGAACCAAACACAATGCATCTAAAAAAGGTTTGTAAAGTATACTAGCAGTATTGTGAAGGAATGTGAAAAAATGTTTTTTTCTACACATTCCTTTTTAGGTACTTTAAGTTACATTTAATTCAATAACTAGATTCTGTAGGTTTCCTCCCTATTCAAAAATGTGAGGCCCATGCTGGGTGCAAGACGGGAAAGAAATCTTCACAACTGCGTATAGAGAGCAAACCCTATACGAAATAGAACTATTAGTTATCCATTTCTTTTAGATTTGCATTTAAAGTACGCCAGGCTCAGTTTTACAATCTGAATGCAAATTTAGAAATGTACACAGCTTAGTGTCCAACTGGAGATTTCAATCACAGGAATTATATTAAAACAAGTGTAACCCCAGCCTAATTCTTGATCACTTCGAATGCAAAATATCCAATACTAGTTTTTATACAGGCCCACTTCAGGCTCATGTAGCATATATCTCATAGCATAATTTTTGAGAGCCATAGGACAAAATCTCCTTTGCCTTGGATTTGAGTCAGTTAACTCATCAACAAGTTACAAAGTCCCACTAAAGCAAAGCAAGTCAATAGATTTCAGGTAAATTATAACGTAATTTGCACATTTTATCTTTTAACTGAAAACTTGTTTTGTAACATCTGTAGAATCATTGTGTTCTTGTGGATTTTACTATTGTTAGTGTTTACCAGTGTGTTTTATATACTGCTACTCTCGTGTTACGATTGCCCTGTGATAAAAGCACAGTACTAGTCATGAAACAAGTGGTGCCACTAGTGTCAAGTGGTTAGGTTTATGTCCATTCTATGACAGAGAAGACAGAAGTGCAGAAAGTAAATGTGCAGTGCAGAACAATTGTCCAGCTGGCTAGCGCCAAATAACATATCAAAGAAAGAAGTTTGTCACCATGTTGGCCAGTGCATAGACTTGGCCACAACCAATCAATGTAGAGTGGTTTGTTGTGAGGAGATGATGAATAATATGAATGACAAAATAAACAGTCCAGTATTGCATGCTTGAAAATGAATTTGACTTGGAAGCAATTTGGACACTAGCTAGATCTATCTAGGGCTGGACCCAACTATACGACTATATTCACATATTCATTTGTTGAGTAGGTATTTTACTTTCAATTTTGGGATTTGAATATTCATTTTTTTCATTTAAGTTTTTTCCCCCGATACTGTAGAACAACAAAATCCTCAAATGTATGTCCTTAATTACACCAAAAGACACATCCTAAAGATGTGTTGCAGCACAGTGTTTCCATTTTAGCTCAGAATAAGAGTTTTTACTACTTTTTTCTGTCTTTCTCTCTGCCTTGATCTCCAAGTTTGCAAGTGCAGGGCTTTACACACACACACACACACACACACCCCTGGCTGGTGTAAAAGGTGCGTGACTGCAGTCCGCTAGCTTAGCCGTTAGCTGCTCTGTTTCAACAATGTTGAGCTGATAAAACGTGTATGCGGGCTGAAATTAACTGTGTTTTCACAGGAGTGATCTGTGAGCGCTGGAACGCTGCAGCACAATGCCATCTATCTCAGCTAGGAACTAGGGGTGGGGAAAATACGATACAGCATAGTATCGTGATGTTTTCATTGGCAGTACTGTATCAATACACAGGCGCCAAGTATTTATCTTTTATATGTGTTGGTCAGTTTGTCTGCTTGACTATCTCATTTTGCAGCAATAAAATTGAAGTGATATGGCAAAAATAGAGAAATTTATTATTTTAGATAAAACAACAAAATTTGAAGCTGTAGAAAAGGTTATAAATTGCAGAATATTGCAATATTTTTAAAATTGCAATAATATTGTATTGTGGCATGAGTATTGTGATGGTATTGTATTGGCAGGTGTCAGTCTGTCAAAAAAATTTTGAGCAAAATAATCGTGATTATCATTTTGGCCATAATCGTGCAGCCCTAGTCGTACTTCAAAAAAATCAAAAGCCGTCATGTCTAGATTAATAATTGAAGGAGCAAAAAGCACAGGGATTTTCACTTCCTTATCCAGGAAGTAAATATTTTGTCTGGATGACCTCTTCCTGCGCTATTAGGTACAGATTTAGCTGCACCTAGTTTTTCAATTGGGTGAAAAAAGTACTGAAATAACATCATGCTGGTTTGTAAAAAATCTGAATTCCTACTTTTTCACCTCCATTCTGCATAATCTAAATAGAATCTATGCTTAGGCTTTCTTCTCTTCACACAAATATACCACAGCCGATGGGATACATGAAGAAGAGGATTAATTGGCCTTTTGTCTGCACACCTGTTAACTAATTGCATTTTTAAAATGTTTTTTAAATGATTGCTTGTACTTAAACCGTTTTTGCATTTGAAACACATTAACGTTCTGACCATAGACCAGCCATTCTCCATATTACATGTCCCTTTCCACTTCAAAAAAATAAAATCTTTTTCGTCATTAGACAGAGCCAAGGGTGACTTAATTAATAGCATGATTTGACCTTTTATTAGTGGAGTTATTAAATTAAATGCCAGTGTCTGGGACTGCTGTAATGAGTTAAGACATGCCAATGCAAAGTCTATTTATCAGCCCCTGCTGTTTTTTCCAATGTTTTAAAGAGACAGCTAGCAGGAAGGCCATTGTTTACCTTAGTAAGTCACCTGCCTCATTTTGCTCTGTTTCCTACAATACACTGAAGTCAAGTGGTTCACTTTAATTGTTGCTTACTAGGTAAGATCAGTCAGAAATTGAGTGTTGTTGCCCCCCTCTGTCTGTTTTTGTTCTTTTGTCCTCTTTCAAAGAAGACGCAAAGAGGTTAAAAGCAGTGTAGCAACAAGGAGAGGTTGGCAGAAGCAAACACAGAGATACACATAGGCAAAGCGACACAACCGGTGAACCATCAAGACAGTGAAAGTAACCGTAAATAAGAGCAACCTCATGCAATGACTAACGAAGTGAGAGAGAGCTTGTGTGACAGAGCTAGTGTGACACACAGAAAAGAAAGGTGGAGGTAGAGAGACAGGGAGTCAAATAGACGTACATCATTCCCTTCTCTCTCTTCTCTATGGAACGCCACTACGGTGACACACTAATCAGATGGTGGGAATGTCTGACAGCTACCTTCAGGGCTGATGTAGTGTGTTCAGGTGGAAGGAAAGGCTGCATCTGTCCAGGCAATCATTGGCACACTGTTCCCAGGCACGCACACTCATTCTGCCACTGGTGTTGCTTTGATCCATAAACGGGGGGCATCATAGCTGTTCAGACACCTGGCGTCTCTAGTCTAATACAGATGCAGCAGAACCGGTTTCTATCTGAGTCACACTTTTAGCACTTTTCAGTTTCTCTTTGTACTGCTGCCTTTTCACCCCAACCTTCAGTAAGGTGTGTGTGTGTGTGTGTGTGTGTGTGTGTGTGTGTGTGTGTGTGTGTGTGTGTGTGTGTGTGTGTGTGTGTGTGTGTGTGTGTGTGTGTGTGTGTGTGTGTGTGTGTGTGTGTGTGTGTGTGTGTGTGTGTGTGTGTGTGTGTGTGTGTGTGTGTGTGAGTGTGTGAGATGCAGATCCTATTTGTGGTACTATTCTCACTATTGCTCACATCATCTTGACTGGGATGCCTTAAACTGTTGTACATCTCAAATGAAAGTTACCAAGTGAGTCTGGCCTAACTCGTTAGTGTCAGATTAGGGCCTAATCCGGTAGTTAGGATGTCTTCTTTGTAGGATTTCAAATGGAATAATAATTCCTTCAGTTCCAATAGGGCCTTCGCCGCCTGTCGGCGCTCGGGCCCTAAATATGGTTATTTAGTAATAGTTGCAGACTTGTCTGATTTCCCACTCACAAGCTCCGTCTGTCTGAGGAGACGGCAAGCCCCATGGTGTTCATTTTTAATTTTCCATCCACACACCCGATTCACACTGAGGTCAGCATGTGCTTTTTTGGTTTTAACCAAACCAAAAAACTACATATTCTAAAGACTACTTAAGAAAATCTAAGGCTGCTCTTTTTTATGTTAAAATCTGAATTATTTTTATTTTTATTTGACAGTTGCACGTTTTCATGCCATGGTCTAAGATGTTGCTTGTTAATGTTTGGTATTCATGTTTAAATTATTTCTGCATTATCATGACACAACTGAAGACATGACCTGTCTGAGATTTCCACCAACTCTTGCGTAGACTGTCCCCTCCTTATCCCTCTGACAGCTTCTGAAAAAAAGATGTCTTCCCCTCCATGTCCACTAACCCCATGACATCATCATTCCTTGCTATGGGATTTATTTCACTTGGCCTTTTGTGAACAGAAACACAGAACTGAAGCAAGATTAAATTCAGGTGTCCACAGGTGACATTTTCATGTAAACTCTGACTGGAGCAATGTTTTCAGAACAAGTTTGTAATAGTCCAGAATAGGGATGACCCCAAACAGAAATGTACGATGCTTTGCTGCGGCACGAGTGTAAACTTGAAATGCACCGGTCTGCAGCGTTGTGAAACCTGCCAGTTTAAACCAATCAGGACGAGATGGTGTATTATCTTTTATAGGAATGACTCTTTGTACTTCCGTTTTAACTTTTTGTACTTGGATATATAATTTGTTGCGTCTAAATATGAGTGTGGAAAGTATTAGTGATTAGTGAGATGCTTGCTACAGTTTCTAGTGATAAAAAGGCAAAAACGTTTTATTTCTCAGATTCACTGCTTTGTTCAAATGCCGCTCACTCTCTCCAGTCACTCTTGCTTGCTCGCCCACATTATCGTGCATGCTGGCCCTCGTTAACGCTTCAGCCAGCCTCCGTCCAAAACTGCCATTTTGACCAGTTGACAGTTTGTAACATAAAATAGATGTTGAAATAAAAAATAAAATGTATTATGGGTAATTTTTATTCTATATAAGAATATAGTTCCAATTTCATTAACATGATTCAATATCAATAATATTTTGATTGTTCACTACTTTAGACGCTACTTGTTTCCTACAGCATTTTAACCACAACAGTTTTGCCAATGCCTTCTTTTCTGTTTTTAGGGTTAAGGGCCTGCAAATGGAATTACATTGCCTTTGATATTTAGATTGTTACCAGTTTGAATATTGCTGAAACAAAAGTCATTGAAACATTAAGTAAAACTTTATAAAGTAACAAATGGGCTGCCTCTTTCTCCCGTGCTTGTTGTTTTTGTTAAAGCACTCCAACAAAGACTTTTCTTGGGATGCACAAGCTTGCCTCCACGTTTAATTCAACCAAGATAGCAGGCAAATTCAGTACAGTTCTCTTGTGAGTGATTAAGCTTCTTACAAGGTCAGATTTTCAGTTCTGTTTCCTCCATAAATGTATTCAAAATTGCATCATGTTGCTATTGACTTTTAGCTGTATCTTGGCATGCTGTGCAGTACCTGCGACAAAGGGTAATTATTTATTACTGCAAGGACCAGCACAGTTCACAGTGCTGTAATTGGAAACTCTATTGAAGCTGTAAATACAGAACCCTCTTCTTTGCTGTCACTGGACAAAGTTCTGTTTTTCGACACTTGGCCCAATACAGACATTCACCTGGCTTTTTGTCAAGTAAGTTTAGTCACACAAACAACACCAAAACTAGCAATGAAAAATAACAAGGGAAAAGGTGGCAATAGTGGACACATTTTGTTTCATGTGCAAGTATTATCCATGCTACACAGCCTGTCTTACAGCATCGGAAGGTCGATAGAACATCAGCAACGGGTGCTGAGGAATGGGCAGCAACACATCTTGTTTACGACGTTGTGAAAGTAAATGGATTTGTTTGGATCTGCACCTAATTTGAAGTGCAGTAATGAAGCAGTGAGTTACAAAGCAGCTGCCAGCCCTCAAACAACATCCAACAATAGGGAAGGTTGTCACTTGGGTTTTGATTGTATGGTACCCAGTATATTGTTGGACAAATTGCATCACAATTCTCAGCGCAGTTCTTTCTTATTAGACACAAAATGATACATTGCTCAAACTCACTAGTGGTCAACACAGTCACGATTTTTTAGTGATAGTTACTTTGTGCATACTTTTTGTGCATCATTCCATTTTAGTGCACACATCTCTCAACAGGAATTTGTGAATTTACAGTCGGCCACTTAACCTGTTGGCCTATCTTATTTTAAATACAAAAATTACAGATTTTTAACAAACCCATGTAGCGTTTGTTTCTGCCTCACAACATTTTTCCAATGTTGTCTTTTT
Source organism: Etheostoma cragini (assembly GCF_013103735.1). Lineage (NCBI taxonomy): Eukaryota > Metazoa > Chordata > Actinopteri > Perciformes > Percidae > Etheostoma > Etheostoma cragini. The sequence continues at coordinate 10,175,343 of NC_048412.1, forward strand.
GGGATCATAACAATTTGGGTAAAAAGCTTTAATTGTGGTAGAAGTCAATCAGTATCCACTTGAACTTGTGTGTGTAGAATTTGGAAGCTGAAAAATGCAAATGTTTTACCACAGTAATATTTCTTTACATTTAAGCAGGTTTTGTACTGTCATCATACAAAATTAAATAAACTATTTGTCTTGCGTTTAATTAATCTAAAACTACAACTGCACAATATCATTTTAATGTTACAAACATATAAATGTGATTTGATATAAATTAAATCATACATTCAGTGAATGATGTGTCTTTCTCTTATCTGCAGGATAACAGGATTTACCATCCCTCCGCCCGTTACCAGTTCTGGCTCCATTTTTTCACTGAGGCTTACCAGTGACTTTGCAGTAAGCGCTCATGGATTTAAGGTGGCTTATGAAGGTAAGAAAAGTATTATAGTTTGCTCCTTTGGCTTTTTATTTTTTAGAAATGGCCATCAAAATGAAAGGAATGAGGAATTTAAGTCAGATTACAATAAGAACAGCTCTTCATTTTTCTTCATTTAGAAGAAAACTCCGTCAGCCAGGAGAAGTAGACACCATTTATTCTTGAGAGGGACGTGTGATCACACTTACCTTACCTAATTTCCTGTAGGACTTTCACTGTTGAGTTATGGAAAGATAGGTACCTCAATTAAGCAAATTAATCTCATATTTTTCAAATCAACAATCAACCCCCCAAAGTCCTGAACCTTTTCTTCTACTCCAGAGGTGCATCTGAAATTGCATGGCAGATGGTGATGGGAATTAGTTGAACTAATGGATGTACCACGTTGTGTGTTAAAGCAGAGCCAAGTGCAGCGGGGAGCGGGTCCCCCCCCCCTTCTGCTTCTTTATGTGAACTCCATCACTCATCCACAGTTTGTTCTTTCTCCGTTCCTTTAATATATTTTATGAGTTTTTTTCTAATGTGTTCCTTTCTTTGCCTGCTCGTTTTATCATATTACCTCCTTTCCTACCTTTCTCTTCTCCCTTTCTGTCTACCTCCTGTCCTCCTTTGGCTTGTCGGCTCCTTTCTTCCTCCAATATCCTTCAGACGTTTCTTTACTTTCAGTCCTATTCCCTTACCTTCTTCTGCATACATAGACTGACCCTATCCTCTAGCTTTACTCTTCCTCCCTTTTATGATGTCCTTTCCCACTCCCCTTTACCCCTTACCCATCTCCCCACCTGCCCAAGATCTGGCCAACCCAGTACCTCTCCCCTCTCCATCTGCCCATTTCTGCTCTTTGTCCATTGCTCTGTTTATCTCCTTCTTCGGTCTCCTTCTATCTCTCTCTCTGGCTCTAGTGAGTGGCTTGGTAGAATTTCTTTTTTTTAAACTTCTTTGTGTTGGCTTGTTTGAATTAGATCTTGTTCGCCTGCCTCCACCTTTTGCCTGTGTAATCTTCAACAGGATTTTATGTTAATTTGGATGTTAATCACATTTTGTTTCACATTAGGCAGAGATGTTCCCATTACTTAACACTGAAAAGTATTAAGTACATGGGAGAATATTTTCCTATAAGGACAATAGGGGATGTTAAATCTTATAATTTATTTTGTGGCTAGTGTGTAGGAGTCGTATTGGTTATACATCTTTGGATGGTAGCCAAAGCTGTGTTATGGTAATACTATAACATGTACAACTAGAGATGTTCCAATTCCGATACCAGTATCGGAAATGCCTCCGATACTGCCGAAAATGCTGGCATCGGTATCGGCGAGTACTGCAGTCCAGGTACCGATCCGATACCACATAAACTATTAGAAATAGGAATCTATTAACTGGTTAGCTCCGTTAACTATGACACAGTTCTTCTTCGCCGCTCTTAAAATAGTTGCGCTGCTGTTTTAGAGGGGCAAAGAAGAATTGATCACCTAACGCCTCCTTAAAACAAGCTAACGTTAGCGCATCATGTCGGCAGTTTGGCAGTACTTTA
>NC_048412.1:10177400-10182631 GCF_013103735.1 Etheostoma cragini
GTTAAATCTGAGCCAGGCCTTACCACAATGATAATAATATCACAGTCATGCATGTGCAGCATGATTTTTTTTTTTTTTGAAAACACACTGGTGTCTGTACTCGGTATCGGCCGAGACCAACAGCTCAAGTATCGGAATCGGTATCGGGAGGTAAAATATGGTATCGGAACATCTCTATGTACAACTCCGTTTCCTATCATTTCCTGTCATTCATTCTTTAAAAGCTTGGTGTTACAAGACTGTACACAGCATCAATGTGTAAACAAGAATCTAAGTAGTATGGTATTACTCCGCTGGCTTATGATGGTATATGATGGTGCTATACATTTTAAAACCGCTTATTCCCAACATATTGTATGTAATAATAGCATAAAATTTTAATGTAATGCCATATTTTAGATGTGAAATAATTGTGCTAAAGTAGTTCACTGTATAATGGTGCAATTCAATAAGAAATGTAAATAAGAAAGTTACGTGGTGTGGTCGTTATTATCACTATCATCTGATTGAAAGCCCATCGGCTTGACCATCATCATACATTATTTTTAGTCAAAGCCCTTTTGTAACGCATATAAAACGCAAATATTCAATGTACCCATCAATAATGTATTAATTTGCATTTACTGTCATCGCTGTATACCTTTTTCCTTGTTATGTTGATATGTTTAGCTAAATCTTATGCGTGATTATGTATGTGCTGCTCAATCCTATGATTTTAAAGTGTGTGTGATGCTTGTAGTCTCTCGGATATGATTGAATCATGACTGCAATTAACTGAGTTTGAATCTGCGTGCATACGAAGGACACAGTGAAGGACACAGCAATTGAATTTCTCAAGGGCCTGTCAATCTTTTGTCAAGTATGTTGGAATGCAAACCAGCTTTCTGTGAATTGTACCACTGATTAGTGTCTACTTTCCTGTACTATCACCTGTCTGTCAGTGTTAACCTGCAACCTTGGCCTGAATGGTTGCATTTATTAAGAGGTAGATTTTTTGGGTTTTCTACAACACACAACAACAGCCGAGCAATGACCACTGGTGCTTGTGGCTTTACAAGGGATAGATGGAGGCTTCAGCCATGCACTGTACATGTACTGAGCTGGGAGTAATGCTATCTGCCTTCCTATTGAAGGTTGTCTATTCAGTGAAAACATTGCTGCGCTCATCTAAAACTTGCCTCAATGCAATTTCAACCTGCCCTTTTATTTGGAAAAGTCTTTGAAAGACATCTGACCCATAAAACATAATTTCATAATTTCATTTTCAATCCTTTTCACCTCTCCCTATGTGGCCATGCAGATTGTCCACTGAGTTGGACACTGAGTTATGTGTACATGCATGTATAACCATGGGTTGTTTACCAGCTACTTTGCCCCGAGATCCAACATTGGCTCAGTCAATACTATTTTCCCCGGCTGCATGAAAATCCAGCTCCGCAGCCAGACAAGCAGTGTACAGGAGGCTCCTGTGGGGAAAGTGTGCTGCTTGCGTGTTCACAAACACTGCCACTCCGTCAAACTTCCATCTTCTTCAAAGGGCTACAAAGTCATTAGATATACATGCAAAATAAATAGCTCAGCCCATGAGAAAACTCGCACCCAATCTCGTCATTTACTAGTTCACATAACTCAGTTGTTTCCACTGTGGTGAAGGATAATTCAAGCCACTCTCACTCCCCTTGTTTGGGAATGTAACTGTAGGTAAAAATGGTAGTGTTTTGTTGTAATGACAAAATCCTATTAATCAGATTTCTGTGTTAAAAGCACTCTGCTGCATTATATTGCTGTTTGTTCAACTTTTTGTTTGTATAGTTTCTCTGTCATCGCAAATGCTATTTTTTTTGTGTGTGTGTGTAATGATGTTAAGCACCATATGCACTGTTTTTAAATTAGCTTTACTTTGCAGATTGGCTGCTGCTTTGTGTAGTTAAAGCATTCTGTATTTAGTTAGCATTGTATGCATTCATTTCTCCTTCCTTGAAGAGAAGTTTGTACAGGTTTTCATAAGGTTTTGCTCCAGCCTCTGGTGTTTAGGAGCAGCTGTTTTCCCAAGGTTCAGTTATATCAACAATTTTAGTTAGGGTCTTCCAGACAGCGACTCTTGTTAGCTCAGGGCTAACACTATATCTAAAACACTTAATTTATTTACAGGGCTTTTCAAACCCTCGTAAAAGTAGAAACCCTGATTTATTGTTAAGTGCAGGCTACTATTCAAAGTACTTTTTTCCAGTTTAGCATACAAACATGCAGCTACTGTAGCTGTAATAGAGGCAGTTTTATTTTGCCTACAGTGACAGGTGTTATCCAAACCAAGTGCTTCAAATGTCTGCAACTCAGCCTTTGAATTCGTTCAAGAGCCATGTCTGTCTGAGAGATTAGCTATGACTTTCCATACACCAAAGGCCAATGAGTCAGTGCTGCTATAATTACAGCTGGGATGCATTCATTACTTTTTAATTAGTAACCTGGGGTAAGAATCTTCAAACATTGACTTGAGCTAGCGCTTTTGTTTCTCTACATAGGCTAGTTCTTTTAAGAACAGCTTCCATAAAGTAATGATTACAGCAATGCATCTCTAAAAATTACTGAACTGTAAATTAGTTTAAATGTAATGTGATCAGTGAATTTATAAATCTGATATTTTACACCCTGCAAATGAGCATTAAAATCTGTACTACCTGCTGCACAATTGGTATTTGAGCATGAGCCTTAATTACATCATTCTCTTTCCATAGAAAATCCATGGGAAATTACAAAAGACTGTTACATTTCTTGGAAAATGTGGTAACGTATAATTTATACGTTATCACATTTTTATTTGGCTGAGTGCAGTCTGTCTAAGGTCCCAGCAACATCTGGCAGCTGAAATTATAACTGTGTTCAGGGAACATAGGATATGATTTGTAACACTCAACAGTGCACAAACTTTTTAATTTTACTCAGTCACATCCAAGTCACAGCAATTTAGTCAAGACACAAGCAGCAGAATGTCTAATGCAAAGAATTATTTTGGAATGAAGTATGGAGACAATTCAAAGAATGTATGTTGACATATTAGTGTAAATATTTACAGATGCAATTATGTACCAATAGTTTACATCAAATCTCCTCTCCTCACCAAAATAGAATTATTATTTTTTATATGGTGGGGGGTGTTACCTTAAAATATCTGTAACTTTCAGAAATGATAGCAAACATTCACACCCACTTCACGCTGCGATTGGCCAGATGTGCTAAGGTGAGAAAGGAGCCACCAAGGTTTGAACCTCTTTTTTTTTTTCTTTTTTTTTTCCATTCTTTACACATCTGTTCGTGTTTACAACCAACACCATGAATGCCTTCCAGGAGAGACTGTCTTAAAATATGTTGGTCTCACTCCTTCCTATGACGGCCGGCTTTTCAGCTTCTACTCAGTGCAGTGGGTTACAGCAGACTTAAGACCAGTGATTTGCCCAGAATAATAAAATATTCTCTTTAAAGATATATATGCATCTCTGTAGTTTGAAGTCTCAATTTATTTATCTAATCTTATAACAAGCCATTTAAGATTGAAAAGATGATGCTTTTTTCCCTACAGTAGAAGAGAGAGAAAGAGATTGATATACCAAATACATCAAAACTGAGTGATAGATCAGCTACATTCAACCCACATATTGTACCATGGCAAGCTCATTGGTCTTTGCTCTTTGGTATTCTCCAGTGATCAACACCCTCCTTAAAAGTCAAATGTCCACTGTTGGGAACACTACTGATGTGGTGGAAGGCTTTGTGATCATGGGGAGTTCTGAATAACATCTGGATGCACACAGCACCAGTCCCCTGGACAATTCGTTTTCTGTCTTTTTTTTAGATTTTCTTTTATTTAAATGTTTTCAACTCAGAAGTGTAATCTGATGTTATCTGCATTGTCTTTGATGTGCTTAATCACCATTGTTGAACTGCACAAATTTGATATTTCAAACAAGTACATTTAAACTTCACAGGCTCTCCATAACGTCCATGGAGACACTCTGTATGTGTTAGGATTATACCGCAGCTTGCAATTATTGTCATACCCTCATATTAATATTAATTTGATCCTATTTCGTTAGGTTGGTGTTTAATCTATTTTTAACTTTTTATAAATTAAAGTGACCAAATGCAAATTGGCCCATATAATTACAACACAGCACCACGGATTATTTATGAGCAGTGAACCTTGTCAGTCAACCTCAGACTTTCCACATATAAATAGTATGATGTGGACAAACCTTATGGGAATAGTTTACCTGCTTCCAAATGTAAAATAGTTGCTTATGAATGTAATTCTTGGGGGACTGGATTGCCCCACTTCTCCTCCCTGACCTCTGCGTTGGTCATGTGTCAATCCTGCACGGAATCTCAACTCTGCTTCTCCTCTTTCTCCCTACATCGGTCAAGTATCATTAGCGCTGCACTATAAACTGAATAGCCTGATCTTCCCTTAGTTTGCACCTCTATCCCTCAACTCAAATAAGCTGTCAATCATAAAGTATTTCCACTGAACTTTGAATTACTCATAGAATGAGGTGTTTCAGCTTGAAATAAAATAATTGCATAGATCATACATAAATAGATAATAAACCCATTATACATATTTTAGTCTTCTTCAGACAGATTCATTCGCAGAGGCTTTGTCTAAATATAGCCGGTATTAAAATGTGAGAATGTGAATGAGAGCCTCAGCTCCCAATGTTTCAGTTAGTTCTCATGGAAAAGTTGATCTACCTAAAATACTAGAAATGCTGTATTTTATTTTTATGTAATATTTTTGTGATTAGAAATTGTATACATTGGTAAGGCTTTGGAAGCTCTATTTTGATTATCAGTGTTTATGTGTTAGCCAACACTTTCTGTATTTGATTAAAAAAGAAATCACATGTTCCCTTTCCTTCTACTTTATTACCGACGCAGTCTTGGTATTTAATTATCCTCATGAACATAAACAGCCAGCAGTTGATGCTAAGGATTTATATTGTATTCATTAGATATCATATGTATGAGGGATGTGTATATGAACATCTGGAGTATAAAGTGGATTAGTAATTGGATTTCAAAAATGAGTCTTGGAAATTAATATTAGAAAATGCAGCTTCACAGATCTCAGTCAGTGAAATTGACTTCAAGATCAGGGTCTCAAATACACTCACCGGCCACTTTATTAGGTACCCCATGCTAGTAACGGGTTGGACCCCCTTTTGCCTTCAGAACTG
>NC_048412.1:10182731-10193957 GCF_013103735.1 Etheostoma cragini
GTGTATGCTTCTCCTTATCTTTTGTCTAAGTTCCCATACAGGAGATCCATCTAACACGGTGTAGGCAAAAGTAAAAATGGCTTTTTATTTCCTGGCTTGCCAGATGGAATAATTGGCCATAAACAGATGTCAAATATCAACAATAACAATTTAACTTGCAACACTACTGCATGATCAGTCACAAGCTTTAGGAAAGAAGGAAGATGTGTATTCAGATCAACAACACAACCCTGGATCTGATCATACTAATTTGGTTCTATTGATCATAAACCATAAATTCAGTTATATAGTCTTCTTCATCATAAAGCTGACCAAAGTGTATCTTTTAAGATGCACTGACTGTATATATTCAATAATATTACTGTGCTAATTTATATTGTTTTTAAAGGTGCTGCTTGCACATGACTTCTAGAACAAAATTCAGTCTGTGCTTGGAGCACCTTCAAAGGGGCTCTCGCAAGAGTTTGATTGACATGAGTGCGGGCCGGAAATGGTTGCCCATGGCTCTCACCTCTGATGTCATAAGCAAACGTGGTGGCTGAGGCGAGTCACAGGTGTCCTGCACTGCGCACAACCCTGGCTGAACTTCCGAAGGAGAGCGGTAACCATCCCGACCGGGATGGCATTATCAGTGATAACAGCCGAATGAGCACTGCTCTCACGTGGAAGGCAGGTCACCCCAGGGAGTGTGAACTAACCCTCATTAACACTGTAAGCAGCACTCAGTCCAGGTAGTGTTTAGTGTGCTGTGTAGAGCGCTAGCAAACGTGACTTAAACGTAATCGACAGACACAATCATTAACGCCACAAACGGTTTAAAAACTTTAAAAAAAATTTAAAAAAAACTGGCTCACACAGGTGTTAAGTTTAGAAACAGACCCAATGTTGCATTCAAGCTGAATAGTCAGCACTTAGTCAACATATACCTGCTGAGGCAAAACAAAGCCGAGGATGTGTAATGTCCTGTACTGGGGCTTGAAATCAATTAGTTGCTGATACATTTTGTGCAGGCTGGACATGTGCAGGGGACTTCTGACAGAAGTAACATGAAAGAGATGTGTCATGTCAGCAGATGTCATTTGATGACTCATCGACAGTTATTGATGCACAGTAAAATGTGCCAAAAGTTAGGTGACCATTCCTGTGGAAGCACACTATTCATGTTAAATGTTTTTTTTGTTTTCTTTGTGTGTGTGATGAGGAATTTGTTTTGACTTCTGTCTCTACTATTAAGCAACTTGGCCATATAGGAGTTTACAGGAAAAATAATTATACTATGCATCTGTAGCTTCTTCTTTTAAGGTCCTCTTGCCATTGTTTTCCTTGTTGCTTGCTCTTTTTTTCACATTGTGACTATGTACCAGTTTTCCCTTCCCCTTATTGCACCTCCCAGTTATGTATTTGTTATTTTGTGGACTCTTAATCTAAAGAGATGAGTAAAACACCACTGCGGTACTTCACCACTCACTGAGTAGTGCATTTATCTTCTATCCCAAGATAATATTAGCTCTTCAGACATAAATAAGCATCTGAGTCGCAATGGCATAAATAGCAGATGTGTGCTGAACATTTACCAGCTAGTAATCATGTATAAATACTCCTAACGCTTAAGTTGAGGTGACTAACCAGCACAAATATCACATCTTTTAGGTAGGAAAACTATAAAAATACAACCTAATTGCTTTGCTTACATGACTAGAGACAACATTTAGGAAACACTCTACTAGATATTTTACACAGCAACACAGTGTTATTCTTAACAATACTGTTTTCTCTTTCTATTTCCCAGAGCTAAGAAGCAGCTCATGTGGTAACCCAGGGGTTCCACCCAAAGGCATACTGAATGGAACTCAATTCAACGTAGGTGACAAGATTCGCTACCGGTGCGTCACCGGCTACGTCCTGGACGGACATTCACTCCTCACCTGTGTGACCAACGCAGCTGAGGTGTCAGTGTGGGACTTCCCTGTGCCAATCTGCAGAGGTGAGGCTCTTTTATCATTGAAAATGAGTTACTAATCGTTTTAATTGCAGGTGATGTTTTTTTGGTGGTTGAGGAAAAAGAAGAGATTTTTATTAAATAACATTTGAAAAACCTGTATGAACACCAAAGAACAATATCAACTATGCAAAGTATTAACATACCTCAGTAAAATACTTAATAGCCAAAGCTATAACACTTTTCTTTGTAACAAAATACTGTTGAAAAACAAGCTGCATTGTGGATGATGATGAGCATGTTGAAAATTCTTCTTCAATCAAGTTCTATTACATTTACAGAGTAAATTAAATGGCTATTGTTTCACAGTACTGTGAAGGGTCCTAAATGAAACTAAATTAAACAATCGCCAAATGTGGGGGCGGGCCGACGCACGAACGCATAAACACTGGCGCACACACCAGACACTACCTTCTGTTTACTGATAGCTAGCGTTTACCTCAGGCTAACTGACTAGCTAGTAAGGTGCAGCCAGCCTTCCAAAAGAAAGCACAGGAAACGGAATTTCCTGTGCTTTTCTCACTCAGTGTCTGCGGACAGCTGTAGGCTTGTAAGGGCGTTGATGTTTGGTTCTTTGTCGTACACACACAGCCACTTCCCTGAATCCACTTGCGAGACTGACACAAGTGTACGTCCGAGCCTGTCTCCAGCGCCTCCACCAGCAGGTTGTCAGCTGTGTGTTTGCCTTGTACACTCTCGGACGGCCGATTTAACTCGCCAGTCCGCATCAATATAGTTTCATGTGTCACGTAGCTCTCCAAAAGCAGAAAAAAGGAGCTTAAAAAGCAACTTGTGATGAGATACTGTCATCTGGACGGGAAGGATAACTCTGGGAGTTTGAAGGGGTGTGTCGGGATTCTGCCTTCTCACTCTGCATCACATCGTTACAGCCCTACTGCCAATGTTTACTACCAGCTCTACAATGTGATTGTAGGGTACCGTGGAGAATACATGTTATCTTCCCCTTTTAGGGTTACTCTTAGACATTTACAATGAGCAGATGATTGGTTTGTTTTGACCTCTTGTAGTTTGATTGAATTGCTTTACGTTTATTGCTGAGACATGATTGACTGCTTGATGGCATGTGATTGGGTGACTGGTGTAGTATAGTCTGGCAAGGCTTTATTAGATCTGTAAATTTGTTTGCACTCTAATGGGCTGGAATGATTTTAATCATGTTGAAGAAGTTGATTAGAGCCTCTATAGCTCAAAAGGTTAATTAAATATTTATTCCAAGTAGAGTAAGAAGCTTAAATACATTAATGCTGTTTGCAGGAGCGGTACATCTAATAGATTGTTGCATGGCCACTTGGGCTGTACTTAAATTGCTGACTCAGTTTTTGGGCACCTCTTCTTTGGAATGTTTTTCTGATTTAATGTTTTTCTTTATTTGTTGAGCTGTCTCCTTCTGCTGCCTTGCTGATGTCTCTTTCCCCTTTACTCTCGGACTACATAGGCTACAAAGCAAGCAATTAAAAGCTCACCAAGTTTTATTTTTATCTGAAAATGTTGGGCTGTAAAAAATAAATACACTTTTAGTCCATTATGGTTACTCACCAACTCCAGAGCCATTGTACATTTTTTGGTAGCAACCATATCCCGGAGGAACATCAGAGAAAAACTGTTCTCAGGCCACAGTTTAGAGGACGTGAAATTAAAATGAAATTTGTGAAACTGTGAAAACTCCAATGTCAACAGTTTTCCCTCTCCTTCCAGGTTGAGAATGTCGAGACAGCTGATACAAGAATATGGCAAACAGCTACATGTAGTGGACATTTTTTAACCAGTGAATTTTCTGTCTACCTCAGGAAAAGTGACCTAACAATAACGATAATTTTTACTGTTAACCAGATTACAAGTGTGGGTAAAAGTCAAATCATTAACATCAACACATTTGTAAGCATCGCCCGGTGAAAATGCTCTAAGCGATGGAGCATTTTATAGGTCAAGCCCTTTGAATGGTTGGTTTTGGTGCTGCTGGACCTTAACACAGCTTTTGACACAGTGCATCACAACATCTTGCTTGAAAGACTTAAGCATAGGGTTGGGTACTGAAACACAGTTTTGTTCTGGTTCCTACGCGACCGGTAAGAATTGGACTGGATTAGAACACACATTTTGGTTCCACTTACTGTCGAGTAAAATATTTTCCCTCGGTTTCTCCGACATGGATGTAAAAATAACCCACTTTCTCTGTAGTACCGTTATCTGGTTACCGTAAATGTAGGCTTCTCTTCAAATGGACCAAAATGGATGTAAAAGCAAATTAATCATTCACTGCACGTGATAGATAGTAAACATATTACACTTGCAACTGGCAACATACTTATTATATATTTAGTAACTTGAATGTTAATATATTGTTGGAAACAAGTGGGTGATGTTTATCTGTTGTGTTGCATTGATTTTCCCTTTTTATTTAAGCAGATGGATTTTTATAGTTTTCTATGTTGAAATGAAAAGCAAGAAATGCCAACAAGTCTTCATTTAATAAGTTAACACATTTTGATGCTGGTTTCTATACTAGGTGTAGAGTGCAAACTCATCCGAAGAGAGTATATACTAAGAGTTAAAGATAGCCCCTCTCATTTCAATAAACAGTCCTACAAAATCCCAGAGCTAGCAACGCATATTTGCTCATGCCAATTCATTCTACAGTGCAAAGCACAGCAAAAAGCAAATGGCACAGCAAATGTTTGAGAAACAGCAAGCTTTGAGGAAACAAAAAGCTGCAAATGGAGGGTTCCTTTCCATTTTAAGGATGGTGTTAGCCTCTATTGCCACAGGCCAGAAACATCCCTCCTTTTCAGGCTTGGGCAATGCTTGAGCCACACTCTCTCTCTTGACTAAATCTAGCCCAGCTCCTGTATGTGGGCAGATGGTCTTTTGATCTTATTTCCTCAGAGATTCTGCCCTTTCTGCTCATCAATTGTTTCATACAAAACTCACAGCCGCACAAAATCTCTCCCCACTCCACCTTCTACCCCCCACCGCCTCCCAACAACATCAGTCTCTTAACCAGTCACCTGCCCTTTGTTACTATCTGTCTCTCTTTCATATTAATCCAAGTTCCCTTCTCCATCCTCATCCAACTTCCAAAGTCTGGCTGACAGAAAGACCAAGGGATAGAGGAAAAAGAAAAGTGCAGGGACACATACAATATAATCTTTCAATACAAATGCTGTGTTTAAAGCAGGATAATGAGGTGCTATAACCCAAATTTGACCAATATTAAAACCAATATTAAACCTCATCCCTAAACTGTGGAATTATCAGATATACATACAGTGTCTGTATATGGTGGACAGTTATCAATTTCAATTCACTTAAAAGGGGTCATTGTTGTTTTTTAACGTGGAGGCACAGTGTTGAAGTCGGTATGGATGAAGTGGTGTAATTTAGTATTTCATTTCCTTGGTTTGACTCCTTATGAAACAACCTACACACAGCCATCATGCTTAATTATCTCGGTTATTGAGAAAATCAAAATGTATGGCTTAAATGGCTTTGAGTGCCTGGCAAGGTTATAGGAATCCCTTATTATACTGTGGTTAGTTTGAAATCCTCATAATGTCAGGTATTATCCCGTTTAGATGAACCATAAACATGTTTATCCTGTGTCACTCTTGCTTTGAAAGGTAACAATACTGCAAGGTAACAATACTGCAATATACAATATAGCTTGAAAGGTTGACAGAAAGACAAAAACAAGTAAGTTGATATTAATGGAGTTAAATAGACTGAAAGACTTGCATTCAAAAAAACAGACGGCATCGACTCAAAGCATTAAAAGGCAGTGAAATGGAGAATTAATGGCTATTCTAATCGGGGGGTGCTACTGCCTGTCACAGGAGCCCATTTGATTCTTTCCATCTAAATTTTCTCTGAACACTCAATAAACCAGGCACAGGACAGCAAACAGGGACAGTGTGGGAACATGTGAATATGGTCTATTGATACACTGTCATTCTTGCTGCCAGCCGCTGTCCAACAGAATAAGAGAATTAGGCCACAGAAAACTTTAAAACATTGCCATGTCGTAACGTCACTGGACTAAACACGCAGTTCTCTCTGCTAATTGATTAAACAAATTTAAATTGTACTTACCAATGGTATTTTTTTTTATTTTTTTTGTCGAAGTGAGAGCCAAGTTCTCCGCCACAGTTAGACTTGATACGAAAACATCTTCACCAATCTACTGTCAGAAAGGCTTAACAACAATCACCATTGTGATAGTGTTTGCATTAGGAATTATTTTACCAACTTAATCCTGATACTTAATATTCAATATTCATTGATTTTAAAAGAATGATATGAGTTTCATTTTTTATAAAACAAAATGACATACTGTATATCCCTTGACCATATGTAACATTTTGATTGTGTGGTGCCATAATGCTCAGTGAATCATCCTCTTTTATTATTAATTTAAAAACCTGAAATTACAGAGAGATAGTCACCTTAAAAAAATGACTCCCAGCAATATGCATGATACATGTTGAATTGCATCTCTGCAACCATTTATCCTCTCTTTACTGCTTCTCAACCCTGTCAATGTTTAACATGACTTGCAACTGAGCAAATGAGGGACCTACGATAGACATAGTCACTACTTTGCATTAATACAGGGATTATTACAAAGGAAAAACCTAAGGTGTATACATGAGTTCCTTCCTTCTATCCTTGGGGGTGAATATTTCTAAGTACAAAGACAAGTGTTGTATATCTGATGAAAGTCAAAGAGAGAGAGGCTTAATCCCTCCTCAAGAAGCATTAGATTGCTGATGCTGGGGATGTAAATGAGCTCAGCTAAAGCAGTCCTAATCCTCACCACCATCTTTTCTCTCTTTTTTTTCACACTGCCACCGTTTTTTAAAAGAGACAGATCCTCCTTCGTCTTTAAATCCAGAGCATGCTCTAATGATTTGCTCGGGAACACGTTGCCCAGGACTCAGTGTCTTTTATGTCACCAAACCTCGTTGGCACACTGTACCTTAAATGCTGCCTTGCAGCCCAATGAAATTCTGCATGTGAATATATGAAACCTGAAAGGCATTATCCAGTGGAAGCAATTTTAAAATTATCAAGCAGCAAAGCTTTTTTGAGCCTGAGACAGCAGTTCGCCGATTCATGATTTACACTACCATGCATGGGTGCTTCTCAAAGACACGGCTAAGAAACCTGTCGTAGCACTTCTGTACAATAATGAAGTACTCCCAAGCATCCTCCAAATTTCCCTGTGCAATTTAATTGGCTACTGTAGACAATAAGTTATAAGTGAGGTATCATTAAACCTGGTTGTGGAAATCTATCCAGTGCCCTTCTGAGGAAGCCCTGTGCTGCAAAATTGGTAATTAATCCATAGCACGTGAACCAATGAAAAGCTTTTTTCCTTAAACTGAAAAGTCTCTTTAAAGTTGCTTGCAGACAATGGGCAGGTACCAGTGCCATATTTACTATTTCCACGCTACATACATGACCTTCTTTACTTCTCACTCACACTCTTGCACTTGGCTTTTTGCTGACACCACCTGTATAATAATGTGAATAATGTTTAACAATCATCAGAGAGCAAGTCTGTTATCATGGAAACCACTTCAGAGGAAACTATAAAGGAGTTTTTTTTCATTTGTTCCAGCATCCTAGTCTGGTGTACAAATATATCTCCGGAACAAAATGGCCTTTCATTTTTGTTTACGGTTTATGGGAGAGTCTAGTCATTGTCTCTTTCTTTTCTATTATAATGCCAGTGGTATCATTTGTGGCAACATTCACGCCTTCCAGTCAAAACCCAGAATATAAACTGTGTTGGATGGCAGCATGTGGTTTCTGCTCACTGTCTACATGCACCTCACGACCTAACTTAATTTACTTTTATCTACAGTACAGAGTCTTACTGCTGTGTTATTTGATTGATTTATCAAGTTTCATTGTACAATGCCCTTAGGCACTAGCAGATGCCCTGCAGATTCTTGGATAAATATTATAGTTCTATTCCTTCAACTAATAATAATAATAATAATAATAATAATACAAGTTAAGTGACCAATGTAGACGTGTCTTTTTGGACTCTTTTGCTGATATTTATGTTTACAAAAAAATTACAAAACACTTAATTGCTAGATGTTTTAACGTTTAAATTGTTATGTTTAAGTAACTCATTTACGAAAAATGTTTTATAACATTACATTTCATTTTCTAATAAAAAAAGAATTCCAGATAGTGACAGAGATGCACCATCATGGCTGTGTAAATTCTGCCCTTGGCTGCCAAATTCCAGCTGATTGAGTTGTTTATGTTAGCACAAAATAAATAGATTCATTAAAAATATTGCTTTTGTTAGGGCCAAATTCCCTTTGACTGGGGAATTGTTTGGTTATCTCTTTAGCTGCCATTGTCAACCAAACATGGCATGAGTGCAACGGTCACGGTTTAGAGTGTTTGAAGAATCAACATAGAAAATATTCGCTTGACTTTTGAATACAAAGTCAAAAGTGGAGAAGTCTTGGGTAAAGCAAAGCAGAAGACTTGAGCCAAAATGATTCTTTTTAGCTTGAAGATGCTGTAAAACCTATTATGAATAACTGATTGGTGATTCCATCCTGATACTGTGTGATAGGAGCACTTACTGATAATCAGCTTTAACCCTCACCAAAATTGTGATACTTGTTGAATTGTAAATGGTAAGATTCCAAATTAACTACATTGAAAAAACTTACAATTTAATCATGACTGTTTGATTATAAGCTGGTATGCCATTGTTTTGAAGTATGACTTTTTTAAAGATTATTCTTTTGGCATTTTAGGCCTCTATTTAATAAGACAGCTTAGACATGAAGGGGGAAAAAGAGGGGGAATGACATGCAGCAAAGGGACGCAGGTCCTCTACATGTGGACCTGGTGAGCTATCCAGACACCAAAGCAGCTCATCTGATTTATTTTTTAAACTTAAGATCAAAATCTGAATTCTGGTATTATGACCGCATCAGCAGAGAGTGTACCGTTGGTGAGGGGTGATAAACCATCTGAATGAGTTGGACTAGCTTAGGACATGTATGTGAGGATCTGGGACAGATATTTTCAGCTGTTTAGAGGATTCACTAATATATTAGGGTGGTTGTGGACTGCAAAGACGTGTGTTTTAGGCTTGGCTGTAGGAGTTTTCTGACATTAGTCTGACATGTTATTTCCTTTTCCTTCCCTTTTGCTCCTTCTCTGTTTGTCTGTCTCTTGCAAAAATTCTAATCTTTCTTTATTTTTCACTCTTGATTTGCTCTCCACTTGTCTTTTTCCAATTCAACTCCAGTCCTCCCTGCATCTCTGATTATCTAACACTTCTTCACCACTTCTTTCTCGCTCTTTTTGTCTTGACAGCCATTTGGGCCCGTTACGCTGCCCCCCTGTTTGTCATCAACGTTAAAAAGTAATGTAGCTCCTTTGGTCAGACGTGCTGCACTTTAATAATATCAGTTTAATTTTAGCCTAGAGCTAATTAGTCAACAAATCTGTTGGGCTCTCGTTGAAATGTTGTCTTAAATACATTGAGGGGATATACAATTTGTTACTCATGCGAAGTGTCATAAGGTGGAGATGGTGATCCAAACCAAAAACAAATCATTATGACTCGACAGGCTTTTGTTGTTACAAGGCTGCAGCTATTCAACAAATGATAGACTGCCCTTGGTGTGGTGTGCAAATGAGTCAGCCCTTGATATGAATCGTATACGTTCCATCTCTGCCCTTCCTATGAAGACTTTGATCATTTGCTGTGCTTCAGTTAAAGTGTCAAAGGACATGGATCAAGCTAACTAGCAGTTCCTGCTCTCCCATCTTCTCCCCTTTTTTCTTTATCTTCTTTTGAATTTCATACACCCGCTTCTTGTTCCTTGACCAATCGTGTAATGCAGCATACAGGAATTTTCTAAGGCTGGCAGCTCTGACAGCCCTGAGTGGAGCACTGAGCCATCAAAGGTTTCAGCTAGCACAGCTGAGTGTCACATATTAGTCTTAAATGATGTGAAAACTGTGAAAGCCCTGCCATCATTAGAATTCTTAAGGGAGAAAAAACGGATACAGGGATAGAGTGGCGGGTGGTGAGTAATAGTAGAAAGATCTGAGAGGGCTCGGAGGAGAGAAATGGAGAGAGTGAGGTGGAGAGATGTAAGAAGGGGTGGGGGAGAGAAGGGAAAAGGGACGTGGAGTGAAAGAGCAAGCGACTGTTATGGTAGAGTGCATTAACATTCAACTGACGTACCGTGCTTCCCACATTGGAGAAAAAATAAACAATTTCACAGCATTACAAGCCCTGTTTATCACCATTTGTTTGTTTCCTGAAACACGAGTGGGCTTGGAAGACACATTGATGAATTACTGACTCTTGGATGGAGGGTGGAGACAAGAAAGAGAGAAAAAGCACAAAATATATATTTAGGACTTTTCCTCCTACCAACTGTACCGAAGAAAATGAAATTGTGACAGAATTAGCACATCATTAATTGGTAAATAGTTCTGCCCATTGTCAGAATATTACACTGTTGCCAGTGTGAAGACAACATTAGCAACCTTTTTAATCTTCTGTTTTATATTGTTAGCAGAATTGTTTTGGAAATAATTGTAGAAATGGGACTCAACAAACTGGATGTGTGAAAAAGAAATGAAATAGTTTAGTCTAAATGGCTTGAGCAGCTCTAACATTAGTTTCCACATTGGTCTTTCTGGTTTGCATGTATCTGAGGGGACAGGTGCAAATGTTTTATGCTTGAAGCCACTTTATTCCTATTTTGAACTTTGAGTAAAAGTTCTGAAATAACCCAGAGACCATGTGTCTTTTCTCCCCTCACCCTCCCCACCCTACTATCTCTTTGGTAACTGACAGCGGAGGACACGTGCGGTGGCACCCTAAGGGGCTCCAGTGGGCTCATCTCCAGCTTTGATTTCCCCAGTGGTGACTCCCCTGGCGCTGGTGGAGGTGCTGGAGGCCTGGGCAGCAGTGGGGAGTGTAAATGGACCATCCTGGCAGATCCGGGGGACACCATCTCCCTGGTTTTCACTGAATTTCAGATGGAGGAGAAGTCTGATTATTTGGAAGTAGAAGGATCTGAACCAGCAACCATTTGGTGAGTTGATCTTCCACGAGAAGTGATGGTGTGTTTTGCTTGCATTTCCTCAGATGATGTGTGTGTGTGTGTGTGTGTGTGTGTGTGTGTGTGTGTGTGTGTGTGTAGTGC
>NC_048412.1:10194139-10227869 GCF_013103735.1 Etheostoma cragini
TGAAAGGTTTGAGGCCAGGAGAGATTAAATTCCATGAGCCTCAGTATCACAATTTGTGTATTTTGTAAGTATGACGTCAGTTTTGATTGACAAATTAAAGTTCCAATAAAGTAGGTAGTAAAGTTATGTTTATTTTTTTGGCCCAATATTACAAACAATGCTTTAATGGGTTTTACCGGCCCACAGCTGCACTTCTAAACCCGGACCAAACTTCAAATATAAGGAAGAATTCCCTCAGACGTATGCATATAGAAAATAACAGAAATGCAAAGAGAAAGCCCCCATCACTTTAATGGCTGGGGATGCAATTAAGAGCTGTAGGTTTGAAAAAGGCAATTACAAAAATGAACAGTATGGTGTAGTACAGTAGTTAGTACAATTAACTATATCAATGGGATTACAGTATAATCCAATAATAAGATTACATTATGTTCAGTAATATTAATTTACCTATCTAGTAATTATCATGCCCTATAGAGACTGGACCACTGTGGATTTAAACATGACAAAAACAAAAGTTTAACGGGCACTTATAGAGAGAATTAAGTTTTGACAGATCGAACGAGAGCTACTGTGTCAGCAGCTCTAAATCTCTTCCAAAGAGATGTGGGGTCTCTTGTAAAACAAGGCTGTATTGCCTTAGGATTTTGTCTTGGTTCTTGGTATAACAAGGAGGCCTGCTTGGTGTGTGATCTTGAAGCATGCAAAGAACAAAGGTTCTTAGTGTATGGTTGAGCATGTAATATTTTATAAGAGCAGCACTCTAAAATCAGCCTCATGTTTAAAAAACAGCTGACTGGCATGCAAATGTACCTCTTTTTTTTTTTTTAATGAATTTTTATGGACAGTTGTGTGCAAAAAGTGTTCAATATGCCTTGTCGCTCTGGTTGAATTAAATAAATTCACGGAGAGGACACATGGTTCCCTGCTTTACAATTCAATTCAAAGTGCACATGAATTACAAATCTTCAACAGAATTTAGTTTAAAAGGCAGCCTTTAGACACTGGTTTATGGTTTTTTGTATTGGCTTGATGTAGAAATAACTCCAAAGTGAAACAAGGAAATATGAAATAGGTTTGACCCCCAACCTTGAGGCTGGGATTATCCATCTCTTCCACGTCCTGAGTGAATGGGAGCATTTGCCAGGTTTATGTGATCCTGCCGGGCATTAATTATAATTGGCTGAAAGAAGCTCTAATCAATCACTGAGCTACAAGCTTTGTTGTCCCTGAGAGTTGTCATCCAGAGTCAGGAGAGAGAGAAGCAGAGACTGTCATTGAGAGACGGAGAGAGTCAAAAGGAGAGGCGCTCTGAGTGTGGTGATGACTGTTAAGTATTGTATGTTGACAAATCTTAAGAGAGTTTGACAGGAAGCTGATATGGGATGACACTGATGTGTTATGACAGACCATCAGGTAACCCTCTTCTCTTAGGTATAAAAGCTCCAAATTGAACTCTTGTACTGACAGAAATGCCTTTCGGAGCCCCAGTGGCAAACGCTTTGTGTTGTCTTGTGTCTCCTGCTTTTCAGAATTAAAGAAAAATGGCTAAAAGTGGTTAATTATTTACATACAATTTATTAATACTCCTTTTTATTATTAATTAATGCTCTGGTCATGACATCTCTTCACACATTGAAGATACTTCTACAACCGACATCTCATGTTCACATTAAACCTAGGGACAAAAAAACAAGATATACTTGACCGGTTACTTCCTTGGGTCTTCAAAATAAAACCATCTACAAATGTAATTCAATTTAAACAATTTTCTTTTTACACCATAGTAGAGGATTTTTTTTTTCATTGGCAGTAGTAGTAGTCTTATAGAGTATTTTAGTGATTCTATTATACCAGCTAAAACATTATAATCAAATTGTTAATACAATGGATGGATTACGTTAAACCAAAATAAACTGTAAACTGGGAAATGACATCAAAACACAAATGTTGATTTTTCAAAAAATATTTTGTCTTTCAATATTTATGGCATTTAACATGATGTACATATTACATACATTCAAAGAATACTTTGTCACTTTACTCTACAGCAGGGTTTTATTATATTGTCTATTCATCAAAGGAATATGTCATCATTGAAAAGATCTTTTAAGTTGGGTCACTTACGTAGTAGAAATGTGATTTTTTTTTTTTTTTTTAATTGGTGCCTTCTAGGCTGAGAACAGACAGAAAAAGTGTTTTTGGCTCATGTGGATGAAAGACACCAAATTCCAGAATGCACTTGATTCGCTGCTCTGTGAGTCCACTCCCAAGCCACACCTACCGTTTACTGACAGCCAGTGAGGCATTCAACTCAATTCAAGTTTGTTTTATTGTCATTTCAACCATATGCGTACACAAAACGTTTCATTGTGGCACAAGGGGTGTCACGCATCTAAAATATATAAAAAACGAGATTATATAAAAACAACATACAAAACGGGCTACATTTAGTGCAGACACATTATAGGGTACAGTAGCATTAGCAGGTAGAGCGTGCAGGAAGCAGGACATGACACAGATTATGACTATGGCGTCATAACCCCAAAAAGGGAACTGACATCTTCGGTTAAGATGTCAGCAGACTAATGTCCAAGGAGAGGATAAAACAAGACATATACTATGTTAAATTATCAGGCAAAGCAGTTTAACAAGCAGCACCTTCATTAATGGGAGTTGTTACGTGTGTGGTGAGCGGTCACAATGCATTACTTTGACACTCTAAAATGATGTAATTGTATGTCACCAATGTAAGAGGCTGTCAGGCCAAGTTTTCGTTTTAAGCCCAGCAATCCAAGTAGGACCGAGTGAGTTTGAGTGCACTGGGGCCAAAATTTAGAGAGATGACTTCAACTCGTCCAGATAAACAAACAGACAAGCAAACAAACACATTTCAGGGCAAGCAATTCTCGCATGCCCGTAAAATTCATTGCTCTTGCTCCCTCTCTTTTTATGAGTGTCTCCGACTGTGTACAAGGCCATTGGACAGCTACACTTTCAAGCATCCTAACATATAGCAGCAGCTGCAGGCAGAGACAAGCAAACTGTCAATGTGCCCTCGTGGTTTAGAGCTGCTTAACAATGATTGACAGCCCGGTACCTCAGAGTTAGCAGAATTTAATATCTCCTCTTGGCCCTTTTCAGGCAAATAGATTTAAAAGCCTTACCCAACTTAACTTGTTATCGTCTCTCATCCTGTAGTATTATAGATGTATCAAGTAATATACAAGTTAAAATTGTAACGCAGAAATGTGCAAATTACGGATACATTGATCCCTGGAGAATAACAATTGCAGTTAATTTGCAAGAGTTAATAATTGACATCAGTGCATGTATTTCACACACATGTAATTACTGAAGGTATTTGAATATTCATTTAATTTTAACATATGTAATAGTTGTAAAATGGAAAATGCTGAAACATTTTTAACTAATTTATCCAGCCATTTTCCTGAAAGTGGATGATAGATGATAATACTGAAACCAATTCTTGAAAGTTGAAACTACTTAAATTATAAGACTGTAGGGCAAGAAATATGTTTTGCTGACACCTCTTAGTAGTTTTATCGTTATATCAATTGAAGATTTCTTCAGATCTCTGCAAATAAGTTTATTGATCCCATTGTTGTCATGCTGGAGAAGGTTGGCGTGAGTCTACACATCAATCACCGTGAAAATAGACAAGAAATCTCGGTTTCCTTTTACAAAAGCCAACATTGGACTCCGGCTCAACCAAGGAAAACAGTTTTTTGTTATTCTTCTGACCTTTAATATGATTCTACAGCCCTGTTCACAAAGGGCAAAAACAGCAAGCTGTAGATTACACGTCACTCATTATTTCAAATAAGGACACAGAACAAAAAACGTGAAAGGGTTTGCGAATATTAGATACACTTTTTTGCTTAAATACTATGCAATTTATCAGAAAATGTCTCTTATGCCTTTCTCTCCATGTACACCTTATTTTCTACCTTTCTGTAATTCAGTTTAATTGTAGATGTTTCGAAATATGAACTGTAACGTTCACTCTGTATGTTATTAACATAATAAGAAAGCCGAGGCTTTTGGAATACAATGCTGTTTCGCTGAGCAATCTGGCTATAATTTTTTGGTTCACTAAATATGAACATTCCTATTCTTACATAGTGGCTAAATGGTTGTCAGAGGAAGATTACAATATTCAAAGCAGGTTGAGAGCAAGAAGTGACCTGCAGCTAAATTACAAACTTTGGTTAAATTTCCATGTGTATTAGATCCAATTTCTTCTTCATGGGATTTATAATTGTTCTTCCCAGGCAAAATATACAAATCAAAATGCCTCAAAAGCTATCTTCTACTGCAGTCAGACTGCAGAGAATGCAATGTTTAATTGAAGGAATGTGACTTGCCAATTGGCCGAGGTATTCCATCAGTGCAAATCATGTATGCAGCAACTGGATAAACTGACCAAAGGGTACAGCTTCTGAACATCATAGAAAATATTCTTTCAATTACTCCCTCTTGTTAGACTTTATAGAATATGTGTAGGAGGGAAAATAAAACTCTGCTCAATCATGGAAAAAATAATAATCTTGTTAAATAATTGTGATTTCAATATTGACTAAAATAATCATGAATACTCAATCTTTGGATATAATGGATAGTGTCTAGTGTATAATCTTTTAGTGTCTTTTATCTCACAGAGTCTTTGGATCAGAATAAAATCTGTTTTACTATTGTCCAGCTTTACACACTCACACGTAACGTAACACAGCTAATGAACATTTCCAGATACATAACACAATGTGCATCTCACATCACAGTTTCACTCACTATGACCACTACTAGCCTACTGTCATTACTAAATGTGCCAAAATATGAACAATAATGTCGCCCTCGGTTGACTTATGCAAAATACAGCATGGCAAAATCGTTTTTCGTTGTTATAGTATTTTGATTGTTTGATCCAAAATTGAAATCAAAATTAATTTAATTAAAACAGCCCAATCTTTTTTGATGAATTTGAATTGATCGCTCATTATCTGGGGTGCCGCTACATATCATTTTCTCACTGGAAAACTAAGTAGACACCACAGATTTCAATTTATTTCTCTGGCCCTAAGGCCGCATTTGGCCACAGTACCTGCACATTGGGATTCATTACGTTGGTATTTTGATGAGATAACCATGCTCCCTTCAACCCCTCATCAAATCAGGCCCATTTCACTCTGAGAACTTTATGAGAACTCTTTAATATGTCTCGCAAACCTTTGTCAGAATCTACCAATAGTCCTTGAGACACCGCAAATCAATGATGTGAAGAATGCTAAAATTCTTATGAAATCAAGCAGATAAAAATCTCTGAAAAGCCATATTTTTGTGTGTGTGTGTGTGTGTGTGTACTGTAGGAACAAATAGAGAGACCAAGTGAGTCTGCAGAGACAGAATGGCTGTGCATTATGTGAGGAATCCATTTTTACAATTGGACTTTCTCATTTTTGTCACTCAATATGCACTGGAGGAAATACAAGAAGAATAAGTAGAAAGCTCTCGTGATTTTGACAAACAGGCACAGTAATATTAAACAAGGCAAAAATGTTGGATGCAATATTGACCAGAAGAAACTGTCCAAAGGGAGAGCACTCCCGGAAAATATGAATATATGTGCCTTGTTTTTCATAGGACAGAAAATGCATAATGGTATATGAATAATTTTCAGTTGTTAGGCTGCGCAGTACATAACTCAAGTGAATTACAAGTAAATAACTAACAAATAGGATTAATTGGCAAAGGACTGTGCCAGGGAACACCGTAGGCCTTAGCGCTGACCTTAACTGAAGGTAAAAGAAAAAAGCAGAACGTGGCAGACTGAATGCATTTTGTAAGTCAGAGAATGGGAACAAGACAACCTCACCAAAAATGTCTTTTGGACGATGAACTCCCCTACGTTCCCATTGTGGGGCTGTTATTGGCCTCCCACCAATCAGGAGTGCTGCATTATTGAATAATGGGGAAAAGTGTGCCAGTTAAAAGCTTCACGGCAGTATGTTTCAGCTAACCTCCAAGTTTTGATAAGATGAAAGATAATGGGGCCAAAGCGTAACTGGCACCGTTTATTAGAATCATTGGCAAAAAACAACGTCATGGGGTGACCAAGGCCCTGTGCTAGCACTTTGTAAGGTACGCCAGCAAACAATCACATCTTGATTAAGGAGGGGTTTTTACACAAATAACCAGAAATGCACCGTTGGGAACCGAGAGGCCACCATCTTCTTTCCTTTCCTGTAGAGTAGATATCTTGCATCTTGGCCAATTGCCTTTCCAGATAAATTTAAATACTGCTGACTATTATCATAAAACATGTTTTCTTACTGTATCCTCCTTGAATGACTTAAGACCTAATGTAATGTTAGCAATTAAATGTGGTTAAACAGAAACCGTGTTACATGTGGAACTTGGGGTTGTGGTGAAAATGTGGGGTTAGGCTGAAATCTGCAATAGCCACAATGGGAAATGTCGGCCTCCACCGCTTTGTTTTACTTTAATAATCTCTTACTGTGTATTTCTCTCAATCTATGGTCTTTGTTTCTCTCATTTTTATTTTGACTGCCTTCCCCTTTGGTGGCTTTGCCAAAGACATTACAAAGGGAAACCAACCTCCCTCACTCACTCACTCATAAATGTGTGTGGGCACATGCACACAGACAAAATAAGAAGTTAACAATTGAGCCACTGAGCCAACTTTGGATCCCAGGGCTCAGCACCATCACCATGCTCTTTTTCAGTCTGTCCCGAGCTTCTGTTGATAACTAGAATCTGGTCTTCATTAAGGAGACTATTTTTTATACAGGCATGGCATACTGTACTGTAGAATTGGATGTAGTATCTCCTCTTATTTTTGTGTCTTTCCAATTTTCTGTTTTCATTCATGGTTTCTTTCATTTTACTCAACCTGTTTCCCCCCCCTTTTTTAAGGTGGTTATGGCGACAAAGATGCTAGTGACATGAAACCTATGTAGTTGACTTTAAGTTAAAACAGGTGAAATTTATGATTTATTTATTTGACTCTTTACACTCAGGATGACTGGAATGAATATTCCAGCACCCATCATCAGCAACAAAAACTGGCTGCGGCTGCATTTTGTGACAGAGAGCAACCACCGCCACAAAGGCTTCAGGGCTCAGTATCAAGGTAAGACATGAATACTTCATTTGCACATTGTAATAGAGGGCCCCATACTTGAACGAAAAGGGATCATCGATTTGAAAACACATTGTAATCACAAAACATGTTTTTGATCTTTAACTGAATATTAAACAGTTTGATTAATACCCCTTCTGCTGAGGGCACGAGGCCCTTTTGTGCTTCAAAGGGGCCATGTTAACCATATATTTGAGAGTAAATACTGTATATACTTATGTGACTTGTATATGCTTTTCCCGTTATCAAACTAAAAAAATCAGTTTTCCTGACATTGTTCTCTGGCATGACTTTAAATTGACAGCATGTACTATACCATAAAGGCCTAGCCCCGAGCCAGATATGAAACCTGCAACTTCACCTTACACAGCTCCATAAAAACTTTCAGTAACATGCATGTGTAAACACACTGTAAATGAAGACATAAAATCAATTGCATGAAAAATCACAATTCTCATCTATTGCGTAGCATCGTTGTACAGTAGTAAATACATTTCTATATGCATTTGTTATTTATGATGTCAACGGCAGATATTTTTAAGCACAAACGGGCACTTTGGGGTTTTATTATGCACTGGGCTTTTGAGCTTATAAAAACCTTATCTGGTTGCTAAATAGATTCATTTCTTAATTGTGTTTTATAACATGTTGAATGCACCAGTTGTCACATAGTGCAGTTCAGATGAGATTGTCTGAATATTTTCAGATTCAAAAAGCCTTGTTTTGGCTTGATGCATTGTTTATTTCTTTCATCACCTGTTTTTTTGTGTGAAATCTGGCCCCTGCTGTGTTTATTTAGTCTTAATATGTATCACTGAGGTCTTTGGGCTGCTTACTGATTCTGCGTACTATATCCCGCTAAAAGCTGTAAACATTAAATCTACCTCGACCAATCATGTCTGAGATACAGTATATGAATAAACAAGCAAACATGACAAACTAATTTAGGTTTTATAGAATTGCTAGGGCAACCCTTAGGAATGCATCAGAACCGTTGGACTCATTTCCTTTGAAAAAGTATATACATCAGTAGCAATTGCATTTTGATGTTCTTCATAGGACCAAGTATTATCCAGAGAAAGAAACACTTGTACTGTATCTTCTCACATCTAATACTGTAACTTCTTTTATCTAATGAACTCTTTCTGTTGCTCTCGACCAGTGAAAAGCTCTGGAGAGCTTAAATCCAGAGGGGTAAAATTATTACCAGGAAAGGACAACACTAACAAACTGTCTTTGAGTAAGTCTTTTATTTTTCTTATACAACTGTTTTCATTGTTTGGATTTTTTTGTTTATGTAGGTCTTGCGTTCTGGGTCTTTGTTTCTTTCTTGTCTCTTTTTTTTTCTTTTTTGCTGCATCATTTGGTGAAGGAATTAAGCTACAGTACTAGATTT
This sequence comes from Etheostoma cragini, assembly GCF_013103735.1. Taxonomy (NCBI): domain Eukaryota; kingdom Metazoa; phylum Chordata; class Actinopteri; order Perciformes; family Percidae; genus Etheostoma; species Etheostoma cragini. The sequence goes on from NC_048412.1 coordinate 10,202,716, forward strand.
TGCAGAAGTGCAGTCAATTTTCTTTCTGATGACCCATTTCCCCTGCTGTCTCAGACATCCTGTCCCAACACTCTAGATCAGTTATATTTAATGCACAGCCTGGTCTCACAGAAATCCGTGAAATGATCACGAACTGTTAACTCCGCATTACGTGGTGGTGGCACGGAATGTGTGAAAAGTCTATGTGGCCCCCATGGAAAACAATGCCAATGTAAAGTCAATGAGAAGATGACGCAGCATTAGGAGCGACTATGGTAGCGAGTAGGATGAAAGCCCGGCAATCGGTTGGGGTAGTGGATGGGTCCTACACAAGACTTTCACCCCAGAGACCATGCCCCCCGTATACTGTTTCCTAAAGTTGCATTCTTCTTTTTCTAAACCTAACCGCACCGTTCTTCCCGCGTGTCACGGAACCGTAAGCCCACCCACGACCTTTTCCTTAACTTAGCAGTGTTTATTTATTTCTGAATTCTTCTGTAGGCCCATCACAGAATTATTTGCGATCCATGTTCAGTTCACGGAGGTCATCCGTGGACCAATCAAAGATTTTTTTGCAATTCCTTGAAACTGCCAAAGATTTGGAGTTGAGGGGCCTTGTTCCTTTTACAGAATTCTGTGAGATCAGGTTGACATTGCAACAAAATGCTAAATATGATCCGTTTTAGTCAGCCAAAAACCCCTTCTGTCTCCTTTTGTACTCTTTAGTGCAGTGCACCAGATTGACTTATGTTCATGCACTGTGTGTACACAGCAGTAGTCAAGGTTGAATGACCACTCACTTGTCAGATGATTTGTGTACACTTCAGACCAAAATGAATGCCTTCTAATTGCTTGCGGAGCTTTGTCATTAACATAAATCCGGAGCACAATTTCCTCTAACTCCAAAGTGTGCTAAACACTTCAATGATAACAGGTTGTAATCTTTATTACCTTATGTGTCATAGATTCAGCATTGCATGGAGACATGAATAATGCAGAGGGCTGTAATCTTAGACAATACTGTATATCATTTAAAAGACTATGAAGAGATGCTTTATATGCCTTGTGGATTCACTGCATACAATTGAACCCATAACTGTATTATAACCCGCAACAATTAACTTTAAAACTAATGAACTTCCTGCAACAAGTCAAAGAAAAGAAGTTGGTAGTTTCTCATGTAAAAATGGATAGGTCTTTGTGAGAGGGTGTGAGGTGATGTTGTATTGCAAATATTTCAACAAAACGTAAGGATAATTATGATGCTACATATTTTATGAATTTCATTTCCAGGACATGTAGTCTTTGATTTACAGATCCTAATGCTAGGGGGGAGATGAGCTTGTTAAAAAGGGGGGAGATGAGCTTGTTAAAAGTCAGAGCACAGAAAGACACTGAACTGTTTTCCTATTCCAAGCCACCTTTCTACATTCCTGCCATAGTGAAGGCTGCACTCTATATGAAAACATATCTACAAGGTGTACTTAAACTGTTATTATGTAAGGAGTCTCACTGAGTGATTATTGTAGCTCCTGCAATTGATAGTTGAAGGTTATTTAATCCTCTTAGTCCCAGATATATTTCCCTATCTTTTGTCTAGCTCGGTTAGTAGAGTTGCATTTAGCCTTGGCACTCACTCTGGTATTACAAAACACGTATGTATTCACAACGGTGCTGCCAAATGATTGGCAGTTGAAAGTCTGACACTAAGAGATAAGGTCAATTTGTCTAACTACATGATTCAGAAACCAAATTTGTTTACCAAACATAACCACTGAACGTTCAAACAGTCTTATGAGTTACCTACTATTCTAGTGCTTTTCACTTCTGCGAGCGTTTTCTGAAATGAGCTTTGATAGTGACAGTATCTTTTGTACAAGTTCTTGGTCCTTCTTCCTCTCTCAGTGAATGAAGGAGGAATCAAACAGGTGTCGAATTACTGCCCTGACCCAGGGGAACCGGAGAATGGCAAACGGATCGGCTCTGACTTCAGGTGAGTTGGTGCTATAACAGCTGAAATGACGGTGCTCAGATTTATGTAGAGGAGAGAAGGAGCAGGACAGCATGCTTGTCATCCAATTTCAGTGGACGACATGCAGCATGCTGTCACATTTCATTAAGGCAACAAAGTGTATGTGCATGCAAACCCAGTTTTAATCTTGTTATGACAACCTCCATCCGTTTTGAAGCTTTGTTATACACTCGCCTAAAGGATTATTAGGAACACCATTTCAAATTCTCATTAATGCTTTAATCTAATCAACCAATCACATGGCAGTTGGTTCAATGCATTTAGGGGTGTGGTCCTGGTCAAGACAATGTCCTGAACTCCAAACTGAATGTCAGAATGGGAAATAAAGGTGATTCAAGCAATTTTGAGCGTGGCATGGTTGTTGGTGCCAGACGGGCTGGTCTGAGTATTTCACAATCTGCTCAGTTACTGGGATTTTCACGCACAACCATTTCTAGGATTTACAAAGAATGGTGTGAAAAGGGAAAAACATCCAGTATGCAACAGTCCTATGGGCAAAAATGCCATGTTGATGCTAGAGGTCAGAGGAGAATGGGCCGACTGATTCAAGCTAATAGAAGAGCAACTTTGACTGAAATAACCACTCGTTACAACCCAGGTATGCAGCAAAGCTTTTGTGAAGCCACGACACGCACAACCTCGAGGCGGATGGGCTACAACAGCAGAAGACCCCACCGGGTACCACTCATCTCCACTACAAATAGGAAAAAGAGGCTACAATTTGCAAAAGCTCACCAAAATTGGACAGTTGAGGACTGGAAAAATGTTGCCTGGTCTGATAAGTCTAGATTTCTGTTGAAACATTTACATGTTAGAGTCAGAATTTGGTGTAAACAGGATGAGAACATGGATCCATCATGCCTTGTTACCACTGTGCAGGCTGTTGTTGGTGGTGTGATGGTGTGGGGGATGTTTTCTTGACACATTTTAGGCCCCTTACTGCCCATTGGGCATCGTTTAAATGCCACGGCCTACCTGAGCATTGTTTCTGACCATGTCCATCCCTTTATGGCCACCATGTACCCATCCTCTGACTTCCACCAGGATAATGCACCATGTCACAAAGCTCGAATCATTTCAAATTAGTTTCTTGAACATGACAATGAGTTCACTGTACTAAAATGGCCCCACAGTCACCAGATCTCAACCCAATAGAGCATCTTTGGGATGTGGTGGAACGGGTGCTTTGTGCGCTGGATGTGCAGCCCACAAATCTCCATCAACTGCAAGATGCTATCCTATCAATATGGGCCAACATTTCTAAAGATTGCTTTCAGGACCTTGTTGAATCAATGCCACGTAAAATTAAGGCAGTTCTGAAGGCGAAAGGGGGTCAAACACACTATTAGTATGGTGTTCCTAACAATCCTATAGGTGAGTGTATTACTATCATGTATGGAATGTTTGATCTATTAAGTAAGTGTTTAAGTCATGGATTAATATAATTTTCGCTAATATTGTTCAGTAGGTCTTTTATGATGTACCACACCCATTCAGCATTCTGGAGAGAGAAAAAACCATCTTCACCTTAAGACTATTTGCTTTGACACATTGCAGACTTTGATTACATTTTTGTCTGAAACCGGTCGATGTTAAGATTTTGCTACCTGCCACAGTAAAGTTCATTCTCACAACTGAATTAATATTGCTTTGCCCCTGTAATTATATACCTCTATGTGTCTATGATCTGCCTCCACTGGACTCTTATAGCTCTAATTTACAATATAATATATGTCTGGTGTTCACATATGAACATAATTGAGTTCAGTTTTTGTGCAAAAAATGCTCACCGCATAAAGGGCATCATTGTTTTTCTTTTTAACTTTTAACTATTTTTATCTTGGGCTCTGCGAGTATGGAGTATAAGGACAAATGATAAATAATTTGATAAATTAACTTATCTACTGAATTTGATATTTTGACGCACAGTGCAAATCTGTAATGAATGACATGAATAAATAATGAATTTGATATTTCATGAACAGTCATACTTGAGGAATTGATTGCTTTTTCAGACGTTAATGGTGTTTGTTATCTCTCTCAGCATCGGAGCAACTGCTCAATTTACCTGTGATGAAGACCATGTGCTGCAGGGTTCCAAAACGATTACCTGCCAGCGCGTAGCAGAAGTCTTTGCTGCTTGGAGCGACCACAGACCTGTCTGCAAGGGTGAGCGAGGCTTCTGAAGAGTTAATAAACCAGTTTGATTAAGGCAGTGCCTCTGGAAATAGGCTCTATGCAGATAGAGGAAAGTTCATTTTTGTTAATTATATATGAACGCCACTGCTGCAGCACTCTACTTTTTCATTCCAAAATGCTCTGCCTGTTTTCCTATGTTTCATAATACCTGGAGCACCTTTTAGAATTTGATTAATGGAAATGCAGCTAATAGACCCTCTCTCCACTTGTGCAAACAATACATTACAACTCCGTCATATTACAATACAGGAGGTATTACTCTGCCTTCTGGAAATATTTATTGTGAATTTAACAGTCCAAGCTTTAACTTTTAGATTTTGTTGTGATGATTTATACAATGTATTCTCTATCTGTCCATGCTGTTTTGAGTGAGATACAGGTTTCTGAATGTCCTCTTTTCAGTTTCTGGTCGAGATGTTCTAAATCTTCGTGGCTCTCTGTCACTAGCCGAGATGAGGTGGCCAATCGTAGCACATGCCTGCTCGTTCTCAATGGAAAAATACTGCTACTACAACACACACTAGTTCACCATAATCTACAAAAGAACGACTAACATATCCCTGTTCTGCAAGTATTCCACAAGCACCCTTGTTTAACGGAAGTCTCCCAGCTAATCCTGCCTTGTACCGACCAAAGTTCGAGAAAGTTATCTAGCTGATGTGATCTTATCTAGCTACTGCGCATGTGCGACTCCCAACAAAGATAGTATAGAAGTGAGATGTTTCACTCTGTAGCTAAAACAAGTGAGATGTCTCACTCTGTAGCTAAAACAGAGACCTAAACACACAGGGTGAAAACAGGATCTGCAGCAAGGTGTGGTACAACAGAAAATATGGTGTTTTTTGAAAATGAAATCATGTAAACCTATTCTGGGACGACCTCAAAATACAACTATGAACCTGAAAATGAGCATAATATGGGCACTTTAACTTAATGTTTATTGTCTTTGTCTTCATGTTTATCTTGATACTGTTGCAGTGAAAACGTGTGGGTCAAATCTGCAAGGACCCTCTGGGACTTTTACATCTCCTAACTTCCCTATCCAGTATGAGAGTAACTCCCAGTGTGTGTGGATCATCACAGCCAGCGATCCAAACAAGGTAGAAAAATAGAGACAGGGTTCTTCTGAGGACCCAACGATAACAGGCTTTTAGACCATCATCATCTTCTCATATTCACTTAACCTTAATTTGCAACTAGACTTACAGTTGTAAGACTATAACTGTGTACATTACAAGTTATGCTTTGTGTTGAACCTATCCGCATCTGCTTTATAGCATGAATAATGTAATGTAATGTCCCAATTGTGTTTTACATACACAAGTGCGAAAACCCTTAGTATTTTTATGATAAACAAAAATAGGCATTTTCCCCTATTCCCCCAGGGAGTACACCCTCACTATTTTACTTTAGAGAAGTCCCTCCCACCTTGTGGTGTAGACCATTTGTCTTGGCTTTACGTTTTCCTGGATACATATTCATGTGTGCATATCTTTTCCAATGACTTCCCAGGGTGGGGAAAGGTTACATAGAATATGCATGTATTTTGACAAGTTCATTGTCAATGCCCCTCATTAATGTACATAGCTGCAGTGGATTGCATTTCAGTTCTCCCTGATCTAGGCTGTTGGTAATTTACAGATTTGCTTAATTTATTTTGGGTTACAGAAATGGAGAGAAATAATGATTGACTGAGATCAGCATTTCCCCAAAGTGAAGAGGTCAAACCTGTTTTCGTAATGGTCATTATTGCGCTCCTACAAAAAAACTGTCTCTTTATTGCTCTTCCAGTAAATCCTATACACAGGGCTGTCAACTAAGTGCTATCTTGCTAATAACTAATAACCAACCAACTAACACCAGCTTAGATCTCACTAGGACTGGCAAGTGCCATAGCTTTGTGATGTCGTACCCTCTGCTAGGCAAACACACCATTGACTTGGCACTGAAACTTGGTCCATTAGTGTTATTAGGTAATTATGCTTATGCGTGCATTTTAATGAGGCTGTTACACAATGATATTGTGCAGGCATTGTCCTCCCAATGGTCAGAGAAAGGGATGTTAAGGATGAGCAAGCAGCCATCATATGTTTGTCATCAACAACTGTGACGCTCATGTCATAAAAGATCCTTTTTAGCAACACTAATTCATGTCTGCAAAGTGTAGGTTGAGATAATATGGCTTTATTGTGTCCTTTCTCTGCAGTAGACTCGGTTTTACGTGATTAATTTTAGGGTAAGCAGCTGTTGCCAGTGAAAATATCTTTTGTGATGTTATGTAAATCTTTAAGGTAAAAAAAAAAAGGACCAAGACCAGTGATAGCTAACAAAGCTATATAATTCAAATGTGAATGCGAACAGGCAAATAAAAGTTTTCAAAATCTTACATTTGCCAGCAATGATTGGTTTATAGTATTTGATGTGTGCACTAAAGTACAGTAATGTAATGAGATACTGCTGTTTGTTTCTAAATTGCTCTGTATGGCAAGGTTATGCACTCTTTCACAACTTTGAGAGTTGAGTCTTTCAACCATTTTCTCTTGAAGATATTGTTTATTTGAGTTTGACGGTTGGTTTCTGCATAATTCATACAAGTTCCGGAATGTGGGCTGTGGTATGCATATCTAAATTATGAGATAGGAAGAAGTATTAGGCGTTTACAGCATCTATCAAACATGTTGCTGTCTGCATTGCTTGCAAAACCGGAAGTGGTCATATTTAAACCGGAAGTGGGTCGGGCTCTCTTGAAATGTGCGGGGCTTTAACCGGTATGTTATTTAAGCATGCAATTGAAATGAGTTGATCAAAAATTTTTATATTTATTGCTGATTTGAAAACTATTTACATGACAGCATCAAGCTTCAGATCAATGGTGTTGTCATGGTAACAAACATACTATATACAGAACGTTTTGCAACACTGAATACAACACATGCTGTTGCAATTATTAAGTAAAATGTAATGAACAAGAGTTTTCATACTCAGTATGGCTTTCTTTTTTTAACTTTTTATTTTTTTATGATCAGTGTGATTTTTTTTTTTTTGGGTTCTTTTTTTTCACATCAGGTGTGTGTGTGTGTGTGTGTGTGTGTGTGTGTGTGTGTGAGAGAGAGAGCGAGATAGAGAGGGGACGGGGGGCAGCTGACAGCAAAACAAAAAAAAATCTCTGATTGCAGAGACGCGACGGGAGTTGCATTTAAACCGAGCAGCATGTCTGAAACCCACGTCTACCAGAAATCTACTGGTTAATATGTAAGTACTACAAACCAAAGTTAAAAAGAAACCTGAAGCTGAAGAAACCCTAAACGTTAACGGAACAGATCCGCAGACCCGATTGACTGCCTGACGGAGCGGGAGAGAGAGAGAGAGAGAGAGAGAGAGATAGAGATAGAGATAGAGAGAGCGAGGGAGCGCATTTCTCCATGTTGTGTGTGTGTGTGTGTGTGTGTGTGTGTGTGTGTGAGAGATTGATCCGAGCGTGTTTGTAGGCGGGGGGGTGCTGTGATTATCACAGAACGCTGCGCGGCCAGTTGAGGAGTTGTATTCAATCCGAGCACGGATATTGACTCATATTACTCGTAAAATACTTGTACTCGGCAAAAGTACTTTATCCGTACCGGATACTCGTTTCAGCCGGATACTCGGATCACCCCTAATAAATACCACAAATACTCGACTCTCAAGATACCAATTTCTGTCAGGCTTTGTTTGAATTTATAGAAAATTAATTTTAACATGTTGACATGTGTTCACAAACTATGAACTCAATGTAGACATACTCTGAAGATATAAATGCTTCAGTAGGAATGTGTCAAAATATTACTCATGCTCAAAAGCACTGCCATGCTGTATTCTAACACTTGTTAAATCATATTTTATTACAGGTTATTCAGATCAATTTTGAAGAGTTTGACCTAGAAATTGGGTATGATTCGCTTACAATCGGAGATGGAGGGGAAGTGGGTGATTCTAAAACAATAATACAAGTGTAAGTACCACATACAACACTTAATTGGTTATGTATTATACTATGATATTTCCCATGCAGTGCAATGCCCGCTAGATCTACATTTTAGATGTTGCCACAATATGCAGAGAACCTCTAAATGAATTTAATAACTGCACCTTTTAAATGGAAGCTGGCTTTGTTGAAGCTAGCTGTGTGACCTATAATTACTAATATGCAACACATAAAGTACACAGTACATTGAATTTTTGGTTCTATAAATTTAATGTGAGACATATTATAACTTGGTGGGATGAGATGATGTTTGAGAAGGGGGAATTGATACAATAGTGACTTTTTTGTTGTTGCCCTCTCTGCAGGCTGACTGGGAGCTTTGTCCCAGACCTGATTGTCAGCATGTCCCATCAGATGTGGCTTCATCTCCAGTCTGATGAGAGTGTTGGCTCTATCGGCTTCAAGATCAACTATAAAGGTACACAGACTATAGTGCTGATATCATCTCTCATTGTCTGTATTCTTGTCTGCAACTGTCTCATTCAGTAAAGCAACGAGTCAATTTTCCTGTCTGCCTTTCTGTCCTATTTGTCAGTCTGCCTGTCTCTCACTCCCTTCTCGATCTCCTTTAAAAAATAAAAAATCCCTAGCCTGGCTCTTAGACTCTTCACCTGGACCTTTATAGATAATTTTAAGGAAAAAAGTACCTCAAAGTACTTGGCTTGACTTAATCCTCTACTTTCCATCCCCTTTTTCTCCTCCCCTCACCTCACCCACAGAAATTGACAAAGAGAGTTGTGGTGACCCTGGTACACCCCTGTACGGTTACCAAGAGGGTAGTGGCTTTCTAAATGGAAATGTTCTGCGCTTTGAATGCCAGTTTGGATTCGAGCTCATCGGGGAGAGGATGATAACCTGCCAGAACAACAATCAGTGGTCAGCTAATATCCCCATCTGCATATGTGAGTCCAAAACATGCTTTTTTTTCCGTGACAGCAAATGAAGCAATTACTTATGCGCTTGGAAAGTTCACAATGACACTAAGCTTTTGGAGGATTAATTACAGTGTTGTTAAATGACCATGCAGGGCATTGTGTGTAAACAGCAATATACGGAACGTAAAATTGGAAATTGATAGGATGTGCTTGCCTTAATTGGGGGTGGGTTTGAAAGAGAAGAAAGTAGGGTGCGCACTGTTATGCTACACAGATACTCAGTAGAAGGGAAACCTGCATTGTACTGTACATTGTCCTAAACCCCTCTTGTGAGTTTCACTACACTATATCTAACCATAACATAAATCTAGTCTTTTGCTCCATTGGGACAGTGTGCAGTATTGCTGTGCACCTATATGCTGTATGTCTGTATCTTTGTGCACCAACTCCTCTGTTCCATCTCTTTACAGTTTCATGTTTCTCCCAACTACTCAGCACCCATGGGAGCAGTGCTGCCTCCTGATTGCTAAGCTAGTTATACAGTACTGACGGTGTTCTATACTGATCTTTGTGCCTGACCCTGTCATCTTAGTATCCACAGTGTACATTGTCATGTGCCCAGTGAAAGTTGCTGTAAAACAAATTGCCTGGGATATTTAAGTGTTTAAATCTTTACTAATGTATACCTCCCCTCTATCACACAGTCCCCTGTTTCTCCAACTTCACCGCTCCCATGGGGACGGTGTTGTCTCCTGATTACCCAGAGGGATATGGAAACAATCTCAACTGTGTGTGGCTCATTATCTCTGAGCCTGGCTCCAGAATACACCTGGCTTTCAATGATTTTGACCTGGAGCCTCCCTATGACTTCCTCACTATCAAAGATGGGGACCAGTCAGAAGCCTCAATACTAGGACGCTTCTCCGGTGCTGAAGTTCCTTCCCACCTGACGTCAAACAGCAATGTTCTGCAGCTGGAGTTTCAGGCTGATCACTCTATGTCCGGGCGAGGGTTCAACATCACCTATAGCAGTAAGGGACTAATAGATCTATGTAATATAAAGAAACATATCATAGTAAAGCATCTATGAACAAATAAGTGGATCCACCCTTTTCGTTTTATGGTTTGGGATAAGTGTGATGACTAGTATGATTGCCTTCTTTGCAAAAATCAGGACTGACTGAGCTTTTAACTTCGTACACTTATTAAAAACGTATACAGAACATCTAACCAAAGAAACAAAAGGGAGCTAGAGTACAGTGATAAAAAATTACATCTTATATCTTCTTAATTTGTTAGAATGTGCATGTTCTCAGTCACAAAGCATCCTTATATCTTCTGCAAATAAATGCTTAAGCTATGAGGAGAAATGTTGTGTGTACATTGTTTGTCCAAGAGAACCTAAATTGTCTTAACAAAACAAGAAGCATTTAGAATAGTGCAAACAGTTCCTAACTCTTGTGCCTCATGGCCTAATGCAACAGCATCGTAATTCTTTTTCGCTGGTGAAAGGCACAACAAGCTCAAAGACAGAGGCTAATGTCACCCTCAGGTGTACAGAGCAGACCTCTGTTAGGTTTTGTTTCTCTCCAACGAATAGCTACATCAATTTCCCTTATCTCCCGACTCCTCAAAGACCCCATTTCTCATTCACACAACAGCGTTTGTCACTAGATCTTGTTCTGTCTTTTCATTACAAGCTTTCGGGCATAATGAGTGCCCTGACCCTGGCATACCGTTGAATGCCAGGCGCTTTGGGGACAGTTTCCAACTGGGTAGTTCCATCTCAGTGGTTTGTGAGGAGGGCTTCATCAAGACGCAGGGGGCTGACACCATCACATGCCATCTGGAGGAAGGCAAGGGGATGTGGAGCGGACTCATTCCCAAATGTGAAGGTACTAAAATGGAATAGAAAATAATTGTGTGGTTTGTGGACCAATGTGTCAACTGTTGAGTTAGATAGAGAAAGAAAAAACTGAGGGAATCTTAATACAAAAAAAGTGAGTAGGTTATGTGGAATATTCAGTCCTCCCAAACGGCTACATTTTTTTTATTTTCAGGGATTTGTGTAACTACAGCCCTTTTGATGACTCATCCTGTATTTATTCTTTTTCAATGTTTTTTATGTGGGTACAAAAAGATTAATGAGTGTTATCTTTTAAAGCAACAACTTTTCTCCACCTATTTTCCTTTTTTCTTTGAAAAGGTATGCCTTAAGTTTATATCTTTATCCTCCCCAATGCCTCCCATCATTCTTCCACCTCTCTGCTCCACCAGCTCCTTGCGGGGGCCACTACTCCGGGCCGACTGGTGTCATCCTTTCCCCGGGGTGGCCAGGCTACTACAAAGACTCCCTGAGTTGTGAGTGGGTCATTGAGGCTGAGCCAGGAAGCTCCATCAAGATCAGCTTTGACAGGTTTGTATGACAGTGCTTCAACAACTAATCCTCGGAAACAAAGATAGACACATATACTGTACACTAACAAAAAGACACAGACAACTGAGACAGCACACAATCCCTTAGGTACGTATACCATATACACATACTGTATTACATTGCATGCGAGTACTACCACACACACACACACACACACACACACACACACACACACACACACACACACACACACACCTAGGAATTGAAATGTGCACAAACACAGAAGGAGAACACCGAGCCTAGGAAGCCTCTGAGTTAGAGATATGAACTCAGAGGAGGTGGAACACAGTCCTAGACCTATTTTCCAAAAATGTTGAAAGCCTTGAGTAATTCTTGATTTCGCATACTGGCTCCCGTTCACTTCCTTAGAGAGCTGCAGTAAAAGAAAAAAAAGTCTTGCTGTTAGATCTTTGTTTCTTACCATTAAGGAGTGAAACCATATAATGTTTATATTTTATAATCAATGCTATCTCAGTGCTGAGACACTACTTTATAAAGAAACAAAGAGCTACTTTCTCTGTGATTTTATTTTTTTTTTTGCTCTTTGCATTAAAAACAAAGTGAGACTTGGCTTTTCGCTTGCTGAAATTGAAAGTATTTTTCCGATAATTCAGAGACCTGAGGGTGACTTTATCATATTTCCAAGAAACCCGTAGATCTGATAGTATTGCAATTATTGGAACACTTGTTGTGCAATCTATTTCTTCTCATTTATCTCCTTAAAAGTTAAATATTTTCTCTGAAGCCATTTAGCCTGCTGTGTCGGCAAACTGTCTAATCTGTCAAAGCAGAAGATTTATTTTGAATACAAATAATTGTCTTCTCTGCATCTCCCTGTCTCTGTTTTCATTACTTTTGAAGGTTTCAAACTGAACTCAGTTATGACTTCCTGGAAGTGCATGACGGTCCCAACCTGCTCTCTCCTCTGATTGGCTCATTTAATGGAACCCAGGTCCCTCAGTTCCTGTTTAGTAGCAGTAACTTTCTGTATCTGCTTTTCACCACTGATAACAGTCGATCAAACAGTGGCTTCAAGATATTCTATGAAGGTGAGCGTATCCTGCTTTTGCCTGCATGCACTGCAAAACATTAAAGTTATGAATGTAACAAAAAATTTGGGAGCAGTACACAAATATTTATGATAATTTCCTTAGGATTCAAATTAGATTTGTCAACAAAAGGAAAGAAAAAAAGGTTAAAGTCCTGATAAATCTAAATGAGTCTACCTTTTTTGTAACACTTCTATAAAACTTCTGAGACTATGAAAACCAAACTGTGTTGAGGATGTTTCAGGTGGATTATGTGATAAGAGCACCAATATACAAAAATACACGGAAACTGCTACAGAAAGTTCAGTGTGTTTGTGGTATTTATATGAGCAACTGACTTGGATCCGAGTCCCCAGATTCACTGTTTAGCTATCCAAATGTGTTCTTGTATTATCCTGCCCCTGGTCAAGCGCAACTGTAAACCCAAGTTTATAGGTGCAAGTTTGCGGAGGAAAGCTGTGTTCAAGTCCCAGACTGACTAAAATCTGGGTGAGGATAGAGAATTATTAGCTGTCTGATGTACATAGTCAGTAATGTGTATAACGGGTAAAATCTTTTTTTTTTCTCCACATCATTATACATGGAGTGGTAGTCTTTGAAAAATCTGATAAAAAAATGCTCTGGACATAGTGTGATCTATTTTGCACTAACCCCATTACCCTTGTCACTCAGATGTGATTCATGAGACAGAGTTTGTCTGTATTATTGACTGAAAGCAGACCACAAGTGCCTTTGTCTTATTATGTTTCACTCTTAAGTGAATTTTTCTTTTGTTGATGAGGCTATTGAAAAGCAATAACGGTAAGATCATATTAGCCTCTTCCATTGCAATTTAGGACATAGGTTATTGCTGAAATGCTTTGGGGAAACCCAGCCTAGTTCATTTGTAAAATTGGTCTCACAAAGTAGGGCTGTTCTGAATTAAGCTGTAAATAAACTGAGGTACAGAAACACTGCATCCCATTCCCTTTGTATGTAATAAATCTATAAGATAAATTCAGTTACAAAAACATAAAATGTTATAAAATTATATACTATACTGAACCATATTTATATATATATATATATATATATATATATATATATATATATATATATATATATATATATATATATATATATATATATATATATATATATATATATATATATATATATATATATATATATATATATATATATATATATATTATATCTCTCTCTTAATACTTGGGTTTTTTGTGATTTTACTTTCTTTTTTTTTGTTTATATACAAAACATACAATTTGCAGATTAACCTGATTCTGATGAATTCAGGGCAGAGAAACTGGATCCAAAAATCCCCAATAACAGATGGCAAAGTTGCAAATATCTAAAAAATTAAGATACAGGGATTCCAAATTGCTGTACCGCATCTTCAGAGGATTTCAATATTCCTCCGAGATACAGATCCCCCAGTGTGACATTTCCCATTTCCCACCAATTACTCCAAAAAAGGGGCTTTGGTTTGGATTTCGCCAAACACTTGATTTTGGAGATTTTGTTTTGAATCCAGTTCAAACAGCTGGGCCACTTTGGTCCAAGCAACATTTAAGTGAGAGATTATCAGATGCGTATTTGCCTCACCATACAGTTTTATTTATTTTACTTAATCTTTCTGGCTTTGTACTGTGTATGGATGCTCAGGAGTTATGGAAGGATAGATGTCAGTCAATGCCTAAATCAGCATATATGTAGTGCATCAAAAGCAACCCTACATGGAAGAATATCCAAATTGCTGTCATAAAAATCACGGGGAAAACAAGAGCCTTCCTTTGCAGCTAACATCACTGAAGATTAAGAGGGATCTAGCACTATCCAACAGCACACTCTGGAAGCAACACCAGTGGGCACAAATATTTTGGATCGAAATTTGTGGTCCAACACATGCATAGAACAGGAGTATATTTGTACAGGTCATACTTTTAATTCTCTCTCACCATGCCCTGTACTCACACCTACAATAGGACATCTACTTTTGATATTCTCTCAGTGTGTGACTTGCTTAAATGCAACAAAAAAGGAATCATGAAGATGAAACCTTGTTTTCTTTAACCCCAGAGGAGCCAACTACTCTATCATGGTTTTTATTTATTTTTTTAGACAAAGTGTCAAACATCAGAGCAGTCAATGCAATAGTGCATTTTTTTCAGTGTCTCAGCTGTGTCGTGTCGAAAAAAAGCCTATGCTATTTCCTAAAATGTGTTTTTCTGGGTCTCTTAACTGCGTCATGTAATTTCTTTTCCCGGTTTTGATTAAGCATTAGCATGCATTTATTTTTTATAAAGTCAAACTAGTAACGTAAATCTCTGACTTTGAAAAAAAATAAAAATCTCATTTTACAACATGAACATATCACCTCCTCTCCTGACACTCCCTTTAGGATTGACCTGTCTCCTAGACCAAATAGTCTTGGTCTGAATGGAACCCTGCTCCTTGCAATCAGACATAGGCTGTCATGTGTCAAGATCACAGGGCATGAAGTAATTGTCCGTCCTAATGTTTTCATGAATGCTCTATGACTTCTGTGAGGGACCAAGCAGTTAACAAGAGGAGTCACAAGAGAAATTCAAAAGTAAGGGTTTTATTTCCCAAAAATAGTTACAACAAAACAAAGATACAGTTTTGGGCCCTTAAAAGAGGTCAAATAACAAGACAGTGACAAAGGCTCTGAACATAAGAGACTCAAAAAATACAACCGACCTGCTAACAAAGAAACAAATGGGAATTATATATTGGCTGATCAGACCAATTTAAACACACGGGGGAAGACTAACAATAACTACAAACTAACTACAGAAACACAAATAATGCCAAACCTACCTAAAAAGTGTATTCCAAATAAAATACACTTTTACTTATTTTAACTCAACAAAAAATACTCTACTATATAAATCTAAACCCCAGAATACCAACAAGAAGATACTTTTGTATAAATCAGATAAAGTATGATGCATGTGGAATGGAACAAGTGTCCTGTAAGTTATTTGTAACTGAACAAATGGTTGCAACAAATGAAGATGTATAAACAAAAGCATATCAACTGAACCAAAGGAAAAATATAAGTGCATGGGGTTACCGCTTTTAAGCTGGTTTTGTGGCCATGGCTGTGGTCATCACAACTTCAATATAACTGTGTAGCCAAACAATCATACTTTATTTGCATAAGCAATAGCAGGCCACCTCTACTGTATAAAGAGTCAAACAGAATCTGACGTTCAGTGTGACTGAACGAAAATCCATACGGACCACAAACTATTGGGTAAACACAAAAATGAGACGCTACCTAAAGAATGTATAAACAAAAAAGAGGGCTTGCAAAAAAAAATCAAAACTAAAGTTAAAATTCAATTGCCAAGGCAACCATGTACAATTGTCTCAAAACTGCTTGCATTTAATTTCTCTAGTGGTGACATTGGACACATACTCCTGCATGGATCCTGGTATCCCAGTGAATGGCGTACGGCTAAGCCATGACCTGTCCATCGGTTCCGTGGTGTCCTTCCAGTGTGACCAAGGATACAGACTTAGCCATGAGGAGCCGCTGGTTTGTGAGAAGAACCACTTCTGGAGCCACCCTCTGCCGACTTGTGATGGTACGTATACAAAATGGAATTATTTTTTCCGTGCAATTCAGCTCAGGCATCAGTCTCATCCATGACAGCACAGTGTTCTTTATTTCATTTTTTTACTAATTTGTTTTGTGTGTTTTTAAAAGGACTCTGGTCACTAGTAACTAGCAAGAGGTCATTGGGTTCTTTCAGAAGCAGCTTCCAGTGCTATATTTATTCCCAAAACAAGGTTTGTGTCATTACCGCTTGCATTGTTTGAAAGTGGTAATGAAGGACACAATTGTAGGGACTATCGGTCGCCTACAGCAGGTCTGACTAACCAAACATATGCTTGTTAAAATGCTTTTTATCCAACAAATAGACCCAGTCCTTGTGTGAACAACTCACTTGGGGTTGATAGAATCATGTAAAACTTTAGACAGACTACTGTATGCTCAACGCAGTTTAGATATCTCACATAATCTAAGCTGGCTTTGTACAGTTTTGCTCTATGTGCTGTTTAGAAGTACACTGCAGGTCAATTGTAGCAATTATTGTTGCAGTGCACAAACCGTAAATGTCGTCTCGTAGTCAGGGATCACTGTTGAAAAAATATAACTAGTAAAATACATGCAACAGTTGGTAGTGACTGCAATATTGTGCAATCGACATAGTGCTGTGTCATTTCAGTCCAACGGTTGTCTTGAAAATGTATTTGATATCTTGAAGCATTTCCTTGTCTAGGTGTGCCAGACTGGTGACAAATGCCTTGGCCCTCTGCCTATAGAGCCTCTGAAGTAGACCGTTTGCCAAGCTTACTCATCCACTTTTAATGACTTTATGTAATTGCGGCTCATTAATAAATTATTTAATGTGATTTTGTTGGTGGGAAAGTATTCAGGCCTTGATGTGTTGTGCTTGCTGGAGGGCCCAAGGGTGGAAGGAGAGAGGATAAGAGTGGGGTGGGTGTGTGCAGCTGTGGAGCCTCAGGCATTTCAGCGATCCTCAAAACATCATCTGACATTCATTAGTTTGAAAATATGTACATGCATAAGAGTTCTACTTCTAATATTTGTTAACGATTGCTGTTTTGAAGATGGCATCCGGGCATTTGTTTGCAAGACCACTCTTTGGGCATTTGGCCATGCACGTACGCACAACTTTAAGACAGAAGAATACAAAGCACCATGACAGCATGCGAAACGATGGAGGTTTTAATAATATCCAATTAGACCAGTTAACCTTCAATCGGATCTAGCATTAACCTTCCGGTCCTCAGCAGCCAATGAAGGTTAAGATTAACTCATTAACTTCCTTTGATGAGGTAACAGGCCTTCTTGCAGTAAATTCAATAGTCAACATGCATAACAGTCACATTACTGAAGTGACAATAAGTGTTCCTGTTTTAGACAACCCTCCCTATCACCTCAATTGTTACTACTCTACTCGGTGGCTTGAAACACGATTATCCTCCAACCTCACTAAAAAGTAGTTGGAACGCAGCACTGGGTTGATTGTTTCTATTTGGAAGAAATTCAAAATCACTTTGAGGTCAATCGAAAAAAAGCCTGATGCTCTATTCAGTCTTAATATGCTTGTCCGTTATCATGAATTGTGGATAAATTTAATGGATTATCATGTTTTCTGACTAAAACTGTCTTTCAGTTTAAGAAAACAAAGCAGCAGAGAAAATATGTATGTATAGGTGAAATAATGAAACATTTATTGTCCTGGCAGTAGGGCAAGTTTGGGGGGGGGGGGGGGGTGAGAGAGAGAGAGAGAGAGAGAGAGAGATCATTGTCAGAACATGTACTCATAAAAATAACAGGACAGGATGTGATATGACTTAAATGCATTATTCATTTAAATTGCTCCTCTGTCTTCAGGTGAAGGATTTATTGCTTCATTTACATTTTTTTTCTTTTTTCCAGCAAAAGTTATCATTCATTATCTTCCCTTTTTTATTCAGCATCATGCGGCGGGGACATCAGGGGACCTCGGGGCATCATCTTATCACCTGGCTTCCCGGAGCTGTATCCTAACTCCCTAAATTGTACATGGACTGTGGAAGTCAGTCATGGAAAAGGTAGGAAAACACCATTAATTACTGCCGCCAAGGACGGTGGGTTTTCGGCTCATTTTGTATGTGATCAGTATTTCCTTATTTCCTTAAAACTAGGTGAATTATAGCTTGGGCCAAGGAAAAACCCATTACATTTTGGAGTAGATCAGACTTATTTTTCACTTTGGTTTACACTGCAAGATAGGGCATTTGCGCTGCATTCATGTAGTGTCAGGATAATCGGAAAAGTAGTTATTGACTGGGAACATTAACATTGTGAGATAGGGCATGCACTGGTCGGAGGTGTACGCTCTTCGAGTGCCCGTCTAGCTTAAAATAATAAATCTTCCTCATATAAGTATAAATACAATGCATACTAAAATACTTTTCTATTTTGGTCTTATGCCTTATACTGTAGAGTTTAGGAGATCTTAAACTATAGATATGCTAATTTAAGAAATTAATTGTGTATATGCGTAAATGATTCACATACTTTCCTGTGAATACGGAGGCACTTGCCTTAAAGTATACCAACCTCTCTTTTAAGATTGTGGGACATAAATTCACCTACCAAGGAAAGATAAAATGTTCAGACTCTACCAAATCACGTGAAAGAGCCCTTGATACAGTGGTCACTCCTATATCAATGGTAGGCTGAATCAATTCTGTTAAAAGGAACATTCTTCTTAAATTTTCATTTACACTTTCAAAATAACAGAAAACAAAAAAAGGCGTCTGCAAAAGTTTGCGCACCCTGCAGAGTTAATACCTTGTACTGCCTCCTTTGGCAAGTATCACAGCTTGGTAACGCTTCTTGTAGCCAGCCAAGAGTCTTTCAATTCTTGTTTCAGGTATCTTCGCCCATTTGTCCTTCCAAAAGTCTTTCAGTTCTGTGAGATTTTGAAAGTGTAAATGGTGGAAATAAAATCTAACTTTTTGTGACATATTATACAAATGTCTAATCTGTCATTTGATGCCTTTTTGAGATTTTCCATCTTTT
Organism: Etheostoma cragini; assembly: GCF_013103735.1. Taxonomy (NCBI): domain Eukaryota; kingdom Metazoa; phylum Chordata; class Actinopteri; order Perciformes; family Percidae; genus Etheostoma; species Etheostoma cragini. Next base: position 10,221,939 of record NC_048412.1, read on the forward strand.
CTTGGCTTCTTTATGCACATTATACAAATCTTTACCTGGGATGCCCAAACGTTCAAGCCCCACTGTATATCTCTTTCAATCTATACCAATCTTCATTCCTAAATCGTTCTTTGACTCATTGGACTCAATGATATCGGCCTATATATTATGGATGGGCAAGCGCCCTTGACTAAACAAAGTCCATCTTCAAAAATCCCCAAAAGATAGTGGCATAGCACTGCCTAATGTCTGACTTTACTACTGGGCGGCTAATATATGTTGTATTACTTTTTGGTCTCACTTTCATGATGGAGCTGACAGTCTGACACAGGTGACAATGTAGTTAGGATTGGTCCGAAACGTCTCCATTTTAGCTCTGCTTGGATCCTCATTCCCTCTCCTCACTAGTAAATTAACTGATGGCGGCTTGGCATACAATGAGGGTGGGGGCTCAGTTCAGGAGGCATTTTGGTTTCCATGATTTCTCTCTTGAGTCCTATTCTGTTCAACCCCTGCTTTCAACTGTCACTATCTGATTCTGCGTTCCAAGAATGGCACAGAAGGAGCACCGTGAAGTTTGAAAATCTTTTATTGGTAATAACTTTGCATCATTTGCACAACTGTCTAAAAAATTCAGCCTACCAAATACCCATTTTTCAGATACCTGCATACCTAATACCTAACGCCAACCAAAGGTCGCACACTGTCCTTCACTTCTCTTTTGGCTAGGCAAGCAATACCAAGATGGAGGGATGCTGCTCTGCTTCATCTTTAATTGTCTATTCATTCTAGGATTTTTTTTTTATCAATAAAGTTCTTTTTCTTTTTTTTAATGTTAGTATTTACAATTGCATCTTGGTACTTGACTTCCAGCTGATTCCTGCAGTGCTTCAGGTACAGTGATCCGTGGGAGGTGTTTGTAGACGTGGCTGGTGGGAGGGGGTTGGTGCTTTGACACTTTGGGGGAAGGGCATTTCTGTTTTTGTGATTGAAGTTCAATAAAAATAACAGAATAACAATGATTCACATACTACACCTCATGAGCAGCATGTTTATTTTTATAGTCTTTACCACACTGACAAATTGGCCAAATTATAAAACTATAAATTAAAACCGCACCCGCTCAACAGATTCCAAGAACATTACAGGGATTTATTAACATGGATTTATGATTATTAAGTGACTTAAAGATAATTTAAAGCCACTGACTTCTTCCTTTTTGGCAACTGTCCAGATTATGCGGTGTGATAATATTACACACTTAGGTCCTCATTTATTGAATATCTAAGTATCATTACTTTTTTTTTTTAGATGTGTGTTCTAGTATCGGAGAATTCCGTTTTAATTTTGAGTTTTTCTTATCAGCAGTCTTCCACATATTATAAGTTTATTTGAGCCACTAGGCTCAAGATGACAAACTGAAGGTTTTATCTACAATATCTATGTATTTAATACAAAGCACGTAATGAGGACGTACAGACATCACTTTATCTTCTAAATAACCCGCAATAACAAACTAAAACTGCACTGTATTGTACTTTTTTCTATCCATCTTTTTAGTGATTGTAACAATAAGCTCACATACGTTCTCCTATCAACAGCATTATCCTTTTAATTTCTGACATAGGTTCTTTAACATTCAACAATACCAGGAGGCATACAACCCATTTGCACCAACAACTAACACCAATAACTTGAAATGATCAAAATTCCTAACTAATTGATTAATTCTAATAAAATTAGACTCCGGGCCTAATATGGTGTAAGTTATTTAAAATGCCAAATTAATTAAGTGTGGGACAATTAGTGATTCAACCCTGTATAATCGCATATAGAAAGAAATTGCAAAATTGGGAAGCTAAGGACATTAACATAGACCTTACCTGAAACCTTTAAAGCATGATAAACACATTTTAATTATAACTAATGTGATGAAAAGTGAAAGTGATGAAAATAAGCTATTACACATTATTCGGTTGATTAATGATTTAGAGAGGCAGGGCCTTCTATTCTACAGAGCATAGCTGAGCAAAACCAAAGGCATGAAGTCCAAGGATGACCATTCAGACATTGAGATTGAAGTTCAATCCTTTACTGTGGAAAATGTTTGAAACGTACTGGTACAATACTTGCACCAGTACCTGGGCATAAGGTTAGGGTGTTAACAAAAACAATACTAATGCCATTCTACTACAGTCTATGAACTACATAATATATATATTTACTTTAGATGGTTGTCATTATATTGATGTCTTAGGTTTTTCATCTGCACTACTTGAAACAGGTGATGCTTCCCAACAGGAAAAAAAATCATCTTTTATCATAGAAATGAGTATTGCACAAAAGTAAAATGAATAAATCCAGGATAACCGATAAAGAAAGGCTTGACCTAGTACAATCAGAGCATCCTGAGCAATAGACTAAACTATCATTTTCCTTAGTAACATTAACTCCCACTGCTCGCTTTTAAGGAAAAGTGTACAACTGTTTTTGTGCAAATGACAAGTGACTCCTTGAATGTTTTTATTTAAGAGCAGTAGTAAATGTATATTTTTAGACTATTCAGTCAGTCCACTTTTGCCACGCTTTTTCTCACGTTTCTTTTCATTTTCATTTTTATATTTATTTCGTATATGGAGATAGAAAAGAGACTCTGAGGAAATTGGACTCTGAAACCATAAACTATAAAGATAATTAAGTTATAATTTGAATGCACAAACTGTAAACATAACCGTAATCATGTATTCATCAGTTATTGGTTCAGTCAATGGTTTTTAACCTCAATGGTCAAAAATACAATACAACAAATACATGTACAATAGTACAATACACAGTATGTACAGTAGCCTCAACTATATAGTTACTGGTCCAGTTTACTAAGACCATAATTAGGGAGGATTGTAAAATGATTATAGGTTTTTATTAATTATACAATCCTCCCAAAGAGGAACACACATGATCCTTAATTGTTAAAGAATACAAAAACAACTAAAATACTTAAAAATAGTTAAACGTATATTGGTCTCTGACCAGTCTGCCATTGTTAGAACCACTGACACACATATCACTTTATATTTTGCCCTTTATCACTGACTTTATTTAAAACACATTTGCAGCTTCATCATTTTTTTCTGATTATCTCAACAACTGCCATATTATATTCATCAAACTTCTAACAACAGTCTTCATACAGCAATTTAACAGGAGCAATGTCACATGAATAATTATACTAAATAGTAGTCACAATTTTAAATAACACCTGTTGTATCTTAATGCAGGCTAAAAAAAAATTGGTAAACACACTGCTGAGTGAACAGAAATTAATAAGAGATTAATAAATCCCGGCTGTTAGCCCGGTCGAGACCAGGCTAGCGGCACAGAATAAATCTCCATGGTAATTTAGGTGCCTCGGCTTTTGTGCAAACAAGTCTAGGTTAAAATTCAGGATAACTGGATGAAAATCCCGGCTTAATCCGTTATCTTCATTTTGTGCAATACCCCTCAAATTTTTTTTTCTGTAGCTATTGACTGTAAGAAACATTGTTCTTAATGAATAGTAGCTATGTAGTTATTCCACCTCGTAATTATCAATATTCCGTATCAACTACATAAAAGAAACCTGGGGTGTCCCCTCACAGGAATGGCTCTTGATTAACTGACCATTTGGCTTGACTCTCTGTAATATAATTGGTATTTTAGAGAGTATTCTTTGTCAAGTGAGCCAAACATTGTGAAGGACATTAGAGAGTGACATTTGAACAGATTTACAAGATAGCATTAAAATGGCAGTGCTTATTGTGCTGAAAAGCTGCCACCTGGTCATCATGGATAGAATGTTATTGGGTCTGAGTTAAAGTGTGAAACTAGAGGCAGGCTGTACAGACCTGGATCTTGTTTTTCAACCTAAATGTTAAATAATAGTTTGTTGATGTCAAATTTAGAATAATTTTGACCAAACTTAACACAATTTCTAGATTTTCTCTTCGCTACTGCCAGTAGCAGCTTTTCTGATATCGATTGTTCTCTCCTCTCAAATTTTCAAGTTTCAAAAGATGGGCAGATGCCAAAATGTGAAAAATACTGATAAATAGAGGTGTTTCTTTGAGGTAAAAATTGTCTGGCAATAAGTGCAGAGCAGCCGCCCGTAGATGATTCGGACCTGGTTGGCGTTATAATCCATCTTTGATAATCAGTCTGGCTCTAAATTAGCATAGAAGAGCCCATGTCCGTTGTCCAAAGTTGACACAGAGTTCACTTCTGTAGAGTGGTAGCGGAGTTGCAGTTGTAAAAATCTGCCGGTAAAACCCAGCGTTAGAGAGAGAGAGAGAGAGCAGCCATGGCCTTTTGCGTTCTCTCAATTGTGCAGCGTGCAGTCCAGTGTGGCGCTGACTCACTCAGATTACTAACTTTCTTAGTTTTTTTTTTTTTTTTTTTTTTTAGTGACTCGGAAGCAGAAAGCAAAACCTAACTCTATTTTTAATGATATTAAAATTGAAAATGTTCTCCCCTTGTCTTTAAATGGTCATAAATCAATACCAGAGCAGCCTACTTCCTTGTTGCAATGAAACACTTGGTTGTCCGAGTAAAGACTATTTCTCGTCTCGTCCTCGTGAACCCAATCTCATGTCTCCTCGTGAGCTGCGTGTCTCGTCACACTCCTACTGGCTAATGCTCATGTACTGGTGGGAAGACCATGGTTCTTTTTTTCCTTTTCATTTTAGTATTATAATTTTAAGATTCATGTTAGGATGATCATTCCTTGTGCTGCTTTAAGGATTAATAAAGCATCTATTATTAAATGCGTTGTGTAGAAGGATTTTTCAGCAAGATAAACCTACATGAATACAACAGATTTTTAATCATAATGATATTTGCAATTATAGCTAAAATGTAAACTGAATAATAGGCACATTCACTTTGAGGTTACTGTGTGTATTTTGTGTCCTACATTGTAAAGCGCTAATCCATAATCTCAATTTTACGGGTCAGTATAGACATGAAATAATTTAATTTATGCATTACATATTGTATTCAAAGCTTTTTCTAACACATTCTCCATATTTTCTTGAAAACCGCTTACACTAGACTTTGTTATTTCTCCTCCAAGGTGTCCAATTCACTTTTTACTCCTTCCACCTGGAGGATCATCATGACTACCTTCTGATAACAGAAAATGGCAGCTTCGCCCAGCCACTGGCTCGACTCACCGGCTCAGAGAGGCCTTCAGCAGTTAATGCCGGCCTGTATGGGAACTTCAAGGCCCAGCTACGCTTCATTTCTGACTTCTCTATATCGCTGCAGGGATTCAACATCTCCTTCTCGGGTATGAAGGCATGTAAGGGTTCTGTCTGAAGGAGGCAATGATGGGGCAGTATGGTAGGTGTGTAGTCAGGATGGGAAGGTAAAGGAAGAGAAATTGAGTGGAGAAGTGAAGATGTGGTGGGTGGAGTTGTTAACTTGAAGGGATAGAAAGCAGAAGTGAAAGACACGGAGACAGACAAAGAGAGACAGCTTGTTCAAGATGAGATCAAAAGCCTCTTTAAAGTGTGCATAAAGTAACATGTGAGGAGTAATTTGTCGGTCAGATCGGTAGCGGGCTTAATGTAGACCATGCCTCAGGCTGGGATGATCAGAGCAGGATAATTAATACACGAGGTCACGCAGGTAGAGGCTGTCTGACCGTGATGGGAATGATCATCAAAGAATGCCATGTGGGTCGTATACTCAGGACTGAGGAGATGGAGGGGAAGGGGGGGGTTATAAAGATAATGGCCCCCCATGCAGAGACCAAGGAATGGAGAAATAGAGTGATGGAGTTGGGAGGGAGGGAGACAGAGTGAGAAAAGAGATGAGACAGATGGTGATGCTGAGTGAGCAGTGTTGATGGAGAGGGTGAAGGAGAGAATGAGAGCGATATATAGTAAGTAGAAAAAGGCAGAGAGAGGGTCTGCT
>NC_048412.1:10227969-10238793 GCF_013103735.1 Etheostoma cragini
AGAAGGCATTTTTATCTGTTGCAACTGATTTCTTTTGGCTATCTTGTTTCCAGAGTATGATCTAGAACCCTGTCAGGACCCTGGAACGCCACAGTTTGGCTGGCACACAGGCTCCAGGTTTGGCATTGGTGACACACTGGCATTCTACTGCAACACAGGATATCGTCTACAGGGGGCGAGGGAGATTGGGTGCTTGGGAGGTGGCCGTCGTATGTGGAGTGCCCCTCTGCCAAGGTGTGTGGGTACGTGGTCAGCTGCTTTTATTACGTTTTCTTTCCTGTTTGTGTTTTACACACTTTCCTCTTTGTAAGACAATGTCATGTTTTAAATAAACGTTTTATTAGATATTCAAGAACTTAGTGGAAATAGATTTACAAAGTAGAGTATAATTTAAAGCTCAGACCTGTAATTAATACTTATGTGAGCTGCTACTGCAGGTTAAAACTATCCTTGGAGATCTCTTTTCCACTGAAGGATTCTTCAAGGGCAGGTTAAGGGAGAGGAGTTTGTCCCAGTGAAGCTCACTTACATTACTTGCAAAGTCAAGGTCTGACTCCAGAGATCCAGTCATTTGATATCAGAGGCATTGTGTCATTTAAACTAGTTCCATCACACCCTGTGTTGGAGCGCCTAACATGTTTTTGTACAATCTTGTTTCTGTCACACCCGTTTAGCCCTGTGTTGGGAAAGGACTTCTATGATGATAACACAAATTTTACATGATAATACTGCATGTCAACAAATAGCAAACATTGGTAATGTGTTTTAAAGTGGACATGCTCTTGTTTTAAAGGAAAACAAATAAATGAATTATTATTGTCTGTGTTTTTTTTTTTATAAACTTGCAGCGGAGTGTGGATCGACAGTCTCCAACAATGAGGGAGTCCTTTTATCACCAAACTATCCAATGGACTATGACAACAGCCACGAATGTGTGTATAGCATTCAGGTCCAAACAGGCAAAGGTATCAACATCACTGCCAGCACCTTTCAACTTGCACAAGGTGACATCATCAAGGTAAAGACACAATAATGTTGCTTTGTTGACAGAAATAGATAGATAGATAACCAACAAATAAACACAGGGCTTCAGTTAAGAACTAGATCAAATCAATTAGTGGCATAGTATAATTAATGTTTATGTATATGAGGCAGGTCCTGGTGCTCTTTTTTAATTATGCACACCATGGGAAACCAGTAAAGGGATTTTGTGCAAAGTACCAGAGAGAATGCAGAATTGTTTTGCCTTTGGTAGTCAGAGCAAAGGTCAAACGGCAGCAGCAGCATTATCCTTTTGGGAAGGAAGGGATTCATTTCTTTGCTCAAAGGCATTTTAACAGTTTTGGTAAGCACCACAAATATGATGCAAATGACTATGTAGTCCCCACTTCACAGCTGGAATGCACTCTTTTTGGTATGCAGATGTCTTGTCTAATGCTCCAATTAACATGGCATTGTAGACTGCTATCAGTGTTTCTACTAATGGAGTTTTGTTGACAGTAATCTCTTGTACTTAGTGATCTTGTGAACATCTAAAATGTGAAAAGACATGCTTAGAGAGCTGATTGACGTGAAGGAGAAAAACAAGACAGAGGGCCCCACTAACATTTCAAAGAAGGAGCCCAGAGCTTTGTATTTTTATTTATTATTTCCAAGATTTAAATCATAAAATATTAGGTATACAGTACTGCTGGAGATTCAAAGGATTTTAAATAGGTTCTTCTTCAACAAATAATTTCCATTCTTTACTCTTTGCTTAGAGATTGTGCTGCTTTTAAATTCATTTTAAGTTGTATATAATATTTAGTTGATAATTGGTATTTACTCAGGACAATTGGTGAAATAAATGGCTTAAAGTAAAAAAGAACAATTATTCCTTCAAACCTTCAAAATAGTCTTTTTCTCTTTTTCTCGCTCCAATTTTCCCTGCTCATTTAGGACATTGGTTTTGCAATATATGTGCCAAATAATACAGATAATAAACAGTACTAATATCTTCTTTTTTAATTGTGGCTCTCTTTCTTCAGTATTAATATTTAATTCTTAATATTTTCATTCTACTTTTTTGTGGGTGTTTCATACTCCATGAGCAGCAAAGCTCGCCATCATGTTCTTTTTCTGTGTCTCTGATCAGGTGTATGATGGAAAAGACGGTGCAGCCCCACTCCTTGGGACATACACAGGCACGTTGATGCAAGGTCTGTCTCTTACCAGCACCTCCAACTATCTGTGGCTTGAATTTTACTCTGACCAGGAGGCGACTGCAGCGGGGTTCCGGCTCATATACCACAGTAAGTCACATTTCTTTTCCATGGGGGAGGAAGGCCTTTTTTCCCCAAATGGTTGAATTTAGCATCACTTAAGGAGCCAGGAATCTCAAGTAGCAGAATTTAAAGAAAAAAATGTAATTGACCCTCACCCTGATTCACTGTGTCTTGCTCTGTCAGCGTATCCATTAAACACGGCATGCTGTTTCTGCTCCATTCCTGCAGGAAAATGAGCTTTATTCTTTCCATCCTTTCTCTTCCTCTCTCTATGTTAATCCCATTTCCATCTTTTCCTTTGCTCTCCTCCCCTGTAATTGGCGTCCTTGCCTGCCTAACTGTACCTTGTTAAAACAGGTGAATTACTGTTGGCATTGTTTGAAATCATTGTGTTTGTGTGTGCTTTAGCAATGTGGATTGGCACGCACTATAGATGGTGTGTGCCTCATACAGTTTGCGTGTGTGTATTGAAAGTTTGGGTCATTGCTGTAAGTGGGCCAGTAATAGATGGGTTTTGTTTCTACCCCTAATTGGTTGCTGACTGTGTATTGTTGCTAACCGTTTCTAATTTATTACTGTGGTTAGAGAATGTTTTGGTGACACTGCATTTTGCTGTCCAATTTAAAGTGTTTTTGTGTTTCACCTGCAATTGAGCTTTGGATTCTTTTCCTCTACTAGTGGGTTTTCTTAGGTAGAATTCAACATAGTCAGAAAGGCAACAGGTCAAGTGCTTTTTTTTGATGAGTAGTATAAAAATAAATACGTATTTAGCTAGCTTGCAGCTACTAGACCCACACTGGTAATTTTCAGTCTGGGATTATTTCACCAAATGTGGGACAAACAGTTGTACTCCACTTCAAATACATCACTTTTACAATAGAGTGCAGTTTGGCATTACTTGTGGTTTTGGTTTTGAAACCCGACAGGTTTGCAAAAGTAATAATAAAATGTACATTAATCAGGGATGTGGAGTCTTTCACAACAACTATATAATTTGCCATCAATGGTAAATTTTGTTCAGAAGAAATGGCGGTTTAATTACAAGGTACCTTGAGTTACCCAATTACCCATAATTAGATTTAATTTTAGAATTTTCCATGGATGTGCACACACGGTTAATGACATAATGTAAACCTTTATCCATCTGAAAGTGGAATCTTTACTTGGTCTTTTCACCAGAATGAATAGGCCTTATTAACTTGGAGAGGTTTGACTGGTGTATGAACAGCACGAGGGCAAGGAGAAGGTGTGATATGGGCAGCTTAAATCCTGTCTGAACATGAAATCTGATCATGTTTTCATGACTCTTCTACTAAAAGTGCGGAGGTAATTTTCTAAATGTGAGCAGTCACTGCTAGAGATTTATACTGGGCATGACACTTGTAATACTACCATAACATCTGGCACGGGCATGGACCTCGCTGTGAGAGGAGAGCATAAATCAGCACTGCTGGGTTTATGTGCGGCCACTGTTGCTGCATAGCAGAGCACTTGCATTTAGTACCTGAAAGATAGAAATACATATACCGACAATGGTCAAGATCAAACATGGTGAGCTAAAGAGTTATTGCAACCTTTTCTTCTTTGTAGCTTGTTGATTTTCTTTTATTTGTTCTACCCCAAAGTTTTACGAGTGGATGGGCTGTTTCTCAATTGTTGGTTAATGCCCACACACAATTGAACAATTAATTGTGAACATCTAATTGTGCTGTCCGTCCAAAGGAAATCTTTACTGGCAAGTTGTATAAGGGGCTGTAAGACCAGCCCTAAACAGGAAAGTAATTATCAAAGCTTAATCAATGCTTCTTTACAAAACAGATACTGGTAAATGGAAATATGACATTGGTTCACAGAATGGCTGCTGTCAAGTGTACTTGGTTTTAAATGCTGACAAGCTGTTCTGTGTTTGTACAGTATGTGTTTGTGGTCTTCATGTTCATTCTTCAATTCATATTCTTCTCCCCCTTTTTCTCTTTGTCCTGTGCCTCTCAATTTTACACGTCCAGGCTTTGAGCTATCCCACTGCGATGACCCAGGTGTGCCGCAGTTCGGCTTCAAAGTCAGTGACCAGGGTCACTTTGCTGGAAGTGCCATCATGTTTGGCTGCGACCAAGGTTACACCCTGCACGGCAGTGGCATACTCAAGTGCATGACTGGAGAGAGAAGGGCATGGGACAACCACATGCCGTCATGTATAGGTAATCCTTTCTGCCTATGTAATCCTTTTTGCCTATGGGGCGGCTGTGGCTCAGTGGTAGAGCGGTTGCCTGCCAATTGGAAGGTTGGTGGTTCGATCCCCGCCCCTGCAGTCATTGTCGAAGTGCCCTTGGGCAAGACACTGAACCCCGAGTTGCCCCCGGTGCTGCGCATCGGAGTGTGAATGTTTATCTGATGAGCAGGTGGCACCTTGTACGGCAGCCCCGGCCACAGTGTATGAATGTGTGTGAATGGTGAATGTCTCCTGTAGATGTAAAAGCGCTTTGAGCAGTTGTTAAGACTGGAAAAGTGCTATATAAATACAGCACATTTACATTTACATATGTCTGTATGCTGTCTTTGGCTAACATTTTGGTCCCTTTCTCTGTCTATCTCTCTCTTTCTGTAATAGCTTATATTATTCAGGCCAGGGCCACTGTCAACATTGCTCAGCTGGGTGTTAATCCTAAGAATTCTTTGTTGCTTGTCATTTTGAAAGAGAATATAAACAGCTTTGATATTTAACTGTGATTCATTGATCTCTCTGTGTTTTCTTTATGCAGATATGGCTGTGTAGAGTCATTAAGGACACAATACTGAAGCAATCGGAGTTGCTATTGAACCTTTACTGTGATGCTCTGACTGTTTAAGTGATGAGCCGCGTTATTTAAATGTTTTAATCCACCAGCCATTGATCAGCATTTTTCTAAAAGGAAAGGCGTAATTATCAGATTATTCATATCAGATTGAGTCATGGACATGATGTACAGTCTTTGCTGTATTTTCATATTCAGAACATGAGAGAGAGAGAGACAGAGAAATGATAAAGCTATTACCTGCACGCTGCTAGAGTCTGGAAGGTGCTGTGAGGCAGTGTCTGTTTCTTGATGTCTAGGTGTGATGGATTGGGGTAAAAAATTATTTATAAATTCCTGACGTGTGCAGAATTGCACTTTAAATGCCACCGTGTCCTGATGCCTTTTTCAATGAAACGTGTATGTGTTCCTTTTTTTGGTGGAAGGACTTCAGTCTGGCATTGTGGCATGTTCAATACCATCATAAAAAGAACTAAATCAGTCAATTGATTAACTGTTTAACAGTGCTGGATCACTAAATGGTCAATATTAATAGTAAGCTTTGTATCTGTGAGCTGAATGTGAAATGAGATCTTCAGCTATTTCTCCAGGGCCACTTCCTGGCTCCACATCCATCAAGGACTTTTACATTTGCCCGGTGTTATGATACTGATTATAGCCTACCACTGTTGCGGTTTAATGCAATTTTCCTATTAATGAAGTGCCATTTGTTCTGTAATATAGATAGCAAGACGATAACCAGGGGAAGAGACAACATAGATTGGATGATAAGATATTCCTTCCATCATTAACATTTGTAACGGTGTCCTCTCTGCAACGCAAGGCCCAGCCTATATAGTCTCTTTTTATTAAAATAGTCTTTTTAAAGATAATTAATGGCATCATTAGGAAGCCTACTTGGAGACAAAACAAGTTTTGCATCTGTCACTATCCCTGCCCTGGCAGGAAGTCCTTTTTGCAGTCCCATTTCCTGTTAGAATAAGAAAGTTTTTAGCAGAACTGTTGCTCATTAGACCTAGTTGTATACTCTGAGCTTCAGTGATCTTGGACTCAGCTTGGAAGCATTTCTTCTGTATTTGGTTTCAACATACTATATGAGCATTTGCATGTGTGTATGTGTCTAATTTCCTCTTGTGCGTTTCCATTTATGGGGTTTTCATGTATTTTGTGTTCATTTGAATCTATGCTTGCAGCGGAGTGTGGTGGGAGTTTCAAGGGTGAGTCCACAGGGCGTATCCTCTCCCCTGGGTATCCCTTCCCCTACGACAACAACCTGAGGTGCGCCTGGACAATTCAGGTCAACTCTGGCAACATTGTCAGGTAACTCAAGCTGCTATGCTGCTGTTTTCTTATGTGAGCAGACAAACAACACATCGTCAGGTGTTTGTTTGTTTTATCTAAAGGACAAAAAAACGGGAAAGGACACGGATAAGATGTTTTTTAGGCCTATTTATGAATAATTTGAAACATGTTATTTCTGTATGTTTCTTGGCAGAGACATTTGTCCACAATAAACCGTTTATTGCCATTGAAATATTTCCTTAAAACCAAAGTTGTCTACATCAAGCGTCAGTTGTCAAAAACTTGACACCAAATGGGAAACTGTTAGCAAAATCTAGCCCGAGTTTCCCACCTCTGAGTCCCACAGGAAGGGATGTGAATGATGACAAAAATGGTTTTCCGATGCCCATGAACATACAGAGTCTAATCAGCCAAAATAGCTGAAAACACAAGAAGCTTTAAGATGTGCAACAATTTATCAAAATATGCTAATTGCATTGAGCGTCATTACTCATGAAATATGGTGCGGAAAAAAACTATAGATAATTTGCCTTACATTTTTTATTTTATAAAGAAACTAATATATTAGGAATACGTTTAAATCAACAAAAGCACAGTAGGAGACTCAGTCTTAAATAAGACTACAGTTGATACACAAGGACATTGCCTAGAAGTTAAGAGATGAGTTGATATAAATACATATTAAATAAGATGATTAATCAAACTAACCTTACTTTAAAAGATTGAGATTAAGATGTTGCAAACTTCAGTTAAGATATTAAACATGAACAATTCTCCTCTAAAGCTAGATGTCATCAAGAGAACCAGCCTGCAGCAGATCCATTAACTATGATTGGGGCAGGGACTTTGTAGACACTGACAGGACCCAGGGGGATTTTCCCGGGACATGGAAGCATTATTTTTTTGGTTGAGAGCTCCTAGTATTACTGTGGAATAAAATCCATTTGGGCTTAGAGGTCGAAGTAAACATGGTATGATTTCATCAAGTTAGCCACACATTCTTTGTCAGAAGAGCTGCTTCAGGCCATCTCTTGATGAGATCCCAGATAAGTTTGTGCACTCCTATTTCTAACTTTGGCAGAAATTGATTGATGATGCCAAAACTAAACTGGAATACCCAAAAGCATGCGGACACAGTTTAGAGATAGATCTCGCTTTTGAACTCAACTTAATCTTTCAGCAAGTTTGGCAACCATTTTGCTTGCCTTCTTGAGAACATTTTGTTGAATTTGAAATGCAACATTGTGCAAGTGAATACAAGCATCATTAATTCAACTAAACATGAGTGAGTATAATGACATAAAAGCTGAATTCATCTCTGATCATTTGTTAAATGCAATGACTAGACTTAAATGGACAAAACTGAACTTAGGCCAAACTAAGCCATAATAACAAATTCTTGTGTTCACCTCTTCCAGTCTCCAGTTTCTTGCATTTGACACTGAGGCGTCCCACGACATCCTCAAGGTGTGGGATGGGCCTCCAGAGAACGAGATGGCTCTGAAGGAGGTTAGCGGCTCGCTGTTGCCTGAGGGGATCCACTCCACTCTCAACATCGTCACTATACAGTTTGAGACTGATTTTTATATCACCAAGTCTGGCTTTGCTATCGACTTCTCAAGTGAGTATTTCCTTTTGAGTAGTTGATGTACTGTGGATGTTCACTGTTATTTGTTTGCTTTTGGTGAGAGTCTATCTGAGGAGTTGAAGAACATCATTGCATGGCATATATGTAGGTAAATGTACAGGTACGTGAAAGTACTGTGTGACTTAAGAATGGAATTATGACACATTAGATTATGTCATGCAGAGCCTTTTAACCAAACTCCTACAGGAAGAGAGTTCACAAAATGGCTGGAGCGAGAAGCTGCAAAAAAATGATTCGCACCTTCAAGATTTCTGAAAGCATTATTCCCATTGGTTCAGCAGGACCATAAACACAGCATGGAGCCATGTCCAGTGGCCTAAGCTGTAAAACTTCACTTCCAAAAATCAATTCAAATTATTTAAAAATATAAATAAAAATAAAAAACAAAGTTTTGTAATAGCGTTTATAATATCACATGGGAAAAGTACATTGTGGGACGGTGCCTAGGGAGTGGCAGACCAGGGTGGTGGTTCCCCTCTTCAAAAAAGGGGGACCAGAGAGTGTGTGCCAATTACAGGGGTATCAAAATTCTCAGCCTCCCTGGTCAAGTCTACTCCAAGGTCCTGGAAAGGAGGGTTCGGCAATAGTCAAACCTCGTGTTGAAGAGGAAGAATGCGGATTCCGTCCTGGTCGTGGAACAACGGATCAGATCTCTACTCTCGCAAGAATCCTGGAGGGAGCCTGGGAATATGCCCAATCGGTCTACATGTGTTTTGTGGATCTGGAGAAAGTGTGTGACCGGGTCCCCCGGGAGATACTGCGGGAGTTGCTACGGGAGTATGGTGTAAGGGGGGCCCTTCTAAGGGCCATCCAATCCCTGTATGACCAAAGCGAGAGCTGCGCCCGCGTTCTCGGCAGTAAGTCAGACTCCTTTCAGGTGAGGGTTGGCCTCCGCCAGGGCCACGCTTTTTCACCAATCCTGTTTGTTGTCGGCGTAGTCACGGTGGGGAGGGGTTGCAGTTTGCCGGGATGGGGAGCTCATCGCTGCTTCTTGCACATGATGTGGTTCTGATGACATCATCGGCCTGTGACCTTGAGCACTCACTGGATCAGTTCGCAGCTGAGTGTGAAGCAGCTGGGATGAGACACCTCTAAATCTGAGGCCATGATTCTCAGCAGGAAAACGATGGAGTGCCTTCTTCAGGTAGGGAATGAGTCCCTACAACTAGTGAGTTTAAATACCTTGTGGTGTTGTTTGCAAGTGAGGGGACAATGGAGCGGGAGTTTGGTTGGAGACACCGTTGTGACGAAAAGAGCGCTGAGCCAGAAGGCAAAGCTCTCAATCTACCGGTCAGTTTTCGTTCCTACCCTCACCCATGGTCATGAATGCTGGGTCATCACCAAAAGAACAAAATCCAGGGTACAAGCAGCCAAAATGGGTTTCCCAAGGAGGGTGGCTGGCATCTTCTTTAGAGATAGGATAAGAAGCACAGTCATCCGTGAGAAGCTCGGAATAGAGCCGCTGCTCCTTCGCGTCAAAAGAAGCCAGTTAAGGTGGTTCGGGCATCTGGTAAGGATGCCTCCTGGGGGCCTCCCTTGGGAGGTGTTCCAGGCATGTCCAGCTGAGAGGAGGCCTTGGGGAAGACCCAGGACTAGGTGGAGGGATTATCTCCAACCTGGCTTGGGAACTTCTCAGGATCCCCTAGTCGGAGGTGGTCGTGGTCCAATTGTGAGACTAAAAATCTAAATCAAATCGTGGCATCTTTTGAATTGTGGACCCCAACTTTAAAGGTTCCTGGGCAGAGACGTGTATGTGTTTATTAATGTAATGACTGCTAATGCTGCAGCTGTTATGATATTGATAAACACTACCAGTGAAATCTTTCTGTAAAAGGTCTAGATCACAGGACATGATTATTCTGTGTTGAATATTGTAGCTTGTGAAAACTGTAAATGCCTGGAGTTTTAGGTACTGTAAAGCGAGATAAAAAGCTCTCTGTTAACAGCCCGCAAGGTGACGAGAACGCTACCCCGCGGTCCTGTGTAGACCATAGACCGTCTATGGTGTAGACTGATGGAGCTGTGTGTATCCCCGCGAAGAATCGACTGTTTAGCCTATTTAATGAACGTCCTCTTTTTGCCTGGACATGTCCACTTTTAACGTAGGCTACTGTTTGGGTCCGGTTTTCATTGTTTTACCATGGAACCATTAAGCGTGTACTAAAATGGCGCTAATTGCACACAATGCTAGCCACAGTGCTTTGTTGCGTGACGTAACGCTAATTCCTGAGAGGCTGCCTTGCGGGCGGCCGAGTTGGCTAATTTTCTCCTGAACAGGTAGGCTAATTTATCACAGTTACTAGGGACCGCCATTTAATGTCATTTCAACATTCGTGGAGCTACTTACATTGAATTATAAACTTAGAGTACCAAGTAAAGTAAAACAATTAAGACACAGTCAGCAAAGTGATCCTGATTGGTCCTGGCCAACACCGCCATGCTAACCCTGCTAACTGCTGACGTTATCGGAGGGCAAGCGAGCCACGGATGTTAACAATGTGTAACGTGTTCAGCGGCCGTAGCTGACAGCGGTGAGCTGTTTTAAGCCAAGAGAGGGGGCTGTAAATTGTGAAGAGTGGACCGTGAGTTTGCAGTGCGTTTAGCGATTGTTACCGTAATTTTAAGATAACAAAGTGGGTATTTGGGTCGGGTGGAAAAGGACGGCGAGGTTGTGTTTTTTTTAGCAGAGCCCCCAGCTAACAATTTCTGGTTCCCAGAACGTTCTGGGAACGTTCGTTTTTGGGAACGTTCCCTAAAGGTTTTTTTTGGTTGCAGTTTGGTTGTCTGTAGGTTAATTGGAAAGTTTTCTTAACGTTCC